>NC_135894.1:105030905-105403508 GCF_964194155.1 Cetorhinus maximus | reverse complement strand
TGTCTCTCTCTCTCTCTGTCTCTCTATCTCTCTCTCTCTCTGTCTCTCTATCTCTCTCTCTCTCTGCTCTCTCTCTCTGTCTCTCTCTCTCTGTCTCTTCTCTCTCTGTCTCTCTCTCTCTCTCTCGCTCTCTGTCTGTGTCTTCTCTCTCTGTCTCTCTCTCTCTGTCTCTCTCTCTTGTCTGTGTCTCTCTCTCTATCTCTCTCTCTGTCTCTCTCTAGCCTGACCTATTCCTGACCCATGTTGCTCACCTGACGAATTTGCTTGAGATCTCTGGCTCCATGTTGCTGAAGATGTTACACTCAGGCTGGGAGTAGATATGGAATGCGATGGCACAGTGATGATTCTCCAGGGGTGAGATATCATTGTATCGGACAGCGAGGTCAGTGCGAGCGTTTATTTGGTAACTGTGTGAAAGAGAAACACAAGAGTGAGTAATGGAGATTCCCATGGGATAGTTACCCAACGCCTGTCACTGAGACCCAAAGTGACCCAGACTGAGGGAGGGAGGGCAGGACGGAGGTGGGGGGTGAAGGTCAGAGGGTGGGGGTGAAGGTCAGAGGGTGGGGGGTGAAAGTCAGAGGAGGGGGGTGAAGGTCAGAGGGTGGGGGTGAAAGTCAGAGGGAGGGGGGTGAAGGTCAGAGGGAGGGGGGTGAAGGTCAGAGGGTGGGGGTGAAGGTCAGAGGGTGGGTGGTGAAGGTCAGAGGGTGGGGGGTGAAGGTCAGAGGGAGGGGGTGAAGGTCAGAGGGAGGGGGGGTGAAGGTCAGAGGGAGGGGGGTGAAAGTCAGAGGGAGGGGGTGAAGGTCAGAGGGAGGGGGGTGAAAGTCAGAGGGAGGGGGGTGAAGGTCAGAGGGTGGGGGGTGAAGGTCAGAGGGAGGGGGGTGAAGGTCAGAGGGGGGGGGGTGAATGTCAGAGGGTGGGGGTGAAGGTCAGAGGGGTGGGGGGTGAAGGTCAGAGGGTGGGTGGTGGTGAAGGTCAGAGGGTGGGGGGTGAAGGTCAGAGGGAGGGGGTGAAGGTCAGAGGGAGGGGGGTGAAGGTCAGAGGGTGGGGGTGAAGGTCAGAGGGTGGGTGGTGAAGGTCAGAGGGTGGGGGGTGAAGGTCAGAGGGAGGGGTGAAGGTCAGAGGGAGGGGGGTGAAGGTCAGAGGGAGGGGGGTGAAAGTCAGAGGGGAGGGGGGTGAAGGTCAGAGGGAGGGGGGTGAAGGTCAGAGGGCGGGGGGTGAAGGTCAGAGGGAGGAGGGGTGGAAGGTCAGAGGGCGGGGGGTGAAGGTCAGAGGGAGGAGGGGGTGAAGGTCAGAGGCGGGGGGTGAAGGTCAGAGGGTGGGGGGTGAAGGTCAGAGGGAGGGGGGGTGAAGGTCAGAGGGTGGGGGGTGAAGGTCAGAGGGTGGGGGGTGAAGGTCAGAGGGAGGGGGGTGAAGGTCAGAGGGTGGGGGGTGAGGTCAGAGGGAGGGCGGTGAAGGTCAGAGGGAGGGGGGTGAAGGTCAGAGGGAGGGGGGTGAAGGTCAGAGGGAGGGCGGTGAAGGTCAGAGGGCGGGGGGGTGAAGGTCAGAGGGAGGAGGGGTGAAGGTCAGAGGGCGGGGGGTGAAGGTCAGAGGGAGGAGGGGTGAAGGTCAGAGGGCGGGGGGGTGAAGGTCAGAGGGAGGAGGGGGTGAAGGTCAGAGGGCGGGGGGGTGAAGGTCAGAGGGAGGAGGGGTGAAGGTCAGAGGGAGGGGGGTGAAGGTCAGAGGGTGGGGGGTGAAGGTCAGGGTGGGGGGTGAAGGTCAGAGGGAGGGGGTCAAGGTCAGAGGGAGGGGGGTGAAGGTCAGAGGGAGGGGGGTGAAGGTCAGAGGGAGGGGGGTGAAGGTCAGAGGGAGGGGGGTGAAGGTCAGAGGGCGGGGGGGTGAAGGTCAGAGGGAGGAGGGGGTGAAGGTCAGAGGGCGGGGGGGTGAAGGTCAGAGGGAGGAGGGGGTGAAGGTCAGAGGGCGGGGGGGTGAAGGTCAGAGGGAGGAGGGGGTGAAGGTCAGAGGGAGGGGGGTGAAGGTCAGAGGGTGGGGGGGTGAAGGTCAGAGGGAGGAGGGGGGTGAAGGTCAGAGGGAGGGGGGGGTGAAGGTCAGAGGGTGGGGGGTGAAGGTCAGAGGGTGGGGGGTGAAGGTCAGAGGGAGGGGGGTGAAGGTCAGAGGGTGGGGGTGAAGGTCAGAGGGAGGGGGGTGAAGGTCAGAGGGAGGGGGTGAAGGTCAGAGGGAGGGGGGTGAAGGTCAGAGGGCGGGGGGTGAAGGGACTCACGTGTTGTTGTATCCCGGGTGGTCCAGGTCATGACAAATGGCCGCACTCATCAGGATCAGGATATCGAGTGGAGTGAACTTCTCCTGGAAACAGACGGTTATCCCATCAACTACTGCCCGAAGCAAAACAGCTTCACCCACCCCCCCCGTGACCCCCTCCCCCCCGTGACCCCCTCCCCTCCCCCTGTGACCCCCAACCTCCCCCTGTGACCCCCTCCCCCGTGACCCCCAACCTCCCCCTGTGACCCCCTCCCCCGTGACCCCCCAACCTCCCCCTGTGACCCCCTCTCTCCCTCTGTGACCCTCCCCCTCCTCCAGTGACCCCCTCACCCTATGACTCCCCCACCTCCCCCTGTGACCCTCTCCTCCCTGTCTCCCTCCCCTGTGACCCTCTCTCCTCTCCCCGTGTGGCCCTCCCATCCCGTGTCACTAACCTGCAGATTGCAAAAACAGATCATGCTGTACATCATCTGGGTCACACAGAAACAGTGCCGGAAATTGTGGATGGATTGTTCCGGTAATTCTCCTGAATGCAGAGCTTTAAAAAGGAAAATGGGATCCAGGTTAAACTGGAATCACAGGGAGCATCCCAGCTCCTGTACCATGTACCATCTCCTGTACCCCGATAGTGCCCCATGTACCATCTCCTGTACCCCAATAATGCCTCGTGTACCATCTCCTGTACCCCGATAGTGCCCCATGTACCAGCTCCTGTACCCCGATAGTGCCCCATGTACCAGCTCCTGTACCCCGATAGTGCCCCATGTACCAGCTCCTGTACCCCGATAGTGCCCCATGTACCAGCTCCTGTACCCCGATAGTGCCCCATGTACCAGCTCCTGTACCCCGATAGTGCCCCATGTACCAGCTCCTGTACCCCGATAGTGCCCCATGTACCAGCTCCTGTACCCCGATATTGCCTCGTGTACCAGCTCCTGTACCCTGATAGTGTTCCGTGTACCATCTCCTGTACCCCGATAATGCCCCGTGTACCAGCTCCTGTACCCGATAATGCCTCGTGTACCAGCTCCTGTACCCCGATAATGCCTCGTGTACCAGCTCCTGTACCCCAATAATGCCTTGTGTACCAGCTCCTGTACCCCGATAGTGCCCCGTGTACCAGCTCCTGTACCCAATAATGCCTCGTGTACCAGCTCCTGTACCCGATAGTTCCCCGTGTACCAGCTCCTGTACCCCAATAATGCCTCATGTACCAGCTCCTGTACCCCGATAGTGCCTCGTGTACCAGCTCCTGTACCCCGATAATGCCCCATGTACCAGCTCCTGTACCCCGATAGTGCCTCATGTACCAGCTCCTGTACCCCAATAATGCCTCGTGTACCAGCTCCTGTACCCCGATAGTGCCTCGTGTACCAGCTCCTGTACCCCGATAATGCCCCATGTACCAGCTCCTGTACCCCGATAGTGCCCCATGTACCAGCTCCTGTACCCCGATAGTGCCCCATGTACCAGCTCCTGTACCCCGATAGTGCCCCATGTACCAGCTCCTGTACCCCGATATTGCCTCGTGTACCAGCTCCTGTACCTGATAGTGTTCCGTGTACCATCTCCTGTACCCCGATATTGCCTCGTGTACCAGCTCCTGTACCCCTGATAGTGTTCTGTGTACATCTCCTGTACCCCGATAATGCCCCGTGTACCAGCTCCTGTACCCCGATAATGCCTCGTGTACCAGCTCCTGTACCCCGATAATGCCTCGTGTACCAGCTCCTGTACCCCAATAATGCCTTGTGTACCAGCTCCTGTACCCCGATAGTGCCCCGTGTACCAGCTCCTGTACCCCAATAATGCCTCGTGTACCAGCTCCTGTACCCCGATAGTTCCCTCTGTACCAGCTCCTGTACCCCAATAATGCCTCATGTACCAGCTCCTGTACCCCGATAGTGCCTCGTGTACCAGCTCCTGTACCCCGATAATGCCCCATGTACCAGCTCCTGTACCCCGATAGTGCCTCATGTACCAGCTCCTGTACCCCAATAATGCCTCGTGTACCAGCTCATGTACCCCGATAGTGCTCGTGTACCAGCTCCTGTACCCGATAATGCCCCATGTACCAGCTCCTGTACCCGATAGTGCCCCATGTACCAGCTCCTGTACCCGATAGTGCCCATGTACCAGCTCCTGTACCCCTTGATACACGGATTAGCAGCAACCATAATATGATTGAATTTTACATTTAGTTTGAGGGAGAGAGGAGTGGGCCTGAGACTTATGTTTTAAAACTTAAATAAGGCCAAATATGAGGGCATTAAAGCTGAGCTGGTTAAAGTGAATTTGCAAATTAGGATAAGGGATAGGCCAATAGAGATGCAGTGGCTATATTTCAGGCGATATTTCAGAACACACAGAATAGATACATCTCCAACGAGTAAGAAAAAGTCCAAGGGAAGGACACAACATCCATGGTTAACTAGAAAGGTTAAAGATAGTATCAAACTTAAAGAATAAGCTTATAATAAACAAAGGCATGTGACAGGTCAGAAGATTGGACAGAATATACGGAACAGCACAGAATGACTAAAAGAATAATCAGGAGGGAAAAATTAGAGTATGAGAGAAACCTAGTCAGAAATATAAAAACAGATTGTAAGAGCTTTTATAAATATTTTTAAAAGAATCGAGTTAACAAAGTGAGCATTGGTCCTAAAGAAAGTGAGTCTGGAGAATTGGTAATGGAAAATAAGGAGATGGCAGATGAATTGAACAGTTATTTTGCATCAGTTTTCACTATATAGGATACAAGTAACATCCCAGAAGCAGTTATATACCAGGAAATGCAAGTGGGGAAGGAAGTCAGGAAAATTACAGTCACTAGCGTGATACTGAGTAAATTGTTGGAGTTGTGGGCTGACAAGAGCCCGAGTCCTGATGGACTTTATCCTTGGGTCTTAAAAGAAGTGTCCAGTGAGATAGTTGATGCATTGGTTTTAATTTTTCAAAACTCCCTAGATTACTTAGTTTAACCTCTGTCTTAGGGAAAATGTTAGAAGCTATTATTAAAATGTTATAGCAGGGCACTGGATAAGCTCACGGTCATCAGGCAGAGTCAACATGGTTTTGTGCATAAATGGGCATAAATGGGTCTTTTTCAGGTTGGCAAGATGTAACGGGTGGTGTGCCACAGGGATCAGTGCTGGGGCCTCAACTTTTTACAATTTATATAAATGACTTGGATGAAGGGATTGATGGGATGGCTGCCAACTTTTCTGAAGGCACAAAGATAGGGAGGAAAGTAAGTTGTGAAGAGGGCAAAAGGAGGCTACAAAAAGATATAAAGAGATTAAGTGAGTGGACAAAGATCTGACAAACAACTGCAATTGCTAACAATTCATCAGAAACAATTGTTTATAAAGACCATAAATCTTTGAAGTTTTGGACAAATTTTGAGACAGAAGTGCAAGACTTTTCAGATGGAGTCTATTATTACAACCATTTAACCTCCGTTTTATATATATTGCTGGAAGAGAAAACCTGTTCGCAGATGCATTATCAAGAGTTGAAGCTTAAAGGAAAATAGGACATTTAAAACAAACCTGGAGACTGAACTGGGGTGATTTCTGTTCATACCAAGGACTTGTGTGTATATATTGTTATATTAATACAGGCATCTGGTAATGTAATAGTGTGATAAGTATAGGAGATAGTGTGAGATGGATTATTAAAATGAAGCCGTCTTTTAGAATTATGACGGTTCAGTTTTCGATAGGTGGGGATCTCATGAAACTATTAATGTATGTAGTGTAATTGAAAATTATTATTTTTTAAATAGAGGTTTAGTCTGTGGGTGTGTCTTAATTGAACTAAAGCCAGCTAGTCTGGGCGCTTTGGTGTGCTAGTTTTGAGATGTAAGAGAGGTAGAGTATATTTGTATTTTTTTGGATAGAGCATTCAAGAAGTGGGGTGAAATCTGGCCCCTAGCTAGCAGAGACCAAGCAGTATGTTTATATCACTAATAAAACTGGTACTATGAAAGGGGTTATATTGTTAGAAGAGGTGGGATCAAAGAGGTTGGTGATAGAATGAGAATTTACATTCAATGAGCTGTGTTGGTTATAACAGACAGCAATTTTGTGTGTGCGGGGCAGAGGCAATGTAAGATCAAAGTAACTGTAAGCCTACAACTGTCTCTACTGGAACCAAAGTGAAAGGAACCTAATTTTGAATTTATAAGGTGAAAATGCTTTGCCTGGTGTCTGGTTAAGTCTATGAGTTGTTGTTGCCTTAGTGAAGATTAGTTCAGGAATTTGTTAAATGTTATGATCGTAGTAATTTGTAGCCATGTAAATATGTTCAATATATTGTAACTTAATAAAATGTTTCATTTAGTTTAATATAAAACCTCTTGAGAACTGGTGGTCTGATTCCTGAATTTAGAGCTGCATCTCAAACATAACACTTAAAGATATAGGTTATGACAGTTGTTTAAAGTTTCCCTCTGGGATTTTTAAATAACTCAGCTTTACCAACTGCTGGGTCATAAGACTCTTCCTCAGTCCTGACCCTCCAACAGTGCTGCACTCCTTCAGTACTGACCCTCCGATAGTGCAGCACTCCCTCAGTACTGACCCTCCAGCAGTGAAGCATTCCCTCAGTACTGACCCTCTGGCAGTGCAGCACTCCCTCAGTACTGACCCTCTGACAGTGCAGCACTCCCTCAGTACTGACCTTCCGACAGTGCAGCACTCCCTCAGTACAGACCCTCTGACAGTGCAGCACTCCCTCAGTACTGACCCTCTGACAGTGCAGCACTCCCTCAGTACTGACCTTCCGACAGTGCAGCACTCCCTCAGTACAGACCCTCTGACAGTGCAGCACTCCCTCAGTACTGACCCTCTGACAGTGCAGCACTCCCTCAGTACTGACCCTCTGACAGTGCAGCACTCCCTCAGTACTGACCCTCTGACAGTGCAGCACTCCCTCAGTACTGACCCTCTGACAGTGCAGCACTCCCTCAGTACTGACCCTCTGACAGTGCAGCATTCCCTCTGTACTGACCCTCTGACAGTGCAGCACTCCCTCAGTACTGACCCTCTGACAGTGCAGCACTCCCTCAGTACTGACCCTCTGACAGTGCAGCACTCCCTCAGTACTGACCCTCTGACAGTGCAGCACTCCCTCAGTACTGACCCTCTGACAGTGCAGCACTCCCTCAGTACTGACCCTCTGACAGTGCAGCACTCCCTCAGTACTGACCCTCTGACAGTGCAGCACTCCCTCAGTACTGACCCTCTGACAGTGCAGCATTCCCTCTGTGCTCTCTGTCAGCAGATCCTTACCAGCCATCTCTTCAGTGTGATGGGGTTGATGTTGAAATCTTTGATGAGACCCAGGCTCTTGTACATGTGCTCCAAACAGCTGAGCATCTGGAGAGCAGAGAAATAAGTCATTGTGTGTTCTGCTGTGGCTTGCCCGAGCTCTGCCAGGTCACATCTACCACATTCTATAAAGACAAAGCATTTGCTACAATCTTCAGCCAGAAGTGCCGAGTGGATGATCCATCTCGGCCTCCTCTGGAGGTTCCCTTCATCACAGATCCCAGTCTTCAGCCAATTTGATTCACTCCACATGATATCAAGGAACGGCTGAAGGCACTGGATACTGCAAAGGCTATGGGCCCTGACAATATTCCAGCAATAGTACTGAAGACTTGTGCTCCAGAACTTGCTGCGCCCCTAGCCAAGCTGTTCCAATACAGCTACAACACTGGCATCTACCCGGCTATGTGGAAAATTGCCCAGGTATGTCCTGTACACAAAAAGCAGGACAAATCCAACCCGGCCAATTACCGCCCCATCAGTCTACTCTCGATCATCAGTAAAGTAATGGAAGGGGTCATCAACAGTGCTATCAAGCGACACTTGCTTAGCAATAACCTGCTCAATGATGCCCAATTTGTGTCCGCCAGGGTCACTCAGTTCCTGACCTCATTACAGCCTTGGGTCAAACATGGACAAAAGAGCTGAACTCCAGAGGTGGGATGGGAGTGACTGCCCTTGACATCAAGGCAGCATTTGACCGAGTGTGGCATCAAGGAGCCCTAGCAAAACTGGAGTCAATGGGAATTAGGGGGAAATCTCTCCGCTGGTTGGAGTCTTACCTAGCACAAAGGAAGATGGTTGTGGTTGTTGGAGGTCAGTCACCTCAGCTCCAGGACATCACTGCAGGAGTTCCTCAGGGTAGTGTCCTCAGCCCAACCATCTTCAGCTGCTTCATCGATGACCTTCCTTCCATCATAAGGTCAGAAGTGGGGATGTTCGCTGATGATTGCACAATGTTCAGCACCATTCGCGACTCCTCAGGTACTGAAGCAGTCCATGTCCAAATGCAGCAAGACCTGGACAATATCCAGGCTTGGGCTGACAAGTGGCAAGTAACATTCGTACCACACAAGTGTCAGGCAATGACCATCTCCAACAAGAGAGAATCTAACCATCGCCCCTTGATGTTCAATGGCATTACCATCACTGAATCCCCCCCTATCAACCTCCTGGGGGTTACCATTGACCAGAAACTGAACTGGACTAGCCATATAAATACTGTGGCTACAAGAGCAGGTCAGAGGCTAGGAATCCTGTGGCAAGTAACTCACCTCCTGACTCCCCAAAGCCTGTCCACCATCTAAAAGGCACAAGTCAGGAATGTGATGGAATACTCCCCACTTGCCTGGATGAGTGCAGCTCCCACAACACTCAAGAAGTTTGACACCATCCAGGACAAAGCAGCTCCGCTTGATTGGCACCACATCCACAAACATTCACTCCCTCCGCCATCGACGCACAGTAGCAGCGTGTGTACCATCTACAAGATGCACTGCAGGAATTCACCAAGGCTCCTTAGACAGCACCTTCCAAACCCACGACCGCTACCATCTAGAAGGACAAGGGCAGCAGATAGATAGGAACACCGCCACCTGGAATTTCCCCTCCAAGCCACTCACCATCCTGACTTGGAAATATATCGTTGTTCCTTCACTGTCGCTGGGTCAAAATCCTGGAACCCCCTTCCTAACAGCACTGTGGGTGTACCTACACCACAGGGACTGCAGCGGTTCAAGAAGGCAGCTCACCACCACCTTCTCAAGTGGCAATAAATGCTGGCCCAGCCAAAGATGCCCAGATTCCATAAAACTGAATTTTAAAAAATTGACACTTGTTCCTCCTGATTCACCCCCCATGATCTCCACAAAGGTCTGTGTTGCCCTGTGGGGAGTGAGAGTCCACTCAACAACAACAGTGTGAGAAGTGACTTGAAGCAGCACCTACCACCTCAAGAAGAAAGCACAGACAGTGAGATGTGGGCATGGTTAGGGATCTCCTCTTCCATTCCTTGCCCTTTTTTAAAATTCATATATCAATGGCTAGGCTAGCATCGATTGCCCATCCCTAAATGATTTTAAGATTCAGCCACATTGCTCTGGGTTTGGAGTCACACATAGGCCTGACCAGGAGATTTCCTTCTCTAAGGGCAGACATGCTTTCAGACTTTTAATTCCAGGATTTTTATTGAATTCAAATTTCATTGTCTGCTGTGGTGGGATTTGAACCCTGGTCTACCAGAGCATTAACCTGGGTCTCTGGTCTAGCGACAATACCACTGCGCCATCACCTCCCCCACTACACTAAGGAGACACACGTGCCCTGAATCACGAGGCTGATGAGCTGCCCTCACACAATGGCCCTTCTGTGAGGACATGAATCACACGCCTCGAATCGAGATTTTAACACTTCCCTCTGACAGCACACCTGGGTGCGGAGGCTGGGTGTGAGGGTGACAGCACAGGAATGTGAATCTCACAGGGGAAGACTATCACTGAGTGGGAGGATGGCTAAACCTCGAAATAAGAGGATGCATATTTAAATAATCACAACAGCTTCAATCGACCAAGCCACTCATATAAACATCAAATATACTTACAACAATGCAGCATTTATACAGTGAATGCACAGCATGATCCAAATGTGATCTAAAAATTTCTTAACTTTCCTAACTTTAGCGCTACTCCTGGGTGCAGCCCTGACATCCACAGCAGAGGTGGGGGCAGCTGCTGACTGCTACGTCCTGATGTCTGTGATGACCATGGCAGACGTGCTCTGGTGGCCTGAGGCCTGGAGGACCCCTGTCTGATAAGGGTCACTTGCTCAGGGCAGAAGCACCCTCGATGGCCTGAGCAGCTGGAGTGGATGGGGTCACAGGCCGAGGGGGACTGTGAGCGGCTGCACAGCCTTGGAGTGTCCTGAGAGGAGACCCCCGGGGTGTCCGGCTGACACTCATCATCCCTGTGGGTGCCCGAGGGACCCATCCTAACTGCAGCAGGAGATGGTGGGGGCACCTGGAGGGAGTCAGGGTGCCTCATGCCCATGTCACCTACATCCTGATAGTGCCCCCCAGGGTGTGTGACCATGGAGTGCAGGGCCCAGCGTAAATCCAGCAAGAGCTGCTGGACCCAGGTCTCCATGGTGATCACCAGCCTTCCCACGGTGACCTCGAGACGCTGACATGTCAGAACCACAACAGCAGACAGAACGCGGACAGACTCCTCCATCCTTCGCTCTAGTCTGCTGAGTGACTGTCGAATCTCTGCCTGATGATCCACCTGTTGTTGCATCTCCAGCTTTGATTTGATAGCCGCTTCCAGAGGCTCATCATCTGGCTCGGACTGAGCGGGTGGCTGGTCTCCAGCAGCCCTCTGAGTGTGGGAGACCTGGGCTGTCCCTGCCTCTGACTGCTGCGGGGACGTGTCAGTGAGGAGCTCCCCAGACAGTGACCCTCATCCAGAGCCGCGTCCCACTGAGGTGTGTGTCTCTGCGCTGGTGGAGGGTGCGGGTAAGAGCAGTGACGGGTCTTCATCATCTTCCTCCTCGGACCTGGTCTGGGGACTGGGAGTTCTGGTGGTGTCCCTTGTGGGCCTTGTTCTTATAGATAGAGAGTGGAGCTTTAGCAGGATGAGCAGGAGGAGGATAAGACTGCATGTCACTCACTGTAATTGTCAGGACGTGATGAACTGATGGAGGAGTGATCCATACTGGGTTGCTGGGACAATCCAATCTCCCTTCCCCACAGGAGTGACCCCTGACCTCCCCAGTGCTTCTAGTGACATCCTCCTGGAACTCAGTGAGGACAATGATGTCAGCCATCCCTCCCCCAGTCTGCACTCTTTCCCAGCTGTTGTGCACCAGCTTGGCCTGTATGAAGAAGAAAGGCAGATGATGAGAAGGGATGGAGCAGAGGTCGGGTAAGGTGCGTGTCCCCTGTGGGTGTTGAGCCCTCTCCAGAAGGGCCAGAGGATGGAGTGCGAGCAACGTGATCGATGGGATGGTGGTGATGTGAACGTCTCGGTGAGAGAGTGAGTGTCGATATGTGTCTCTCGCTAATGGTGTGTGAGATCCCTAAGACAGTAGCTGTTTGAGTGCATGATCAGAGTTTGATATTGGAGGGAGTTGAAGGATGACTTAAAAACAGAAAATGCTGGAAAAATTCGGCAGGTCTGACAGCTTCTGGAGAGAGAGACAGAGTTAACGTTTCCAGTCTGTATGACCCTTCTTCAGAGCTAAAGAGAAGTCACACGGACTCGAAACGCTAACTCTGTTTCTCTCTCCACAGAAGCTGTCAGACCTGCTGAGTTTTTCCAGCATTTCAGACGCACGTTCCCGACATTCCCAGCAGCAGGATGGGGGCCATTGAAATCGCCCACCATCGCGCTCAGTCTCACAAATGGAAAATTCCGCCCACTGTCCCTAAATGTTCCCCCACTGACTCTTGATCTACTTGGGCCCACTTCATTCCCAAGAACCAGGTCCAGCAGTGCCTCCTCCCTCATTAGACTGGGAACATACAGCTGTAGAAAATCCACCTGTACACACTCTAGGAACTCTTTCCCCTCTCTGCCCTTTACACTACCACTATCCCGCTCTATATTTGGATAATTGAAATCCCCCATTATAACTACTCTATAATTCTTGCCCCTCTCCATAATTAGTTTCTGTGAACATTCCTATCAATGCAAAAATCTGTCTTCTATGTGAAGATGGATATCATCTTTTTAAAATATTTTTGGGAATATGGTGGTATTCTGTAAAGAAGGTTGTGTGTTTGTGTTTGTGTGCGTGTGTGCGTGTGAGAGAGAGAGAGTGTGTGTGTGTGAGAGAGAGTGTGTATGTGTGCGTGTGTGCGTGTGAGAGTGTGTGCACACAGGTGTGAGGGTGTGAGCATGTGTGAGGGTGTCTGTGAGTGTGCACGTGCATGTGTGAGTGTGTGTGTGTGTGTGAATCTGTTTTAGTGTGTGCATGTGCGCGCATGCATGTGTGTGCACGCATGTATGTGGGTGTGCATGCATATGTGCGTGACAGTGTTTGTGTGTGTGCATGCGTGTGCATGTGCACATGTGCATGTGTGTGTGCGTGCGCGTGTGTGTGTGTGTCCATGGGTAATTAAACTGGAGGAAGGTTAGTAAAGACAGGCTGTCTGTGGGAGCTGAGAGATGAAAGATAATGGAGCTAGATGCATGCATTTGTAATGAGAGGCTGTGGTGAGGTTGGGATTACAAATGAATAAATTGGGTTAAGATTTGCATTAGGTGATAGGTAAGGTCTTGACTTTTCAGCTGCTAAATTTCAAAGGGAGTTTAAGGGACTTTTACAACTTACAAATGTTTCATAAATAAACAAGGGAAGGTTATTAAATTTTATTTGACCCGAAAGTGGAGACGATAGGAAAACATGAAAGATTTTTATATTTTGGAAAAGTTGAGTTCAAAGAGGTGCTTAGGACAATGGAGTCTAGGATGAAAGGGAAAGAAGATATTTAAGGGAGATGTTGTGTTGTGTTGGCTGTTGTGGGGAGATGTCCTGAGACCAGTTCTGTGCTGAGAGAAGCTGTGAATTTGAAGCAGACGCCCAGTTTCAAGCCAGAAAAGTCTTTGTTTTCAGAAAACAGTCAGTTTCTGAACTTCCTTCAGATTCCCACAGCAGAGTGGAAGAGAGCGAGAAATTGTTGGTATATTTTACTAAAGTAACAGCAGTTTTTGCCTTGGGTAATGTTAGTTGATTTTTATGGTTAAAAATCTATAAGGGATCTGTTGCCAAGTAGTTTATTTGTGTGTTCTGACCAAGTGGGTATTTTGGGAAATGTTTTGTAAGACTGTTTCAGCTGTGTAATTTTAATCTTGAGTGTTTAAGTTTTTTTTTCTTGTTAACAAATATTTTAATTTTAAAATCCTAAAAGTGTTACTGGGATTCTGTGCTTCTGGGATCAGTACTTTTCCCCTTGTTTTCAAAATACAAAAAAAGGTTATGATCAGTGAGAGAAGTTTCCCGCTGGGGTTAGGCTTGCTCAATACCGGCTGCGGTCATAACATTGGTTCTTGATCATTTGACTGTTTTTCGCAAACACTTGGGTCCCTTTGCTGTGCTAATATTGATCCAGGTCATAGAACCATAGAAGTTACAATGCACAAAGAGGCCATTCAGCCCATCATGTCTGTGCTGGCCAGAAAAAGAGTAAAAAGAAACTAGCCGCTCATTTTAATCCCACTTTCCAGCCCCTGGTCTGTGGTCTTGCAGGTTACAGCGCTTCAGATGCAGATCCAGGTACCTTTTAAATGAGTTGAGCATTTCAGCCTCAACCACCAACTTAGGCAGTGAATTTCAGATGCCCACCACCCTCTGGGTGATAACGTTTTTCCTCTTATCCCCTCTAATCCTTCTACCTATCACCTTAAATCTATGCCCCCTGGTAACTGACCCTTCAGCTAGGGGAAACAGGTCTTTTCTGTCTACCCTATCTAGACCCCTCATAACTTTGTACAGCTCAATGAGGTCACCCCTTAGCCTCCTCCGTTCTAAAGAAAACACCCCGAGCCTATCCAATCTCTCCTCATAGTTGCAATTTTCAACCCTGGCAAAATTCTTGTAAATCTCCTCTATTCTCTCTCCAGAGCAATTATGTCCTTCCTGTAATGTGGTGACCAGAACTATATACAAAATTCCAGCTGTGGCCTAACCAGTATTTTATACAGTTCCATCATTACATCCCTGCTTTTGTATTCAATACCCCATCCAATAAAGGAATGCACTTCATATGCTTTCTTTACCACCTTGTCCACCTGTCCTGCCATCTTTAGGGACCTGTGGACATGCATTCCAAGGTCTCTCACTTCCTCAACCTCTCTCAATAACTTCCTGTTTATTGAGTATTCCCTTGTTCTGTTTGCCCTCCCCAAATGCATTACCTCACACTTTTCCGATTGAATTCCATTTGCCATTTCTCTGCCAACTCAACCAAACCATTGATATCACTCTGGAGTCGACAGTTATCCTCTTCACTATCAACTACACAGCCAATTTTTGATACAAAAATTTCCCAACCATGCCTCCCACATTTAAGTCTCAATCATTAATATATACAGCAAACAGCAACACTGAGCCCTGTGGAACACCACTGGAATTTGAACAGATGTTATTTTTGAAGAATTGTACAGATTTGTATGTTCATATACAAAAGTTTCACTTTGTTCACACTAATCATGTAATAGTAACAATGAGGAGAAACAAGATTGACTGAAAGATTCTGCACAAAAAACAATGAAGACTTAAAGTGTTTTTATAAATTAACAATGGGAGCCCAGGGAGTGGTGGGAAAATCTTTCAGCCCCATTAAGAGTCTGAGGGCGACGAAATATTCTCTCAGATCAGTTAGAGAGATCATCCAGAGTGTGGGATAGACACTGATATTGATAAACTGAACTGAGTGTCAGCCTTGACCCTTAAAGAAAATGTTCACCGTGAGCTCTGGTATTAGCAGTGTCTTTCCCACTGCTCATTAGAAGAGGGAACTGTCTTGGACAGAGTTAAGCTTTAAAATAGATTGATCAGGATCAGGATCGGGATCAGGATCAGGATCAGGATCAGGATCGGGATCGGGATCGGGATCGGGACCGGGATCGGGATCGGGATCGGGATCGGGACCGGGACCGGGACCGGGACCGGGACCGGGACCGGGACCGGGATCGGGATCGGGACCGGGGTCGGGGTCGGGGTCGGGGTCGGGGTCAGGATCGGGATCGGGATCAGGGTCAGGGTCAGGGTCAGGGTCAGGGTCAGGGTCAGGATCAGGATCAGGGTCAGGGTCAGGGTCAGGATCAGGATCAGGATCAGGATCAGGATCAGGATCAGGATCAGGATCAGGGTCGGGATCGGGATCAGGATCAGGGTCAGGGTCAGGATCAGGGTCGGGATCGGGATCAGGATCAGGATCAGGCTGCCTAGATAATAATCGAGGATGGAGGTGATGGCATAGTCATAATGTCACTGGGCTAGTAATCCAGAGACTCAGGCTGATGCTTTGGGAGACAGGTTCAAATCCCACCATGCAATTAATAAATCTGGAATTAAAAGCTAGTCTGGTGACCATGAAACTATCGTTGATTGTTAGCTGGTTCACTAATGTCCTTTAGGGAGGGAAATCTGCTGTCCTTACCTGGTCTGGCCTGCATGTGACTCCAGACCCACAGCAATGTGGTTGACTCTGAAATGGCCTAGCAAGCCGCTCAGTTATATCAAACCGCTATAAAATCACAAGAAAGGAACGAAACCGGACAGACCACCCGGCATCGGCCTAGGTACCGGAAACAACAACGGCAAACTCTGCCCTGTCGACCCCGCAAAGTCCTCCTTACTAACATCTGGAGGCTAGTGCCAAAATTGGGAGAGCTGTCTCAGACTAGTCAAGAAACAGCCTGACATAGTCCATTGTAAGGTCAGAAGTGGGGATGTTTGCTGATGATTGCACAATGTTCAGCACCATTCACAACTCCTCAGATACTGAAGCAGTCCATGTCCAAATGCAGCAAGACCTGGACAATATCCAGGCTTGGGCTGACAAGTGGCAAGTAACATTCACACCACACAAGTGTCAAGCAATGACCATGTCCAACAAGAGAGAATCTAACCATCGCCCCTTGATGTTCAATGGCATTACCATCACTGAATCCCCCACTATCAACATCCTGAGGGGGTTACCATTGACCAGATCAAACTGAACTGGACCAGCCATATAAATACTGTGGCTACAAGGGCAGGTCAGAGACTAAGAATCCTCAACAAGTTGGGACAAGAATTGTGTGAGCCCTGTGCCTGGATCATCAGGCTGGAATCCAGGAGCATTGAAACAGTCTGGAATCTTCAGATTGGAGGAGGTGAGAGGGGCAAAGGAAGAAGGAAGGGGGTTAGAGAGAGGCTGGGCAGAGGGAAGGTAATGCGGGAAGTGGAGGTTGGAAGAGTGAGGGAAAACAAGGAGGGAGGGTGTGTTTTACGAGCTCAAAGACTATAGTCTCTCTACTTTGGTGCCTTTATTGAACTGAACTTATCACCTGCAGGGAGTCCTTCATGGCAGAGGTCACATGACTACAACAAGCCAGCTAGGACATGTAGTGATGATTTCATTTCAAAACCCAAATTAGGTGAGAGTTGATGGGAAGGGGTGAGGGGAGGTGGGGGTGGGAGGGGAGGGGGTGTGACTTGATGGGAAGGGGTGAGGGGCTCCACTTACCTCATTGGCCTCCCATTGCCAGGCGTCGAATGTTGGTTTTCTGAGAGTTTCGATGGTCTCCTCAGACAGTATGTACTGTAAATAAAGCAGGACAGTGGTCACTCTCTCATGCTCATACACATGCTCACACACTCTCATACACATACTCACACACTCTCATACACACACTCACACACTCTCATACACACACTCACACACTCTCATACACATACTCACACACTCTCATACACACACTCACACACTCTCATACACATACACACTCTCATACACATACTCACACACTCTCATACACATACTCACACACTCTCATACACACACTCACACATTCTCATACACACACTCACACACTCTCATACACACACTCACACACTCTCATACACACACACACACTCTCATACACACGCTCACACACTCCCATACACACACTCACACACGCTCATACACACGCTCACACACTCTCATACACATACTCACACACTCTCATACACACACTCACACACTCTCATACACACGCTCACACACTCTCATACACACACTCAGACACGCTCATACACATGCTCACACACTCTCATACACATACTCACACACTCTCATACACACACTCACACACTCTCATACACACACTCACACACTCTCATACACACACTCACACACTCTCATACACACACTCACACACGCTCATACACATACTCACACACTCTCATACACATGCTCACACACACTCATACTCACACTCACACACTCTCATACACACACTCTCATACACATACTCACACACTCTCATACACATACTCACACACTCTCATACACACACTCACACACTCTCATACACACACTCACACACTCTCATACACACACTCACACACTCTCATACACACACTCACACACTCTCATACACACGCTCACACACTCTCATACACACACTCACACACTCTCATACACACACTCACACACTCTCATACACACACTCACACACTCTCATACACACGCTCACACACTCTCATACACACACTCACACACTCTCATACACACACTCACACACTCTCATACACACACACACACTCTCATACACATACTCACACACCCTCATACACACACTCACACACTCTCATACACACACTCACACACTCTCATACACACACTCACACACTCTCATACACATACTCACACACTCTCATACACACACTCACACACTCTCATACACACACTCACACACTCTCATACACACACTCACACACTCTCATACACACGCTCACACACTCTCATACACACACTCACACACTCTCATACACACACTCACACACTCTCATACACACACTCACACACTCTCATACACACACTCACACACTCTCATACACACGCTCACACACTCTCATACACACGCTCACACACTCTCATACACACGCTCACACACTCTCATACACACACTCACACACTCTCATACACACACTCACACACTCTCATACACATACTCACACACTCTCATACACACACTCACACACTCTCATACACACGCTCACACACTCTCATACACACACTCACGCACTCTCATACACACACACACAATCTCATACACACACTCACACACTCTCATACACACACTCACACACTCTCATACACACACTCACACACTCTCATACACACGCTCACACACTCCCATACACACACTCACACACGCTCATACACACGCTCACACACTCTCATACACATACTCACACATTCTCATACACACACTCACACACTCTCATACACACGCTCACACACTCTCATACACACACTCACACACGCTCAAAAACATGCTCACACACTCTCATACACATACTCACACACTCTCATACACACACTCACACACGCTCATACACATACTCACACACACTCATACTCACACTCACACACTCTCATACACACACTCTCATGCACACACACACACTCTCATACACACACACACACTCTCATACACATACTCACACACTCTCATACACACACTCACACACTCTCATACACACACACACACTCTCATACACACACTCACACACTCTCATACACACACTCACACACTCTCATACACACACTCACACACTCTCATACACATACTCACACACTCTCATACACACACTCACACACTCTCATACACACGCTCACACACTCTCATACACACACTCACACACTCTCATACACACGCTCACACACTCTCATACACACACTCACACACTCTCATACACACGCTCACACACTCTCATACACACACTCACACAATCTCATACACACACTCACACACTCTCATACACACACTCACACACTCTCATACACACACTCACACACTCTCATACACACGCTCACACACTCCCATACACACACTCACACACGCTCATACACACGCTCACACACTCTCATACACATACTCACACACTCTCATACACACACTCACACACTCTCATACACACGCTCACACACTCTCATACACACACTCAGACACGCTCATACACATGCTCACACACTCTCATACACATACTCACACACTCTCATACACATGCTCACACACACTCATACTCACACTCACACACTCTCATACACACACTCTCATACACATACTCACACACTCTCATACACACACTCACACACTCTCATACACACACTCACACACTCTCATACACACACTCACACACTCTCATACACACACTCACACACTCTCATACACACACTCACACACTCTCATACACACGCTCACACACTCTCATACACACGCTCACACACTCTCATACACACACTCACACACTCTCATACACACGCTCACACACTCTCATACACACGCTCACACACTCTCATACACACGCTCACACACTCTCATACACACACTCACACACTCTCATACACACACACACACTCTCATACACATACTCACACACTCTCATACACACACTCACACACTCTCATACACAAACTCACACACTCTCATACACATACTCACACACTCTCATACACATACTCACACACTCTCATACACACGCTCACACACTCTCATACACACACTCACACACTCTCATACACATGCTCACACACTCTCATACACACATTCACACACTCTCATACACACGCTCACACACTCTCATACACACACTCACACACTCTCATACACACACTCACACAATCTCATACACACACTCACACACTCTCATACACACACTCACACACTCTCATATACACACTCACACAATCTCATACACACGCTCACACACTCCCATACACACACTCACACACTCTCATACACACGCTCACACACTCTCATACACATACTCACACACTCTCATACACACACTCACACACTCTCATACACACGCTCACACACTCTCATACACACACTCACACACGCTCATATACATGCTCACACACTCTCATACACATACTCACACACTCTCATACACACACTCACACACACTCATACACATACTCACACACTCTCATACACATGCTCACACACACATACTCACACTCACACACTCTCATACACACACTCTCATACACACACTCACACACTCTCATACACACACACACACTCTCATACACATACTCACACACTCTCATACACACACTCACACACTCTCATACACACACTCACACACTCTCATACACACACTCACACACTCTCATACACATACTCACACACTCTCATACACACGCTCACACACTCTCATACACACACTCACACACTCTCATACACACGCTCACACACTCTCATACACATACTCACACACTCTCATACACACGCTCACACACTCACATACACACACTCACACACTCTCATACACACGCTCACACACTCTCATAGACATACTCACACACTCTCATACACACGCTCACACACTCTCATACACACACTCACACACTCTCATACACACGCTCACACACTCTCATACACACACTCACACACTCTCATACACACGCTCACACACTCTCATACACATACTCACACACTCTCATACACACACTCACACACTCTCATACGCACACTCTCATACACACACTCACACACTCTCATACACATATTCACACATTCTCATACACACGCTCACACACTCTCATACACATACTCACACACTCTCATACACACACTCACACACTCTCATACACACACTCACACACTCTCATACACACACTCACACACTCTCATACACACGCTCACACACTCTCATACACACACTCACACACTCTCATACACACGCTCACACACTCTCATACACACGCTCACACACTCTCATACACACGCTCACACACTCTCATACACACGCTCACACACTCTCATACACACGCTCACACACTCTCATACACATATTCACACACTCTCATACACACACTCACACACTCTCATACACACACTCACACACGCTCATACACATACTCACACACTCTCATACACATGCTCACACACACTCATACTCACACTCACACACTCTCATACACACACTCTCATACACATACTCACACACTCTCATACACATACTCACACACTCTCATACACACACTCACACACTCTCATACACACACTCACACACTCTCACACACACACTCACACACTCTCATACACACACTCACACACTCTCATACACACACTCACACACTCTCATACACACGCTCACACACTCTCATACACACACTCACACACTCTCATACACACACTCACACACTCTCATACACACGCTCACACACTCTCATACACACACTCACACACTCTCATACACACACTCACACACTCTCATACACACACACACACTCTCATACACATACTCACACACTCTCATACACACACTCACGCACTCTCATACACACACTCACGCACTCTCATACACACACTCACACACTCTCATACACATACTCACACACTCTCATACACACACTCACACACTCTCATACACACACTCACACACTCTCATACACACACTCACACACTCTCATACACACACTCACACACTCTCATACACACGCTCACACACTCTCATACACACGCTCACACACTCTCATACACATACTCACACACTCTCATACACACACTCACACACTCTCATACACACACTCTCATACACACACTCACACACTCTCATACACACACACACACTCTCATACACATACTCACACACTCTCATACACACACTCACACACTGTCATACACACACTCACACACTCTCATACACACACTCACACACTCTCATACACATACTCACACACTCTCATACACACACTCACACACTCTCATACACACACTCACACACTCTCATACACACGCTCACACACTCTCATACACATACTCACACACTCTCATACACACGCTCACACACTCACATACACACACTCACACACTCTCATACACACGCTCACACACTCTCATAGACATACTCACACACTCTCATACACACGCTCACACACTCTCATACACACACTCACACACTCTCATACACACGCTCACACACTCTCATACACACACTCACACACTCTCATACACACGCTCACACACTCTCATACACATACTCACACACTCTCATACACACACTCACACACTCTCATACACACACTCACACACTCTCATACACACACTCACACACTCTCATACACATATTCACACATTCTCATACACACGCTCACACACTCTCATACACATACTCACACACTCTCATACACACACTCACACACTCTCATACACATATTCACACACTCTCATACACACACTCACACACTCTCATACACACGCTCACACACTCTCATACACACGCTCACACACTCTCATACACACGCTCACACTCTCATACACACACTCTCACACTCTCATACACACACTCACACACTCTCATACACACACTCACACACTCTCATACACACGCTCACACACTCTCATACACACGCTCACACACTCTCATACACACGCTCACACACTCTCATACACACGCTCACACACTCTCATACACACGCTCACACACTCTCATACACACATTCACACACTCTCATACACACGCTCACACACTCTCATACACACGCTCACACACTCTCATACACACGCTCACACACTCTCATACACACACTCACACACTCTCATACACACGCTCACACACTCTCATACACACGCTCACACACTCTCATACACACACTCACACACTCTCATACACATATTCACACACTCTCATACACACACTCACACACTCTCATACACACACTCACACACTCTCATACACACGCTCACACACTCTCATAAACACGCTCACACACTCTCATACACACACTCACACACTGTCATACACACGCTCACACACTCTCATACACACGCTCACACACTCTCATACACACACTCACACACTCTCATACACACACTCACACACTCTCATACACATACTCACACACTCTCATACACACGCTCACACACACAGACACACACACGCTCACACACACACTCTCACACTCGCACTCTCGCATGCACTCAGTAAGTAATGAAAGGGGTCCTCAACAGTGCTATTAAGTGGCACTTGCTTAGCAATAACCTGCTCACTGATACCCAGTTTCGCTTCTGCCAGGGTCACTCAGCTCCTGACCTCATTACAGCCTTGGGTCAAGCATGGACAAAAGAGCTGAACTCCCGAGGTGAGGTGAGAGTGACTGCCCTTGACATCAAGGCAACATTTGACCGAGTGTGGCATCAAGGAGCCCTAGCAAAACTAGAGTCAATGGCAATCAGGGGGAAAACTCTCCACTGGTTGGAGTCATACCGAGCACAAAGGGAGATGGTTGTGGTTGTTGGAGGTCAATCATCTCAGCTCCAGGATATCACTGCAGGAGTTCCTCAGGGTAGTGTCCTCGGCCCAACCATTTTCAGCTGCTTCATCAATGACCTTCCTTCCACCATAAGGTCAGAAGTGGGGATGTTCGCTGATGATTGCACAATGTTCAGCACCATTCACGACTCCTCAGATACTGAAGCAGTCCATGTTCAAATGCAGCAAAATCTGGACAATATCCAGGCTTAGGCTGACAAGTGGCAAGTAACATTCACACCACACAAGTGTCAGGCAATGACCATCTCCAACAAGAGAGAATCCAACCATTGGCCCTTGATGTTCAATGGCACTACCATCACTGAATCCCCCACTATCAACATCCTGGGGGTTACCATTGACCAGAAACTGAACTGGACTAGCCATATAAATACTGTGGCTACAAGAGCAGGTCAGAGGCTGGGAATCCTGCGGTGAGTAACTCACCTCCTGGCTCCCCAAAGCCTGTCCGCCATCTACAAGGCACAAGTCAGGAGTGGGATGGAATACTCCCCACTTGCCTGGATGAGTGCAGCTCCCACAACACTCAAGAAGCTGGACACCATCCAGGACAAAGCAGCCCGCTTGATTGGCACCCCATCCACAAACATTCACTCCTTCCACCACCGACGCACAATAGCAGCAGTGTGTACCATCTACAAGATGCACTGCAGGAATTCACCAAGGCTCCTTAGGCAGCACCTTCCAAACCCACGGCCACTACCATCTAGAAGGACAAGGGCAGCAGATAGATGGGAACACCACCACCTGGATGTTCCCCTCCAAGCCACACACCATCCTGACTTGGAAATATATCGCCGTTCCTTCACTGTCGCTGGGTCAAAATCCTGGAACTCCCTCCCTAACAGCACTGTGGGTGTACCTACACCACATGGACTGCAGCGGTTCAAGAAGGCAGCTCACCACCACCTTCTCAAGGGTAACTAGGGATGGACAATAAATGCTGGCCCAGCCAGCGAAGCCCACATCCTGTAAATGAATAAAAAAAACTCACACACCCACATTCTCGCACACTCCCTCACACAGTCACACACACTCTCAATCACACTCTATCTCACACCCACACTCTCACAGACACAGTCACACACACTCTCTCTCTCTCACACACACACACTTTCTCACACACAAATTCTCCCACAGACACTCACACTCTCATACACTCTCTCATACGCACGCTCTCACACCCACACAGTGACCTACCTTTCCCCAAAACAACATCTTGATCACAACCTGTTCTAAAAATGCCCAGTGCAGAAACAGGCCACTCCCCACACCCTTTAATATCCCACCCTGTCTAATCCCACTCTCCCCCTCACTCCCCGCACCCTTTAATATCCCACCTAGTCTAATCCCACTCTCCCCCTCACTACCCGCACCCTTTAATATCCGACCCAGTCTAATCCCACTCTCGCCCTCACTCCCCGCACCCTTTAATATCCCACCCAGTCTAATCCCACTCTCCCCCTCACTCCCCGCACCCTTTAATATCCCACCCAGTCTAATCCCACTCGCCCCGCACCCTTTAAAATCCCACCCAGTCTAATCCCACTCTCCCCCTCACTCCCCGCACCCTTTAATATCCTACCCAGTCTAATCCCACTCTCCCCTCACTCCCCGCACACTTTAATATCCCACCCAGTCTAATCCCACTCGCCCCCTCACTCCCCGCACCCTTTAATATCCCACCCAGTCTAATCCCGCTCTCCCCCTCACTCTCCACACCCTTTAATATCCCACCCAGTCTAATCCCACTCTCCCCCTCACTCCCCGCATCCTTTAATATCCCACCCAGTCTAATCCCACTCTCCCCCTCACTCTCCGCACCCTTTAATATCCCACCCAGTCTAATCCCACTCTCCCCCTCACTGCCCACACCCTTTAATATCCCACCCAGTGTAATCCCACTTTCCCACTCTCTCCCCGCACCCTTTAATATCCCACCCAGTCAAATCCCACTCTCCCCCTCACTCCCCGCACCCTTTAATATCCCACCCAGTCTAATCCCTCTCTCTCCCTCACTCCCCGCACCCTTTAATATCCCACCTAGTCTAATCCCACTCTCCCCCTCACTCCCCGCACCCTTTAATATCCCACCCAGTCTAATCCCAATCTCCCCATCACTCCCCGCACCCTTTAATCTCCCACCCAGTCTAATCCCACTCTCCCTCTCACTCCCCGAACCGTTTAATATCCCACCCAGTCTAATCCCTCTCTCTCCCTCACTCCCCGCACCCTTTAATATCCCACCTATTCTAATCCCACTCTCCCCCTCACTCCCCACACCCTTTAATATCCCACCCAGTCTAATCCCACTCTCCCCCTCACTCCCCGCACCCTTTAATATCCCACCCAGTCTAATCCCACTCTCCCCCTCACTCCCCACACCCTTTAATATCCCACCCAGTCTAATCCCACTCTCCCCCTCACTCCCCGCACCCTTTAATATCCCACCCAGTCTAATCCCACTCTCCCCCTCACTCCCCACACCCTTTAATATCCCACCCAGTCTAATCCCACTCTCCCCCTCACTCCCCGCACCCTTTAACATCCCACCCAGTCTAATCCCACTCTCTCTCTCACTCCCCGCACCCTTTAATAACCCACCCAGTCTAATCCCACTCTTCCCCTCACTCCCCGCACCCTTTAATATCCCACCCAGTCTAATCCCACTCTCCCCTCACTCCCCGCACCCTTTAATATCCCACCCAGTCTAATCCCACTCTCCCCTCACTCCCCACACCCTTTAATATCCCACCCAGTCTAATCCCACTCTCCTCCTCACTCCCCACACCCTTTAATATCCCACCCAGTCTAATCCCACTCTCCCCCTCACTCCCCACACCCTTTAATATCCCACCCAGTCTAATCCCACTCTCCCCCTCACTCCCCACACCCTTTAATATCCCACCCAGTCTAATCCCACTTTCCAGAAACTATCTCATGCTTTTTAACTGAATTGACAGATTCGGCCATCATCTGTTTTGTGGCTGAGATTTTGTTGTAGTGTTTGCTGTGTTTTGTAGGATCTGGCTGGGATCTTGCTGGGATCTGGCTGGGATCTGGCTGGGATCTTGCTGGGATCTGGCTGGGACCTGGCTGGGATCTGGCTGGGACCTGGCTGGGATCTGGCTGGGACCTGGCTGGGATCTGGCTGGGACCTGGCTGGGATCTGGCTGGGACCTGGCTGGGATCTGGCTGGGACCTGGCTGGGATCTGGCTGGGACGTGGCTGGGATCTGGCTGGGACCTGGCTGGGATCTGGCTGGGACCTGGATGGGATCTGGCTGGGACCTTGCTGGGACCTGGTTGGGACCTGGCTGGGATCTGGCTGGGACCTTGCTGGGATCTGGCTGGGACCTGGCTGGGATCTGGCTGGGACCTTGCTGGGATCTGGCTGGGACCTTTGCTGGGATCTGGCTGGGATCTGGCTGGGACCTGGCTGGGATCTGGCTGGGACCTGGCTGGGATCTGGCTGGGATCTGGCTGGGATCTGGCTGGGACCTGGCTGGGATCTGGCTGGGACCTGGCTGGGATCTGGCTGGGATCTGGCTGGGATCTGGCTGGGAGAGTCTTGCTTTGGAGCACATTCCTTGCAGTGACCTGACCCCTTCCTGCCCTCTGAGCTATCCCTATTGGAGGGTGGGATAATGTTCCATCTCCTCACCCTTCATTGTCACATTACATTGGGAGGTGATACTGTCAGACTGTTGGACTCTGGTCCTCCGGAGATTGGCCAGTGGTACAAATACTGACAGGGGCTTTCACGCCTGTGTTTACAGACACAGGGGGCCTGAGGGCAAACAGCACAGACACCATTGGTCAGCATGGGAACAGCACCTGTAGGTTCCTGTCCAATCCACACAGCATCCAGCAACCCCCCCATTCCATAAAAGAAAATAATTTTACTATTAGGCTAGATGGAGCCTCTCCCCTCCCATCAATTGCCTCTTTCTCTCTCTCTCTCTCTCTCTCTCTCCGTCTCTCTGTCTCTATCTTTCTCCTTTTCTCTCTTTCTGTCTCGCTCTCTGTCCCTCTCTCTCTGTCCCTCTCTCTCTGTCTATCTCTCTGTGTCTCTCTCTCCCTGTCTCTCTGTCTGTCTCTCTCTCTCTCTGTGTCTCTCTCTCCCTGTCTCTCTGTCTCTCTCTCTCTCTCTCCCCACCCCTCTCTCTCTCTCTCTCTCTCTCTGTGTCTCTCTCTCTCTGACTCTCTCTGTCTCTCTCTCTCTCTGTCTCTGTCTCTCTGTCTCTGTTTCTCTCCTTACCCCTCTTTCTGTCTCTCTCTCTCTCTCTCCCTGTCTCTCTGTCTCTCTCTCTCTCTCCCCACCCTGCTCTCTTTCTTTCTCTCTGTGTCTCTCTCTCTCTGACTCTCTCTCTCTCTCTCTGTCTCTGTCTCTCTGTCTCTGTCTCTGTCTCTCTCCTTACCCACCTCTCTCTCTCTGTCTGTCTGTCTCTGTCTCTGTCTCTCTCTCCTCCCCCTCCAGGTTGATGGGGCAGCAGTGGGATTAGTTGAAGTTACGGGGATCAGTTTAAGTGTGAGGCAAAAGAAATATAGTTCTTAGCATCTGCTGGTTACCTGGTTACCGTGAGCAGACGGAGCTGGTTACCTGATTAAAATGACCCAGGCTGTGCTGGTAACCTGGTTACCGTGAGCCAGACTGTGTTGGTTACCTGGTTACCGTGGGCCAGACTGTGCTGGTTATCTGGTTACCTGGTTACCATGGGCCAGACTGTGCTGGTTATCTGGTTACTGTGAGCCAGACTGTACTGGTTTTCTGGTTACCATGAGCCAGGCTGTGTTGGTTATCTGGTTACCTGGTTACCGTGGACCAGACTGTGCTGGTTATCTGGTTACCTGGTTACCGTGAGCCAGACTGTGTTGGTTATCTGGTTACCTGGTTACCGTGGGCCAGACTGTGCTGGTTATCTGGTTACCTGGTTACCGTGAGCCAGACTGTGCTGGTTATCTGGTTATCTGGTTACCGTGAGCCAGACTGTGTTGGTTACCTGGTTACCGTGGGCCAGACTGTGCTGGTTATCTGGTTACCTGGTTACCATGGGCCAGACTGTGCTGGTTATCTGGTTACTGTGAGCCAGACTGTACTGGTTATTTGGTTACCATGAGCCAGGCTGTGTTGGTTATCTGGTTACCGTGGGCCAGACTCTGCTGGTTATCTGGTTATCTGGTTACCGTGAGCCAGACTGTACTGGTTATTTGGTTATCTGGTTACCATGAGCCAGGCTGTGTTGGTTATCTGGTTACCTGGTTACCGTGGGCCAGACTGTGCTGGTTATCTGGTTACCTGGTTACCGTGAGCCAGACTGTGTTGGTTATCTGGTTACCTGGTTACCGTGGGCCAGACTGTGCTGGTTATCTGGTTACCTGGTTACCGTGAGCCAGACTGTGCTGGTTATCTGGTTACCTGGTTACCGTGAGCCAGACTGTGCTGGTTATCTGGTTACCTGGTTACTGTGAGCCAGGCTGGGCTGGGATCCATTCCTGGTCGATCTGTCTAGTGAGTAATGACATTACCTTGGGGTGTGATGGGACATCACGTCGCGGAATTAACTTCTTCTCCAGCAGGAAACTGCAATCACAACAAACCAGAGTTAGAAGCAAATGTCAACAACACAGACCCAGACGCAGACCCAGACCCAGACGCAGACCCAGACGCAGACCCAGACCCCAGACGCAGACGCAGACCCAGACCCAGACCCAGACCCAGACCCAGACCCCAGACACAGACCCAGACCCAGACCCAGACCCAGACCCAGACCCAGACCCCAGACCCCAGACCCCAGACCCAGATCCCAGACCCAGACCCAGACCCAGACCCCAGACCCCAGACCCAGACCCAGACCCCAGACCCCAGACCCAGATCCCAGACCCAGACCCCAGACCCCAGACCCAGACCCAGACCCCAGACGCCCGACCCAGACCCAGACCCAGACCCAGGCCCCAGACCCAGACCCAGGCCCCAGACCCAGACCCCAGACCCAGACCCCAGACCCAGAACCAGATCCCAGACCCAGACCCAGAACCAGACCCAGAACCAGACCCAGACCCAGACCCAGACCCAGACCCAGGCCCCAGACCCCAGACCCAGAACCAGACCCAGACCCAGACCCCAGACCCCAGACCCCAGACCCCAGACCCAGACCCAGGCCCCAGACCCCAGACCCAGATCCAGACCCAGACCCCAGACCCCAGACCCAGATCCAGACCTAGACCTCAGACCCCAGACCCAGACCCAGACCCCAGACCCCAGACCCAGATCCAGACCCAGACCCCAGACCCCAGACCCCAGACCCAGAACCAGACCCAGACCCAGACCCCAGACCCCAGACCCCAGACCCAGACCCAGGCCCCAGACCCCAGACCCCAGACCCAGGACCAGACCCAGACCCAGACCCCAGACCCCAGACCCAGACCCAGACCCCAGACCCAGACCCCAGACCCAGGCCCCAGACCCCAGACCCAGACCCAGACCCAGACCCGGACCCCAGACCCCAGACCCCAGACCCAGACCCCAGACCCCAGAACCCAGACTCCAGACTCAGACCCCAGACCACAGACCCAGAACCTAGACGCAGACTCAGACCCCAGACCCAGACCCAGAACCCAGACCCAGACCCCAGACCCCAGACCCAGACCCCAGACCCCAGACCCAGATCCAGACCCAGACCCCAGACCCCAGACCCCAGACCCAGAACCAGACCCAGACCCAGACCCCAGACCCCAGACCCCAGACCCAGACCCAGGCCCCAGACCCCAGACCCCAGACCCCAGACCCCAGACCCAGAACCAGACCCAGACCCAGACCCCAGACCCCAGACCCAGACCCAGACCCCAGACCCAGACCCCAGACCCAGGCCCCAGACCCCAGACCCAGACCCAGACCCAGACCCGGACCCCAGACCCCAGACCCCAGACCCAGACCCCAGACCCCAGAACCCAGACTCCAGACTCAGACCCCAGACCACAGACCCAGAACCTAGACGCAGACTCAGACCCCAGACCCAGACCCAGAACCCAGACCCAGACCCCAGACCCCAGACCCAGACCCCAGACCCCAGACCCCAGAACCAGACCCCAGACCCAGACCCCAGACCCCAGACCACAGACCCAGAACCCAGACTCCAGACTCAGACCCCAGACCACAGACCCAGAACCTAGACGCAGACTCAGACCCCAGACCCAGACCCAGAACCCAGACTCCAGACTCAGACCCCAGACCCAGACCCCAGACCCCAGACCCCAGAACCAGACCCCAGACCCAGACCCCAGACCCCAGACCACAGACCCAGACCCAGAACCTAGATGCAGACTCAGACCCCAGACCCAGACCCAGAACCCAGACTCCAGACTCAGACCCCAGACTCAGACCCCAGACCCCAGACCCAGACCCAGACTCCAGACCCAGACCCAGACCCAGACCCAAACCCAGAACCCAGACGCAGACTCAGACCCCAGACCCAGACCCAGACCCAGGCCCCAGACCCAGACCCCAGACCCAGACCCAGACCCAGACCCCAGACCCAGACCCAGACCCCATACCCAGACCCAGACACCAGACCCAGACCCCAGGCTCAGATTCCAGACTCCGGACCCCACACCCAGAACTCAGACCCTAGACCCAGACACAGGCCCAGACTCCAGACCCAGAACCCAGACCCCAGACCCAGACCCAGACCCAGAACCCAGACGCAGACTCTGACCCCAGACCCAGAACCAGACCCAGACCCCAGACCCAGAATCCAGACCCAGACCCCAGACTCAGACCCCAGACCCAGAACCAGATCCCAGACCCAGACCCAGAACCCAGGCTCCAGTAACAGATCTCAGACCCCAGACTCAGATTCCAGACCCCAGACCTCAGACCTAGACCCCAGACCCAGACCCAGACTCTAGACCCCAGACCCAGAACCCAGAACCCAGACGCAGACTCAGACCCCAGACCCAGAACCAGACTCAGACCCCAGACTCAGACCCAGACCCAGACCCAGACCCCAGACCCCAGAAACAGATTCCAGACTCCAGACCCCAGACCCAGAACCAGACCCTAGACCCAGACCCCAGACCCAGAACCAGGACCAGAACCAGAACCATATCCTAAACCCCAGGCCCAGACCTCAGTCTCAGGTCCATGGCCCCAGAACCTAGATCCAGACCCCAGACCCCAGGCCCTAGACCCAGACCACAGACCCCAGACCCAAGACCCCAGACCCAGACCACAGACCACAGACCACAGACATAGACACCAGGCCCCAGACCCAGCCGCAAACCCCAGACCCCAAAACCAGATCCAGACCCAGACCGAGACTGCAGACCTAGACCCCAGACTTCAGACCCCAGACACCAGACCCCAGATCCAAGACCCCAGACCCAAGACCCAGAAACAAACCCCAGCCCCAGACCCCAGACTCAGACACAGACCCAGAAACAGACCCAGTCCCCAGACCCGAGAACCAGCCCCCAGACCCAGCCCCCAGACCCACCCCAGACCCATCCCAGACCTAACCTCCAGCACCAGGCCCCAGACCCAGCCCTGCTTCCCTCCTCCCCTCTACCTGAGTGTCTCAATGGCCCATGCTAAGAGATGGACCCCCAGTGAGGGCAACTTGTAGGCAGAGTAGGAAGGGACTGTTCCATTAGAAGCCCCAGCCCCAGCCCCAGTCCCAGCCGGAGCCCAGGGGTATGGGGTAAGGTGGGGTTCCAGTCCAGTGAGGGGGGAGGGGAAGCCCCAGCCTGGAGGGAGGAGGGGAGGGGGGGAGGGGGAAGGGGTGTCTGAGCTGTTGTCATTGTCTCTGTTTCTGGGAAGTGAATGGGAGGGAAGTCAGGTCACCGCTTGAGGCAGCAGCAAAGTGAGTCTCCAGGAAAATAATTACATTTAATTTAATCAATGATGTGAATTAAACTCGATTAATTAACTGATATAAAAACTAAAAGTAACCAATTTGATGAATATATGAACTTTAAATTTTATAACATTGCTTTATAATTGATCATAATTTAATCAGATCCAGGAGGGTAAAGTTAAGGGACAGTAACGTTAATGAGTTCCTGATGTTTCAGTAAATTAAAATCCCAGATGTTCAGCACAAAGACAGGAGCTGATTGGTGAGTAGCTGGCAAGTCTTCATTTCAGTTTTTATTTTTCAAAATGTAGTTAATATTTTATTAAGTGGGGGTATAAAAGGGCATCTCGGTCCCATGGACTGTGCATCCTGCTTCATGTAGAATCTCCAGGGAGTTTTCCACGTCCTGGATAACCACGTTTTCAGGAGTTGTCATCAGCTGGAGCATCTCAAGCTTGAGGTTTCAGGGCTTGAGCAGTAACTGGCATCAGTGCGGTGCAGTGAGAGGGGAGATTTCGGTCTGAGTGAGACAGAAACCGAGTGAGTATATTTGGGAATTTGGTTCAAAGTGGGAATTCGATGCATTGGGGGAAAGAGGAGCTTTAGGTAAGGTTACTGCAGGAGGTAGAGTGTGCTGAGTGGGGAGTGCGGTGAGGGGTGGCTGGAGGTGATTTTTCCTTCTCTTTTTCATCCCCCAGTATTTCATTTCCAATTTGGTGCAGCAGAAGGAGCAGGTAAACCAGTAACTGGTATTATTAGTTTTATCAGTAATGTAAGTATTGTATTGTTTTATCAGTAATGTAAAGTTTACTGGCAGTGCCAAAACCTATTGGGAGGTGTAGGCTTTATTAATTATAATTAATTCATTAGCAATTATTAATTAATTAACACATATTGGAGATGGCAGGGCAGGTGATGTGCTGCAATTGCAGATGTGGGAGCTTCTGGATACCTGTGTGATCCAGGGCAAACACATCTGCAGTAAGCGTTTGTGGCTGCAGGAACTTCGGCTCCGAGTTATTGAGCTGGAGGCCGAGCTGCAGACACTGTGGCACATCAGGGAGGGGGAAAGTTACCTGGGCACTTTGTTCCAGGAGGGGCGGAGTTCACACCCTTAGGATAGGGTCTTCTGATTTGGTCAGTGGCCTGGGACAGAAAGGTGTGACTGCAAGTGAGGCAAGTAAGGGGACCCAGGGGCAGGAGTGAGGCAGCCTCGGTCCTGCAATTGCCCAACAGGTTTGAGGGTGTCTCAGTTTGTCTGGATGAGAGTGGGGGCTGCAGGGTGGATGAGCTCACTGACCATGGCACCGTGGTACAGGAAGCTACTCAAATGGGGGGAGTCACAAGGAGTGTAGTGGTAGTAGGGGATAGTATAGTCAGTGGGATTGACACCATTCTCTAAGCAAAGAGCATGAAGCCAGATGGCTATGTTGCCTGCCCAGTGCCAGGGTGCAGGACATCTGCTCAGGGCTGGTGAGGGACTTGCAGTGGGAGGGGGGAGGATCCAGTTGTTGTGGTCCATGTAGGTACCAATGACATAGGCAGGAGAAAGAATGAGGCTCTACATAGTCAGTATGAAGACCCGCACCAAATTAAAAAGCAGAACCTCAAAGGCCATAATCTCTGGATTATTACCTGAGTCATAAAGACTCAGACTGGTGTGGGAGAAGTGGGTTCCAGTTCGTGGGGCACTGGCACCAGTACTGGGGAAAGTGGGATCTGTACCATTGGGACGGTCTACGTTTGAACTGTGCTGGAACCGGTGTTCTTGTGAGCTGCATAACTAGGGAAGTAGAGAGGGTTTTAAACTAAATAGTGGGGGCAAGGGATCAAATTTGGGAAGATGTGATAAATCAAAGAGTAGAGACAAGCCAAAAGAAAAAGGTGTTATTACAGGAAATGAAAAACAGACGGTGACAGGAAGGGATAGAGAGTACAAATGTAACAGTAAATCAACAGGTGAAACTAGAAGTTATAAAAAGAATAAAAGGATGTAATTAAAAGCTCTGTATCTGAATGCACGTAGCATTTGAAACAAAACAGATGAACTGAGAGTACACATAGAAATAAATAATTACGATTTGATAACCATTACGGAGACATGGCTGCAGGAGGACGTGGATTGGGACCTGAATATTGAAGGGTACAGGATATTTAGGAAGGACAGGAAGCGAGGAAAAGGTGGAGAGGTGGCTCTGTCAGTTAATGATGGTATTAGCACAATAGAGAGAAGTGACCTAAGTTCAGGAAACTGGGATGTGAAAACGGTTTATGTAGAGATGAGAAATGGTAAAGACGAGAAGTCACTTGTGGGAGTTGTGTACAGGCCCCCTAACAGTAACCACATGGTAGGGTGGAGCATAAAGGAAGAAATAAAGGGAGCTTGTCAGAAAGGCACAGTGATAATCATGGCAGGTTTTAATTTACATATAGATTGGAAAAGTCAGATGGACAAAGGTAGCCTAGATGAGAAGTTCATTGAATGTTTCTGGGATAGTTTCTTAGAACAGCATGTTCTGGAGCCAACCAGAGAGCAGGCTATACTAGACCTGGTATTGTGTAACGAGATGGGATTAATTAATGATCTCATAGTGCAGGCGCCTCTAGGTAGCAGTAACCATAACATGATTAAATTTTACATTCAGTTTGAGGGAGAGAGGAGTGGGTCTGAGACCATGGATGGAATTGTCCCAGATTTGCACTAAGTGCGGTAACAGGCGGGTAAAACAATGTTTTACCCACCGGCCGCGATGGCGGGTTTGCACGTTGTATCGTCCCAAACCCACCACATTACTTATCCCGGGATACACGCCGTTTCCATGGTGGGTGGGCTCCGATTCACTGCCACGCCATCACCTCGCCACTTCATCATGCCAGGCACCACAGCCACACTCAATGCTTCCAGCCCAGGGAGAGCGGACCTGCGTGAGGAGGGCAGTCATGGCGGGAGATAAAAACCGATGGCAGAGAGCCCCTTCAACCTGCTTCTACCTGTCAGAGCCGAAGTGTGACGTCAAAGGAAAACAGGTAGATGATTGGCGGGTATCTCTTCCATGTCTCTTTTGATTGGCCAAGTGGTGTAAACCAGGAGACGTTATTACAATTGAAGAGTACAGTTAAGAAATTAATTTTTAAAATATTTTTTAGATCCGAATTAATTAATTAAATAGAGCAGAGATGGCTGGGCAGGCGATGTGTTGCAGCTGTGATATGTGGGAGCTGGTGGACGCTGGCGCGATCCACGGTGACCACATCAGCAGCAAGTGTTGGTGCTCGAGGAACTTCGGCTCAGAGTTGATGAGCTGAGTCCGAGCTGCGGACACTGCAAAAGATCAGGGACCGCCCAAGGGCCCAAACACTCCTTTCAAGTGAAGCAGCATTTCACTTGCATTTCCCCTAACTTAGTCTACTGCATTCGTTGCTCCCAATGCGGTCTCCTCTACATTGGAGAGACCAAATGCGACCGTTTTGCAGAACACCTGCGGTCTGTCCGCAAGAAAGACCCAAACCTCCCTGTCGCTTGCCATTTTAACACTCCACCCTGTTCTCTTGCCCACATGTCTGTCCTTGGCCTGCTGCATTGTTCCAGTGAAGCCCAACGCAAACTGGAGGAACAGCACCTCATCTTCCAACTAGGCACTTTACAGCCTTCCGGACTGAATATTGAATTCAACAACTTTAGATCTTAAACTCCCCCTCCCCCCATCCCCACCCCGTTTCTCCCCCCTCCCCCTTTTTTTTTTCCAATAATTTATATAGATTCTTCTTTCCCCACCTATTTCTATTATTTTTAAATCTAAAACTAAAACCTTGTTAGTCTTTCCACCCCACCCCCACTAGAGCTGTACCTTGAGTGTCCTGCCATCCATTCTTAATTAGCACTTTTCTTAGACAAATATCACCACCTTCAACACCTCTTTGATCCTTTTGTCTGTGACATCTTTTGATTATCTGCTCCTATCACTGCTTGCTTATCCCCACAACCACCACACCCTCAACTTCTCTCTCCACCCCCCCCGCCCCCCCCACCTTAAACCAGTTTATATTTCTCTTTTCTCCTAACTATGCTCCAGTTCTGCCGAAGGGTCGTGAAGGCTCGAAACGTTAACTGATTTCTTCTCCACCGATGCTACCAGACCTGCTGAGTTTTTCCAGGTAATTCTGTTTTTGTTTAGGGAGGGGGAGAGTTACCTGGACACTGTCTTTCAGGAGTCAGTCACACCCCTTAGATTAATTACATCGAATTTGGACCATGGTCAGGGACAGGAGAGGGTGACTGCGAGTGAGACAGGTATAGGGATCCAAAATTTAGCTCTGGAGGAGCCTCGACCAGTGTTCTTGTCTAAGAGGTACAAGGTTCTTGCTCCTGGTGTGGATGAGGGCACAGACTGCAGGGAGGATGAGCGAACTGACCAAAGCACTGTGGTACAGAGCACCATTCAAGTCGGGGGAGAAAAGAGAAATATAAGACCATAAGACATAGGAGCAGAAATTAGGCCATTCGGCCCATCGAGTCTGCTCCGCCGTTCAATATGATCGTGGCTGATCCTCTATCTCAACGCCATATTCCTGCTTTCTCTCCATATCCCTTGATGCCTCTAATATCCAAAAGTAGGGGAATAGATACTCTTCTCTGCAGCAAAGCCAGAGAGTCCCGAAAGCTGTGTTGCTTTCCTGGTGCCAAGGTTAAGGACATCTCTTCTGGGCTGGAGAGGAACTTGGAGTGGGAGGGGAAGGATCCAGTTGTTGTGGTCCATGTAGGTACCAATGGCATAGGTAGGACTAGGAAAGAGGTTCTGCTGAGGGACTATGAGCAGTTTAGGCCTGAATTAAAAAGCAGAATCACAAAGGTGATAATCTCCGGATTACTACCTGAGCCACATGCAAATTGGTGTAGGGTAAATAAGATTAGAGGTGTAAATGTGTGGCTCAAAGATTGGTGTGGGAGAAATGGGTTCCGATTCATGGGACACTGGTTCCAGTACTGGGGAAGGAGAGAGCTCCTCTGTTGGGATGGGCTTCATTTGAATCATGCTGAGACCCAAAAGAGTTGTCTCACTGTAGGGCAAAGTATAAATCGGGTAATAATGGAGGCGTGTAAAAAGGGCACTACAATTGTCATGGATGATTTTAATCTGCGTATTGACTGGACAAATCAGATTGGCAGGGGTAACATGGAAGATGAATTTGTAGAGAGCATCAGGGATTGTTTCATGGAGCAATATGTTGCAGAACCTACCCAGCAATAGGCTATTTTAGATCTAGTAATGTGTAATGAGGTGGGATTAATAAGAGATCTTGTAGTTTAGGATCCTCTAGGGGGTAGCAATCACAACATGGTAGCATTTCAAATTCAGTTTGAGGGCGAGCAACTCGGGTCTCAAACCAGTGTCCAAGACTTAAATAAGGGCAATAACAGAGGTATGAAGAAAGAGTTGTCTAAAGTGGGCTGGGAAAATAGACTAAGGGGAAGGTCAGTGGATGAGCAGTGACAGACATTTAAGCAGATATTTCATAACGCTCAGCAAAAATTTATCCCAGTCAAAAAGATGGACTCGATGAGAAGGATGTACCACCCGTGGTTAACAAAGGTGGTCAAGGAGATAATCCAATCAAAAACTAAGGCATAGAAAGCAGTGAAAACTAGTGGCAGGCCAGAGGATTGGGATTTTTTAGGAACCAGCAGCAATGACTAAAAAGCTAATAAAGAGGGAGAAAATTGATTATGAAAGTAAATTGGCAAGAAATATAAAAACAAACAAGAGCTTCTCCGGGTACATGAAAAGAGAGAGTGGCTAAAGTGAGCTTTGGACCCTTGGAGGATGCGAGTGGAGAATTGATAATGGGGAACAGGGAAATAGCAGATAATTTAAACCAATATTTTGCATTGGTCTTCACAGTGGAGGACACTATAAACATCCCAAAGATATCAGATAAGCAAGGAGCTAATAGGAGGAAAGATCTTGTAACAGTCTCTATCATGAGGGACAAAGTGTTTGACAAACTAATGGGGCTAAAGGCAGACAGGTCACCAGGACCTGATGGGCTGCATCCAAGGGTTTTAAAGGAGGTGGCTGCAGAGATAGTGGAGGCATTAGTCAAAATATTCCAGAACTCACTGGATTTGGGGAGGGTTCCTGCAGATTGGAAAACTGCTAATGTGACACCCCTGTTCAAGAAGGGAGAGAGACAAAAAGCTGGAAACTATAGGCCAGTCAGCCTAATATCTGTCGTTGAGAAAATGCTAGAGTCCATTATTAAGGAAGAAATAGCAGGACATTTAGAAAAGCTTAACGCAATCAAACAGAGTCAACATGGTTTTGTGAAAGGGAAATCATGTTTGACAAATTTGCTAGAGCTCTTTGAGGATGTAACAAGCAGAGTTGATAAAGGGGAACCAGTAGATGTAGTGTATTTGGATTTCCAGAAGGCATTCGAAAAGGTGCCACATAATAGGTTATTGCACAAGATAGGAGTTCACGGTATTGGGGGTAATGTATTAGCATGGATTGAGGATTGGTTAACACAGAAGACAGAGAGTCAGGATTAATGGGTCTTTTTCAGGTTGGAGAGACCTAACTAGTGGAGTGCCACAAGGATCAGCTCTAGAGCCTCAATTATTTATTATCTATATTAATGACTTGGAGGAGGGGACAGAGTGTAATGTATCCAAATTTGCTGACGATACAAAAATAGGTGGGAGGGCATGTTGTGATGAGGATATAAGGAATCTGCAAGGGGTGTTTTTGTGCATGAAACACACAAAGTTAGCATGCAGATGCAGTATTTCGAGGGGGTTGGAGTTTAAAAATAGGGAAGTCTTGTTACAACTGTACAGGGTGTTGGTGAGGCTACACCTGAAATACTGTGTACAATTTTAGTCCCCGTATTTAAGAAAGGATATACTGGCATTGGAGACAGTTCAAAAGAGATTCACTAGGCTGATTCCTGGGATGAAGGGGTTGAATTATCAAGAACAGCTAAACAGGTTAGGCCTTTATCCATTAGAGTTTAGAAGACTGAGGGGTGATCTTATTGAAACATACAAGATCCTGAGGGGGCTTGACAGGGTAGATGTTGAGAAGATGTTTCCACTAGTGGGGGAATCTCGAACTAGGGGACATGGTTACAGAATAAAGGGACACTCATTTAAAACTGAGATGTGAAGGAATTTCTCTCAGAGGGTAGTGAATGTCTGCAATTCTCTACCCCAGAGAGTTGTGGAGGTTAGATCACTGAATGTATTTAAACAGGAGGTAGATAGATTTTTGAAACATTGGGGATTTGAGGGCTATGAGGAGCTGGTACAAAAGAGGAGTTGAGGCCTGGGGCAGATCAGCCATGATCTTATTGAATAGCGGGACAGGCTTGGGGTGCCGAATGGCCTACTCCTGCTCCTATTTCTTATGTTCTTATGTTCTAGGGCTGCAGTAAAGAAGACATGGCCCCGAAAGACAAGGAGACTGCAGCTCTCGAGTGCCTTTTGGATGCTGGGGGAGCCGCTGTGATGTCCTGTATCCCCGCTCTGGCCGCAGGAGGGGCAGCTACATTATCACTCCGGCTTGGTAGGCGAAGGCAGTGGTGATCAGTGTCAATGCTGCACAGGAGAGGTTGGCCATCCAGTGCAGGTAGAGGATGAATGATCTCATCTGTGCAGCCAGGGTAAGTCAACCATCTCATCACTCTAAACTCACACACTCAAACCCATCACACATTCACTGGCATCTCACTCACTGCCAACTCAAGGGACATCACCACCCATTCTCACACATCTATCTAGTCTCATCTCCTCTGGAGACTGCCTCCTCAGCCCTCACCCTCTTGAGGTCACTTGCGCAGATCAACATGTCTCCCCACAAACACCCCGGGATAGCTTCCTTCCCTGGTACAGCCCTCGCCCTGCAGCCTCTTCCCTTGCCTGAGGCCACTTCTCCCCCTTCCCCAAGCAAGTCCTATCCCTGCAGCCATTGAAAGGCCACCCCCATATTCTGGTAGGTGGAGACCTGCCCGTGAGCCTCCCTAACAGTGATATGGTGCTGCCTGTGAATCCTGGCGCTGATACCGCGAGTGCTGCTTGAAGCCAGGTCGGCAAACAAACCTCAAAATCCTGAGTGCAGCTGGCCTGGTGCACGCTTTATAAATGCGGCTGTGAAACAGGTCACTGTGTTTTCCCACTGACGTGGGCGGACGATCCAGCGGGGGTGGGGGTGGGGTTGGGGGTGGGGGCAGGGTTGGGGGTGGGGGTGGGGGTGGGGGCAGGGGTGGGGGTGGGGACGGGGTTGGGGGCCGGGAGGGGGTGGGGGTTGGGGTGGGGGTTGGGGTGGGGGCAGGGGTGGGGGTGGGGTGGGGTTGGGGGCGGGGGTGGGGGCGGGGGCGGGGTTGGAGGTGGGGGTGGGGGTGGGGGCGGGGGTGGGGTGGGGGCGGGGTTGGAGGTGGGGGTGGGGGTGGGGGTGGGGGCGGGGGTGGGGGCGGGGGCGGGGTTGGAGGTGGGGGCGGGGGTTGGGGTGGGGGCGGGGGTGGGGGTGGGGGCGGAGGCGGGGGCGGGGGCGGGTGCGGGGACGGGGGTGGGGGTGGGGACGGGGACGGGGGCGGGGGCGGGGCGGGGGCGGGGGTGGGGGTGGGGACGGGGACGGGGGCGGGGGCGGGGCGGGGGCGGGGGTGGGGGTGGGTGCTGGAGGGGGGTGGGGGTTGGGGTGGGGGTTGGAGTGGGGGTTGGGGTGGGGGTTGGAGTGGGGGTGGGGGGGGGGACGGGGGTGGGGTGGGGGCGGGGTTGGGGTGGAGGTGGGGGTGGGGGTGGGGCGGGGGGATGGGTCTGGCGGGCTGCCTCTATACAGATATGCTGATGGTTACAATGAGGGTGGGAAACGAGGCCCGCCATCAACGGGCAGAATGGACAACCACAAATTTGGACCTTTTCACCAGATTGTCTGCTCAGACCACCCAACATGCCCAACACCAGTGGGCACAGGAAAATCCTGGACTATGTTTTCAAACTTAAATAAAGGCAATAATGAGGGCATGAAAGCTGAGCTGTTTAAAGTGAATTGGCAAATTAGGTTAAGGGATAGGCCAATATAGATGCAGTCGTTAATATTTAAGGGGATATTTCAGAACACAGAATAGATGCATTCCAACGAGTAAGAAAAAGTCCAAGGGATGGACACACCATCTGTGGTTAACTAGAAAGGTTAAAGATAGTATCAAACTTAAAAAAACTGTGCAAAGACAGGTGGCAGGTCAGAACATTGCAGAATATAAGGAACAGCAAAGAATGACTAAAAGACTAATAAGGAGGGAAAAATTAAAAGATGATAGAAGGCTAGCCAGAAATATAAAAGCAGATAGTAAGAGCTTTTATAAATATTTAAAAAAGAAAAGAGTTAACAAAGTGAGCATTGGTCCTATATAAACTGAATCTGGAGAATTGATAATGGAAAACAAGGAGATGGCATACGAATTAAACAGGTATTTTTCATCAGTTTTCACTATAGAGGGAAGAAGTAAGATCCCAGAAGCAGCTATAAACCAGGAAATGGAAGTGGGGAAGGACGTCAGGAAAACTAGTCACCAGAGAAGTGATACTGAGTAAATTGTTGGAGTTGTTGGCTGTCAAGAGCCCGTGTCCTGATGGACTTCATCCGAGGGTCTTAAGACAAGTGACTGATGAGATAGTTGATGCATTGGTTTTAATTTTCCAAAACTCCCTAGATTTGGGGAAGGTCCCATTAGGTTGGAAGATAATAAACATTATTCAGAAAGGGAGGGAGACAGAAAGCAGGAAACAACAGGCCAGTTAGCTTAACATCTGTCATTGGGAAAATGTTAGAACCTATTATTAAAATGTTATAGCAGGGCACTGGATAAGCTCAAGGTCATCAGGCAGAGTCAACATGGCTTTGTGAAAGGGAAATCGTGTTTAAACAATTTATTGGGGCTCTTTGAGGAAGTAATATGTGCTGTGGATAAAGGGAAACCATGTATCTACTGTGCTTGGATTTCCAGAAGGTATTTGATAAAGTGCCACATCAAAGGTTATTGTAGAAAATAAAAGCTCATGGTATAGGGGGCAACATATTGGCATGGATAGAATATTGGCTGGCTAACAGGAAGCAGAGAGTAGGCATAAATGGGTCTTTTTCAGGTTGGCAGGATGCAACGAGTGGTGTACCACAGGGATCAGTGCTGGGCCCTCAACTGTTTCCAATTTATAAAAATGACTTGGATGAAGGGATTGATGGGATGTTTGCCAAATTTGCTAATGACACAAAGATAGGGAGGAAAGTAAGTTGTGAAGAGGACATAAGGAGGCTACAAAAAGATATGGATAGGTTAATGAGTGAGGAAAGATCTGGAAAATGGCATATAATGTGGGAGAATGTGAAATTGTCCATTTTGGCAGGAAGAATAAAAAAGGAGCTTATTATCTAAATGGTGAGAGATTGCAGAGCTCTGAGATTCAGAGGGATCTGGGTGTCCTAGTGCATGAATCACAAAAGGTTAGTATGCAGGTACAGCAAGTAATTAGGAAAGCTATTAGAATGTTATCATTTATTGTGAGGGGAATTGAATACAAAAGTAGGGAGGTTATGCTTCAGTTATACAGGGTGTTGGTGAGACCACATCTGGAGTACTGTGTACAGTATTGGTCTCCTATTTAAGGAAGGATGTTAATGCATTGGAAGCAGTTCAGCGAAGGCTTATCAGGCTAATATCTGCAATGGATGGGTTGTCTTATGAGAAAAGGTTGGACAGACTAGGCTTGTATCCACTGGAGTTTAGAAGAGTAAGAGGAGACTTGATTGAAACCTTTAAGATCCTGAGGGGTCTTGACAGGGGGGATGTGAAGAACATGTTTCCTCTTGTGGGAGAATCTAGAACCAGGGGTCACTTTTTAAAAATAAGGGCCCATTTAAAACAGATGAGGTGAATTTTTTTCACTCAGTGGGTCGTGAGTCTTTGGAACTCTCTTCCTGAAAAGGTGGTGGAAGCAGAGTCTTCGGACATTTTTAAGGCAGAGTTGGATAGATTCTTGGTAAGCAAGGGGGTGATAGGTTATCGGGGGTAGGTGGGATGCAGATTTCAGGCTACGATCAGATCAGCCATGATCTTATTGAATGGTGGAGCAGGCTCGAGGGGCTGAATGGCCTTCTGCTCCTTGTTCGTATGTTTGTGCATCCAGGAGGTTGAGAGTTTTGTGGATAGCACATTTCTGCTGTGGTTGCCCTGCAGCTTAGGGGTGAAGAGTATCCAGGCACACAGGGAATGGCCACGGCCTGACAGTTGAGGATGACGAGTCAAGGAGTGCAGGTCCCTGAGTGCATCCCACTCTCTAACCAGTATTCAGTTCTAAATACTGATGAGAGTGATGGTTCATCTGGGGAGTGCAGCCAGAGCAGGTCCACAGCCCCATGGATGGCTCAGCTGTACAGGGGCAGGAGGAAGAGTGGGTCAGCAATGGAGATAGGGGATTCAATAGAGGAATAGACAAGTGTTTCTGTGACTGTAAATGTGAATCTGGGATGGGATGTTGCCTTCCTGGTGCCCGGGTGAAGGCTGTCACTAAGCAGCAGGAGAGCAGCCTGAGGGGGGAGGGTGAACAGCCAGCAGTCATAGTCCACATTGGAACCAGTGACATAGATAGAAAGAGGGATATGGCCCTGCATGCAGAGTTCAGAGAGCTGGGTAGGAAATTAGTGACAAGGAAGTATTCAATGAACAGCATGGCACTTGGAAGTTCTGAGGAACAAAGGGACCTTGGCGTGTGTGTCCATAGATCTCTGAAGGCAGAGGGGCATGTTAGTGGGGTGGTGAAAAAGGCATATGGGACACTTGCCTTTATCAATCGAGGCATAGATTACAAAAGTAGGGAGGTCATGTTGGAGTTGTATAGAACCTTGGTGAGGCCACAGCTGGAGCATTGTGTGCAGTTCTGGTCACCACATTATGGGAAGGATGTGATTGTACTGGAGGGGGTGCAGAGGAGATTCACCAGAATGTTCCCTGGGATGAAACATTTAAGTTATGAAGAGAGGTTGGATAGACTTGGGTTGTTTTCGTTGGAGCAGAGAAGACTGAGGGGCGACCTGATCGAGGTGTACAAGATTATGAGGGGCATGGACAGGGTGGATAGGGAGCAGCTGTTCCTCTTAGTTGAAGGGTCAGTCACGAGGGGCCATAAGTTCAAGGTGAGGGGCGGGAGGTTTAGGGGGGATGTGAGAAAAAAGGTTTTTACCCAGAGGGTGGTGATGGTCTGGAATGCACTGCCTGGGAGGGTGGTGGAGGTGGGTTGCCTCATACCCTTTAAAAAGTACCTGGATGAGCACTTGGCACGTCATAACCTTCAAGGCTATGGGCCAAGTGCTGGTAAATGGGATTAGGTAGGTAGGTCAGGTGTTTCTCACGTGTCGGTGCAGACTCGATGGGCCAAAGGGCCTCTTCTGCACTCTGTGATTCTGTGATTCTGTGACTCAAAGGTAGTAATCTCCGAATTCCTCTGGTTACCACCCACAAGTGAGTTTAGAAGTAGGAGAGCAGGTCAGATGAATGTATTGCTCGAGAGATGGTGCAGGAGAGAGGGCTTTAATTCTTGGCACATTAGGATCAGTTGCGGGGGAGATGTGACCTGTACCGGCCGGATGGGTTGCACCTGAACAGAGCTGGGACCGATCTCCTTGTGGGGTGTTTCGCTAGTGTTATTGGGGAGGGTGTAAACTGACTTGGCAGAGAACTGGGAGAGACAGATCATACTACAGTAGGGAAGATTAAGGTATTAGGTGGGGTCGTAGTAAGAGCTAATGTAATAAAGTCTAAATTAGGGTTAGCATGTATGTAAATGCAGGGAGTGCAGTAAATAAGGTGGGTGGTGCAGATGGCCACATGGGAAAACGATGTTGTGGCGATAACAGAGACCTGGCTGAAACGAGGTTAGGACTGAGTGTTTAAATATTCCCGGCTACAAGGTGTTCAGGAAAGGAAGGGAAGGAAGGAAAGCAGGAGGGTGGCGGTATTGGTTAAGGAGAGCATTGCAGTGCTGGACAAAGAGGATGTCCCAGAGGGTTCGAGGACAGAATCAACTTGGCCAGAGCTAAGGAACAAAAAGGGAGCATTGCTTAGCTGGGTGTAGTTGAGAAGCCACCAACTAGTGGGAAAGATGTGGAGGAACAAACTTACACTGAAACGACAAAGTGCAAGAATTATAGAGCAGGTTATAAAGGGGGACTTTAATTATCCTCATACAGATTGGGATAGTATAAGTGTAAAGGGCAGAGAGGGTCAAGAGTTTATGAAATATATTTGTGAGAGTTTACTACATCGGAATGTTTCTGAGCCAATGAGGAAGGAGGTATTGCTGGATTTTGTTCTGGGAATGGGGAGGATCAAGTGTCAGTCGGAGAACATTTAGGGGACAGTGACCATTGTCTCATAAGGTTTAGGGTGACTATGGAAACGGACAGAAACAATCCAGAATAAAAATAATGAATTGCAAGAGGACCATTTTCAATGGTGTCAGAATGAACGTGGCCCAGGTAAACTACAATCAACAAGAGGCAGTAAAGTTCCCAGTCCTGCCCTTTGTGGAGGAGAGTGTAAGAGAAAGACCCTGGGACAGGCAGTCATCAGCACCTACAGGAGAGTTTACCTGTGAGGGAGGGGAGTTTACCTGTGAGGGAGGGGAGCGGAGTTTACCTGTGAGGGAGCGGAGTTTACCTGTGAGGGAGGGGAGCGGAGTTTATCTGTGAGAGAGCAGAGTTTGCCTGTGAGGGAGGGGAGCGGAATTTACCTGTGAGGGAGCAGAGCGGAGTTTACCTGTGAGGGAGGGGAGCGGAGTTTACCTGTGAGAGAGCAGAGTTTGCCTGTGAGGGAGGGGAGCGGAGTTTACCTGTGAGGGAGCAGGGCGGAGTTTACCTGTGAGGGAGCAGAGTGGAGTTTACCTGTGAGGGATCAGAGTTTGCCTGTGAGGGAGGGGAGCGGAGTTTACCTGTGAGGGAGCAGAGCGGAGTTTACCTGTGAGGGAGGGGAGCGGAGTTTACCTGTGAGAGAGCAGAGTTTGCCTGTGAGGGAGGGGAGCGGAGTTTACCTGTGAGGGAGCAGAGTGGAGTTTACCTGTGAGAGAGCAGAGTTTGCCTGTGAGGGAGGGGAGCGGAGTTTACCTGTGAGGGAGCAGAGCGGAGTTTACCTGTGAGGGAGGGGAGCGGAGTTTACCTGTGAGAGAGCAGAGTTTGCCTGTGAGGGAGGGGAGCGGAGTTTACCTGTGAGGGAGCAGAGCGGAGTTTACCTGTGAGGGAGGGGAGCGGAGTTTACCTGTGAGAGAGCAGAGTTTGCCTGTGAGGGAGGGGAGCGGAGTTTACCTGTGAGGGAGCGGGGCAGAGTTTACCTGTGAGGGAGCAGAGTGGAGTTTACCTGTGAGGGATCAGAGTTTGCCTGTGAGGGAGGGGAGTGGAGTTTACCTGTGAGGGAGCAGAGCGGAGTTTACCTGTGAGGGAGGGGAGCGGAGTTTACCTGTGAGAGAGCAGAGTTTGCCTGTGAGGGAGGGGAGCGGAGTTTACCTGTGAGGGAGCAGAGTGGAGTTTACCTGTGAGAGAGCAGAGTTTGCCTGTGAGGGAGGGGAGCGGAGTTTACCTGTGAGGGAGCAGAGCGGAGTTTACCTGTGAGGGAGGGGAGCGGAGTTTACCTGTGAGAGAGCAGAGTTTGCCTGTGAGGGAGGGGAGCGGAGTTTACCTGTGAGGGAGCAGAGCGGAGTTTACCTGTGAGGGAGCAGAGCCGCTGTATAAAGAGCGGAGTTTACCTGTGAGGGAGGGGAGCGGAGTTTACCTGTGAGGGAGCGGAGTTTACCTGTGAGGGAGGGGAGCGGAGTTTACCTGCGAGGGAGGGGAGCGGAGTTTACCTGCGAGGGAGGGGAACGGAGTTTACCTGCGAGGGAGGGGAGCGGAGTTTACCTGTGAGGGAGGGAAGCGGAATTTACCTGCAAGGGAGGGGAGCGGAGTTTACCTGCGAGGGAGGGGAACGGAGTTTACCTGTGAGGGAGCGGAGTTTACCTGTGAGAGAGGAGAGCGGAGTTTACCTGCGAGGGAGGAGACCGGAGTTTACCTGTGAGGGAGCAGAGTTTGCCTGTGAGGGAGGGGAGCGGAGTTTACCTGTGAGGGAGGGGAGCGGAGTTTACCTGCAAGGGAGGGGAGCGGAGTTTACCTGCGAGGGAGGGGAGCAGAGTTTACCTGCGAGGGAGGGGAGCGGAGTTTACCTGCGAGGGAGGGGAGCGGAGTTTACCTATGAGGGAGCGGAGTTTACCTGCGAGGGAGGGGGCGGAGTTTACCTGTGAGGGAGGGGGCGGAGTTTACCTGCGAGGGAGGGGAGCGGAGTTTACCTGTGAGGGAGGGGAGCGGAGTTTACCTGTGAGGGAGGGGAGCGGAGTTTGCCTGTGAGAGAGGAGAGCGGAGTTTACCTGAGAGGGAGGGGAGTTTACCTGTGAGAGAGGAGAGCGGAGTTTACCTGCGAGGGAGCGGAGTTTACCTGTGAGGGAGCGGAGTGGAGTTTACCTGTGAGGGAGGGGAGCGGAGTTTACCTGCGAGGGAACGGAGTTTACCTGTGAGGGAGCGGAGTGGAGTTTACCTGTGAGGGAGGGGAGCGGAGTTTACCTGTGAGGGAGGGGAGCGGAGTTTACCTGTGAGGGAGCGAAGTTTACCTGTGAGGGAGCGGGGTTTTCCTGTGAGGGAGGGGAGTTTGCCTGTGAGGGAGTGGAGCGGAGTTTACCTGCGAGGGAGGGGAGCGGAGTTTACCTGTGAGGGAGGGGAGCGGAGTTTACCTGTGAGGGAGGGGAGCGGAGTTTACCTGTGAGGGAGGGGAGCGGAGTTTAACTGTGAGGGAGGGGAGCGGAGTTTACCTGCGAGGGAGGGGAGCGGAGTTTACCTGCGAGGGAGGGGAGCGGAGTTTACCTATGAGGGAGCGGAGTTTACCTGCGAGGGAGGGGGCGGAGTTTACCTGTGAGGGAGGGGGCGGAGTTTACCTGCGAGGGAGGGGAGCGGAGTTTACCTGTGAGGGAGGGGAGCGGAGTTTACCTGTGAGGGAGGGGAGCGGAGTTTACCTGTGAGGGAGGGGAGCGGAGTTTACCTGTGAGGGAGCAGAGCGGAGTTTATCTGTGAGGGAGTGGAGTTTACCTGTGAGGGAGCGGAGTGGAGTTTACCTGTGAGGGAGCGGAGTGGAGTTTACCTGTGAGGGAGTGGAGTTTACCTGTGAGGGAGCAGAGTTTACCTGTGAGGGAGGGGAGTTTACCTGTGAGGGAGCGGAGTTTACCTGTGAGGGAGTGGAGTTTGCCTGTGAGGGAGCGGAGTTTACCTGTGAGGGAGCGGAGTTTACCTGTGAGGGAGCGGAGTTTACCTGTGAGGGAGCGGATTTTACCTATGAGGGAGCGGAGTTTACCTGTGAGGGAGCTGAGTTTACCTGTGAGGGAGGGGAGTTTGCCTGTGAGGCAGCGGAGTTTACCTGTGAGGGAGCGGAGTTTACCTGTGAGGGAGGGGAGTGGAGTTTACCTGCGAGGGAGGGGAGCGGAGTTTACCTGTGAGAGAGGAGAGCGGAGTTTACCTGCGAGGGAGGGGAGTTTACCTGTGAGAGAGGAGAGCGGAGTTTACCTGCGAGGGAGCGGAGTTTACCTGTGAGGGAGGGGAGTTTGCCTGTGAGAGAGGAGAGCGGAGTTTACCTGCGAGGGAGGGGAGTTTACCTGTGAGAGAGGAGAGCGGAGTTTACCTGCGAGGGAGCGGAGTTTACCTGTGAGGGAGGGGAGTTTGCCTGTGAGAGAGGAGAGCGGAGTTTACCTGCGAGGGAGGGGAGTTTACCTGTGAGAGAGGAGAGCGGAGTTTACCTGCGAGGGAGCGGAGTTTACCTGTGAGGGAGCGGAGTGGAGTTTACCTGTGAGGGAGGGGAGCGGAGTTTACCTGCGAGGGAGCGGAGTTTACCTGTGAGGGAGCGGAGTGGAGTTTACCTGTGAGGGAGGGGAGCGGAGTTTACCTGTGAGGGAGGGGAGCGGAATTTACCTGCAAGGGAGGGGAGCGGAGTTTACCTGTGAGGGAGCAGAGTTTACCTGTGAGGGAGCGGAGTTTACCTGTGAGGGAGGGTAGTTTGCCTGTGAGGGAGCGAAGTTTACCTGTGAGGGAGCGAAGTTTACCTGTGAGGGAGCGGAGTTTACCTGTGAGGGAGCGAAGTTTACCTGTGAGGGAGCGGAGTTTACCTGTGAGGGAGCGAAGTTTACCTGTGAGGGAGCGGGGTTTTCCTGTGAGGGAGGGGAGCTTGCCTGTGAGGGAGGGGAGCGGAGTTTACCTGCGAGGGAGGGGAGCGGAGTTTACCTGTGAGGGAGGGGAGCGGAGTTTACCTGTGAGGGAGGGGAGCGGAGTTTACCTGTGAGAGAGTGGAGTTTACCTGTGAGGGAGCAGAGCGGAGTTTACCTGTGAGAGAGTGGAGTTTACCTGTGAGGGAGGGGAGCGGAGTTTACCTGTGAGGGAGGGGAGCGGAGTTTACCTGTGAGGGAGGGGAGCGGAGTTTAACTGTGAGGGAGGGGAGCGGAGTTTACCTGTGAGGGAGGGGAGCGGAGTTTACCTGTGAAGGAGCGGAGCGGAGTTTACCTGTGAGGGAGGGGAGCAGAGTTTACCTGTGAGAGAGGGGAGTGGAGTTTACCTGTGAGAGAGGGGAGTGGAGTTTGCCTGTGAGGGAGCGGAGTTTACCTGTGAGGGAGCGGAGTTTGCCTGTGAGGGAGCGGAGTTTGCCTGTGAGGGAGGGGAGTTTACCTGTGAGGGAGTGGAGTTTGCCTGTGAGGGAGCGGAGTTTACCTGTGAGGGAGCGGAGTTTTCCTGTGAGGGAGGGGAGTTTACCTGTGAGGGAGGGGAGTTTGCCTGTGAGGGAGGGGAGTTTACCTGTGAGGGAGCGGAGTTTACCTGTGAGGGAGCGGAGTTTACCTGTGAGGGAGCGGAGTTTACCTGTGAGGGAGGGGAGTGGGGTTTGCCTGTGAGGGAGCGGAGTTTACCTGTGAGGGAGCGGAGTTTGCCTGTGAGGGACCGGAGTTTACCTGTGAGGGAGGGGAGTTTACCTGTGAGGGAGCGGAGTTTGCCTGTGAGGGAGCGGAGTTTACCTGTGAGGGAGCGGGGTTTTCCTGTGAGGGAGGGGAGTTTGCCTGTGAGGGAGGGGAGTTTACCTGTGAGGGAGCGGAGTTTACCTGTGAGGGAGCGGAGTTTACCTGTGAGGGAGGGGAGCGGAGTTTACCTGTGAGAGAGCAGAGCGGAGTTTACCTGCGAGGGAGGGGAGCGGAGTTTACCTGTGAGGGAGGGGAGTGGAGTTTACCTGTGAAGGAGCAGAGCGGAGTTTACCTGTGAGAGAGTGAAGTTTACCTGTGAGGGAGGGGAGTGGAGTTTACCTGTGAGGGAGGGGAGCGGAGTTTACCTGCGAGGGAGGGGAACGGAGTTTACCTGTGAGGGAGCGGAGTTTACCTGTGAGAGAGGAGAGCGGAGTTTACCTGCGAGGGAGGAGACCGGAGTTTACCTGTGAGGGAGCAGAGTTTGCCTGTGAGGGAGGGGAGCGGAGTTTACCTGTGAGGGAGGGGAGCGGAGTTTACCTGCAAGGGAGGGGAGCGGAGTTTATCTGCGAGGGAGGGGAGCAGAGTTTACCTGCGAGGGAGGGGAGCGGAGTTTACCTGTGAGGGAGGGGAGCGGAGTTTACCTGCAAGGGAGGGGAGCGGAGTTTATCTGCGAGGGAGGGGAGCAGAGTTTACCTGTGAGGGAGGGGAGCGGAGTTTACCTGCGAGGGAGGGGAGCGGAGTTTACCTATGAGGGAGCGGAGTTTACCTGCGAGGGAGGGGGCGGAGTTTACCTGTGAGGGAGGGGGCGGAGTTTACCTGCGAGGGAGGGGAGCGGAGTTTACCTGTGAGGGAGGGGAGCGGAGTTTACCTGTGAGGGAGGGGAGCGGAGTTTGCCTGTGAGAGAGGAGAGCGGAGTTTACCTGCGAGGGAGGGGAGTTTACCTGTGAGAGAGGAGAGCGGAGTTTACCTGCGAGGGAGCGGAGTTTACCTGTGAGGGAGCGGAGTGGAGTTTACCTGTGAGGGAGGGGAGCGGAGTTTACCTGCGAGGGAACGGAGTTTACCTGTGAGGGAGCGGAGTGGAGTTTACCTGTGAGGGAGGGGAGCGGAGTTTACCTGTGAGGGAGGGGAGCGGAGTTTACCTGTGAGGGAGGGGAGCGGAGTTTAACTGTGAGGGAGGGGAGCGGAGTTTACCTGCGAGGGAGGGGAGCGGAGTTTACCTGCGAGGGAGGGGAGCGGAGTTTACCTATGAGGGAGCGGAGTTTACCTGCGAGGGAGGGGGCGGAGTTTACCTGTGAGGGAGGGGGCGGAGTTTACCTGCGAGGGAGGGGAGCGGAGTTTACCTGTGAGGGAGGGGAGCGGAGTTTACCTGTGAGGGAGGGGAGCGGAGTTTACCTGTGAGGGAGGGGAGCGGAGTTTACCTGTGAGGGAGCAGAGCGGAGTTTATCTGTGAGGGAGTGGAGTTTACCTGTGAGGGAGCGGAGTGGAGTTTACCTGTGAGGGAGCGGAGTGGAGTTTACCTGTGAGGGAGTGGAGTTTACCTGTGAGGGAGCAGAGTTTACCTGTGAGGGAGGGGAGTTTACCTGTGAGGGAGCGGAGTTTACCTGTGAGGGAGTGGAGTTTGCCTGTGAGGGAGCGGAGTTTACCTGTGAGGGAGCGGAGTTTACCTGTGAGGGAGCGGAGTTTACCTGTGAGGGAGCGGATTTTACCTATGAGGGAGCGGAGTTTACCTGTGAGGGAGCTGAGTTTACCTGTGAGGGAGGGGAGTTTGCCTGTGAGGCAGCGGAGTTTACCTGTGAGGGAGCGGAGTTTACCTGTGAGGGAGGGGAGTGGAGTTTACCTGCGAGGGAGGGGAGCGGAGTTTACCTGTGAGAGAGGAGAGCGGAGTTTACCTGCGAGGGAGGGGAGTTTACCTGTGAGAGAGGAGAGCGGAGTTTACCTGCGAGGGAGCGGAGTTTACCTGTGAGGGAGGGGAGTTTGCCTGTGAGAGAGGAGAGCGGAGTTTACCTGCGAGGGAGGGGAGTTTACCTGTGAGAGAGGAGAGCGGAGTTTACCTGCGAGGGAGCGGAGTTTACCTGTGAGGGAGGGGAGTTTGCCTGTGAGAGAGGAGAGCGGAGTTTACCTGCGAGGGAGGGGAGTTTACCTGTGAGAGAGGAGAGCGGAGTTTACCTGCGAGGGAGCGGAGTTTACCTGTGAGGGAGCGGAGTGGAGTTTACCTGTGAGGGAGGGGAGCGGAGTTTACCTGCGAGGGAGCGGAGTTTACCTGTGAGGGAGCGGAGTGGAGTTTACCTGTGAGGGAGGGGAGCGGAGTTTACCTGTGAGGGAGGGGAGCGGAATTTACCTGCAAGGGAGGGGAGCGGAGTTTACCTGTGAGGGAGCAGAGTTTACCTGTGAGGGAGCGGAGTTTACCTGTGAGGGAGGGTAGTTTGCCTGTGAGGGAGCGAAGTTTACCTGTGAGGGAGCGAAGTTTACCTGTGAGGGAGCGGAGTTTACCTGTGAGGGAGCGAAGTTTACCTGTGAGGGAGCGGAGTTTACCTGTGAGGGAGCGAAGTTTACCTGTGAGGGAGCGGGGTTTTCCTGTGAGGGAGGGGAGCTTGCCTGTGAGGGAGGGGAGCGGAGTTTACCTGCGAGGGAGGGGAGCGGAGTTTACCTGTGAGGGAGGGGAGCGGAGTTTACCTGTGAGGGAGGGGAGCGGAGTTTACCTGTGAGAGAGTGGAGTTTACCTGTGAGGGAGCAGAGCGGAGTTTACCTGTGAGAGAGTGGAGTTTACCTGTGAGGGAGGGGAGCGGAGTTTACCTGTGAGGGAGGGGAGCGGAGTTTACCTGTGAGGGAGGGGAGCGGAGTTTAACTGTGAGGGAGGGGAGCGGAGTTTACCTGTGAGGGAGGGGAGCGGAGTTTACCTGTGAAGGAGCGGAGCGGAGTTTACCTGTGAGGGAGGGGAGCAGAGTTTACCTGTGAGAGAGGGGAGTGGAGTTTACCTGTGAGAGAGGGGAGTGGAGTTTGCCTGTGAGGGAGCGGAGTTTACCTGTGAGGGAGCGGAGTTTGCCTGTGAGGGAGCGGAGTTTGCCTGTGAGGGAGGGGAGTTTACCTGTGAGGGAGTGGAGTTTGCCTGTGAGGGAGCGGAGTTTACCTGTGAGGGAGCGGAGTTTTCCTGTGAGGGAGGGGAGTTTACCTGTGAGGGAGGGGAGTTTGCCTGTGAGGGAGGGGAGTTTACCTGTGAGGGAGCGGAGTTTACCTGTGAGGGAGCGGAGTTTACCTGTGAGGGAGCGGAGTTTACCTGTGAGGGAGGGGAGTGGGGTTTGCCTGTGAGGGAGCGGAGTTTACCTGTGAGGGAGCGGAGTTTGCCTGTGAGGGACCGGAGTTTACCTGTGAGGGAGGGGAGTTTACCTGTGAGGGAGCGGAGTTTGCCTGTGAGGGAGCGGAGTTTACCTGTGAGGGAGCGGGGTTTTCCTGTGAGGGAGGGGAGTTTGCCTGTGAGGGAGGGGAGTTTACCTGTGAGGGAGCGGAGTTTACCTGTGAGGGAGCGGAGTTTACCTGTGAGGGAGGGGAGCGGAGTTTACCTGTGAGAGAGCAGAGCGGAGTTTACCTGCGAGGGAGGGGAGCGGAGTTTACCTGTGAGGGAGGGGAGTGGAGTTTACCTGTGAAGGAGCAGAGCGGAGTTTACCTGTGAGAGAGTGAAGTTTACCTGTGAGGGAGGGGAGTGGAGTTTACCTGTGAGGGAGGGGAGCGGAGTTTACCTGCGAGGGAGGGGAACGGAGTTTACCTGTGAGGGAGCGGAGTTTACCTGTGAGAGAGGAGAGCGGAGTTTACCTGCGAGGGAGGAGACCGGAGTTTACCTGTGAGGGAGCAGAGTTTGCCTGTGAGGGAGGGGAGCGGAGTTTACCTGTGAGGGAGGGGAGCGGAGTTTACCTGCAAGGGAGGGGAGCGGAGTTTATCTGCGAGGGAGGGGAGCAGAGTTTACCTGCGAGGGAGGGGAGCGGAGTTTACCTGTGAGGGAGGGGAGCGGAGTTTACCTGCAAGGGAGGGGAGCGGAGTTTATCTGCGAGGGAGGGGAGCAGAGTTTACCTGCGAGGGAGGGGAGCGGAGTTTACCTGCGAGGGAGGGGAGCGGAGTTTACCTATGAGGGAGCGGAGTTTACCTGCGAGGGAGGGGGCGGAGTTTACCTGTGAGGGAGGGGGCGGAGTTTACCTGCGAGGGAGGGGAGCGGAGTTTACCTGTGAGGGAGGGGAGCGGAGTTTACCTGTGAGGGAGGGGAGCGGAGTTTGCCTGTAAGAGAGGAGAGCGGAGTTTACCTGCGAGGGAGGGGAGTTTACCTGTGAGAGAGGAGAGCGGAGTTTACCTGCGAGGGAGCGGAGTTTACCTGTGAGGGAGCGGAGTGGAGTTTACCTGTGAGGGAGGGGAGCGGAGTTTACCTGCGAGGGAACGGAGTTTACCTGTGAGGGAGCGGAGTGGAGTTTACCTGTGAGGGAGGGGAGCGGAGTTTACCTGTGAGGGAGGGGAGCGGAGTTTACCTGTGAGGGAGCGAAGTTTACCTGTGAGGGAGCGGGGTTTTCCTGTGAGGGAGGGGAGTTTGCCTGTGAGGGAGTGGAGCGGAGTTTACCTGCGAGGGAGGGGAGCGGAGTTTACCTGTGAGGGAGGGGAGCGGAGTTTACCTGTGAGGGAGGGGAGCGGAGTTTACCTGTGAGGGAGGGGAGCGGAGTTTAACTGTGAGGGAGGGGAGCGGAGTTTACCTGCGAGGGAGGGGAGCGGAGTTTACCTGCGAGGGAGGGGAGCGGAGTTTACCTATGAGGGAGCGGAGTTTACCTGCGAGGGAGGGGGCGGAGTTTACCTGTGAGGGAGGGGGCGGAGTTTACCTGCGAGGGAGGGGAGCGGAGTTTACCTGTGAGGGAGGGGAGCGGAGTTTACCTGTGAGGGAGGGGAGCGGAGTTTACCTGTGAGGGAGGGGAGCGGAGTTTACCTGTGAGAGAGCAGAGCGGAGTTTATCTGTGAGGGAGTGGAGTTTACCTGTGAGGGAGCGGAGTGGAGTTTACCTGTGAGGGAGCGGAGTGGAGTTTACCTGTGAGGGAGTGGAGTTTACCTGTGAGGGAGCAGAGTTTACCTGTGAGGGAGGGGAGTTTACCTGTGAGGGAGCGGAGTTTACCTGTGAGGGAGTGGAGTTTGCCTGTGAGGGAGCGGAGTTTACCTGTGAGGGAGCGGAGTTTACCTGTGAGGGAGCGGAGTTTACCTGTGAGGGAGCGGATTTTACCTATGAGGGAGCGGAGTTTACCTGTGAGGGAGCTGAGTTTACCTGTGAGGGAGCGGAGTTTGCCTGTGAGGCAGCGGAGTTTACCTGTGAGGGAGCGGAGTTTACCTGTGAGGGAGCGGAGTTTGCCTGTGAGGGAGGGGAGTTTACCTGTGAGGGAGGGGAGTGGAGTTTACCTGCGAGGGAGGGGAGCGGAGTTTACCTGTGAGAGAGGAGAGCGGAGTTTACCTGCGAGGGAGGGGAGTTTACCTGTGAGAGAGGAGAGCGGAGTTTACCTGCGAGGGAGCGGAGTTTACCTGTGAGGGAGGGGAGTTTGCCTGTGAGAGAGGAGAGCGGAGTTTACCTGCGAGGGAGGGGAGTTTACCTGTGAGAGAGGAGAGCGGAGTTTACCTGCGAGGGAGCGGAGTTTACCTGTGAGGGAGCGGAGTGGAGTTTACCTGTGAGGGAGGGGAGCGGAGTTTACCTGCGAGGGAGCGGAGTTTACCTGTGAGGGAGCGGAGTGGAGTTTACCTGTGAGGGAGGGGAGCGGAGTTTACCTGTGAGGGAGGGGAGCGGAATTTACCTGCAAGGGAGGGGAGCGGAGTTTACCTGTGAGGGAGCAGAGTTTACCTGTGAGGGAGCGGAGTTTACCTGTGAGGGAGGGTAGTTTGCCTGTGAGGGAGCGAAGTTTACCTGTGAGGGAGCGAAGTTTACCTGTGAGGGAGCGGAGTTTACCTGTGAGGGAGCGAAGTTTACCTGTGAGGGAGCGGAGTTTACCTGTGAGGGAGCGAAGTTTACCTGTGAGGGAGCGGGGTTTTCCTGTGAGGGAGGGGAGCTTGCCTGTGAGGGAGGGGAGCGGAGTTTACCTGCGAGGGAGGGGAGCGGAGTTTACCTGTGAGGGAGGGGAGCGGAGTTTACCTGTGAGGGAGGGGAGCGGAGTTTACCTGTGATAGAGTGGAGTTTACCTGTGAGGGAGCAGAGCGGAGTTTACCTGTGAGAGAGTGGAGTTTACCTGTGAGGGAGGGGAGCGGAGTTTACCTGTGAGGGAGGGGAGCGGAGTTTACCTGTGAGGGAGGGGAGCGGAGTTTAACTGTGAGGGAGGGGAGCGGAGTTTACCTGTGAGGGAGGGGAGCGGAGTTTACCTGTGAAGGAGCGGAGCGGAGTTTACCTGTGAGGGAGGGGAGCAGAGTTTACCTGTGAGAGAGGGGAGTGGAGTTTACCTGTGAGAGAGGGGAGTGGAGTTTGCCTGTGAGGGAGCGGAGTTTACCTGTGAGGGAGCGGAGTTTGCCTGTGAGGGAGCGGAGTTTGCCTGTGAGGGAGGGGAGTTTACCTGTGAGGGAGTGGAGTTTGCCTGTGAGGGAGCGGAGTTTACCTGTGAGGGAGCGGAGTTTTCCTGTGAGGGAGGGGAGTTTACCTGTGAGGGAGGGGAGTTTGCCTGTGAGGGAGGGGAGTTTACCTGTGAGGGAGCGGAGTTTACCTGTGAGGGAGCGGAGTTTACCTGTGAGGGAGCGGAGTTTACCTGTGAGGGAGGGGAGTGGGGTTTGCCTGTGAGGGAGCGGAGTTTACCTGTGAGGGAGCGGAGTTTGCCTGTGAGGGACCGGAGTTTACCTGTGAGGGAGGGGAGTTTACCTGTGAGGGAGCGGAGTTTGCCTGTGAGGGAGCGGAGTTTACCTGTGAGGGAGCGGGGTTTTCCTGTGAGGGAGGGGAGTTTGCCTGTGAGGGAGGGGAGTTTACCTGTGAGGGAGCGGAGTTTACCTGTGAGGGAGCGGAGTTTACCTGTGAGGGAGGGGAGCGGAGTTTACCTGTGAGAGAGCAGAGCGGAGTTTACCTGCGAGGGAGGGGAGCGGAGTTTACCTGTGAGGGAGGGGAGTGGAGTTTACCTGTGAAGGAGCAGAGCGGAGTTTACCTGTGAGAGAGTGAAGTTTACCTGTGAGGGAGGGGAGTGGAGTTTACCTGTGAGGGAGGGGAGCGGAGTTTACCTGCGAGGGAGGGGAACGGAGTTTACCTGTGAGGGAGCGGAGTTTACCTGTGAGAGAGGAGAGCGGAGTTTACCTGCGAGGGAGGAGACCGGAGTTTACCTGTGAGGGAGCAGAGTTTGCCTGTGAGGGAGGGGAGCGGAGTTTACCTGTGAGGGAGGGGAGCGGAGTTTACCTGCAAGGGAGGGGAGCGGAGTTTACCTGCGAGGGAGGGGAGCAGAGTTTACCTGCGAGGGAGGGGAGCGGAGTTTACCTGCGAGGGAGGGGTGCGGAGTTTACCTATGAGGGAGCGGAGTTTACCTGCGAGGGAGGGGGCGGAGTTTACCTGTGAGGGAGGGGGCGGAGTTTACCTGCGAGGGAGGGGAGCGGAGTTTACCTGTGAGGGAGGGGAGCGGAGTTTACCTGTGAGGGAGGGGAGCGGAGTTTGCCTGTGAGAGAGGAGAGCGGAGTTTACCTGCGAGGGAGGGGAGTTTACCTGTGAGAGAGGAGAGCGGAGTTTACCTGCGAGGGAGCGGAGTTTACCTGTGAGGGAGCGGAGTGGAGTTTACCTGTGAGGGAGGGGAGCGGAGTTTACCTGCGAGGGAACGGAGTTTACCTGTGAGGGAGCGGAGTGGAGTTTACCTGTGAGGGAGGGGAGCGGAGTTTACCTGTGAGGGAGGGGAGCGGAGTTTACCTGTGAGGGAGCGAAGTTTACCTGTGAGGGAGCGGGGTTTTCCTGTGAGGGAGGGGAGTTTGCCTGTGAGGGAGTGGAGCGGAGTTTACCTGCGAGGGAGGGGAGCGGAGTTTACCTGTGAGGGAGGGGAGCGGAGTTTACCTGTGAGGGAGGGGAGCGGAGTTTACCTGTGAGGGAGGGGAGCGGAGTTTAACTGTGAGGGAGGGGAGCGGAGTTTACCTGCGAGGGAGGGGAGCGGAGTTTACCTGCGAGGGAGGGGAGCGGAGTTTACCTATGAGGGAGCGGAGTTTACCTGCGAGGGAGGGGGCGGAGTTTACCTGTGAGGGAGGGGGCGGAGTTTACCTGCGAGGGAGGGGAGCGGAGTTTACCTGTGAGGGAGGGGAGCGGAGTTTACCTGTGAGGGAGGGGAGCGGAGTTTACCTGTGAGGGAGGGGAGCGGAGTTTACCTGTGAGGGAGCAGAGCGGAGTTTATCTGTGAGGGAGTGGAGTTTACCTGTGAGGGAGCGGAGTGGAGTTTACCTGTGAGGGAGCGGAGTGGAGTTTACCTGTGAGGGAGTGGAGTTTACCTGTGAGGGAGCAGAGTTTACCTGTGAGGGAGGGGAGTTTACCTGTGAGGGAGCGGAGTTTACCTGTGAGGGAGTGGAGTTTGCCTGTGAGGGAGCGGAGTTTACCTGTGAGGGAGCGGAGTTTACCTGTGAGGGAGCGGAGTTTACCTGTGAGGGAGCGGATTTTACCTATGAGGGAGCGGAGTTTACCTGTGAGGGAGCTGAGTTTACCTGTGAGGGAGGGGAGTTTGCCTGTGAGGCAGCGGAGTTTACCTGTGAGGGAGCGGAGTTTACCTGTGAGGGAGCGGAGTTTGCCTGTGAGGGAGGGGAGTTTACCTGTGAGGGAGGGGAGTGGAGTTTACCTGCGAGGGAGGGGAGCGGAGTTTACCTGTGAGAGAGGAGAGCGGAGTTTACCTGCGAGGGAGGGGAATTTACCTGTGAGAGAGGAGAGCGGAGTTTACCTGCGAGGGAGCGGAGTTTACCTGTGAGGGAGGGGAGTTTGCCTGTGAGAGAGGAGAGCGGAGTTTACCTGCGAGGGAGGGGAGTTTACCTGTGAGAGAGGAGAGCGGAGTTTACCTGCGAGGGAGCGGAGTTTACCTGTGAGGGAGCGGAGTGGAGTTTACCTGTGAGGGAGGGGAGCGGAGTTTACCTGCGAGGGAGCGGAGTTTACCTGTGAGGGAGCGGAGTGGAGTTTACCTGTGAGGGAGGGGAGCGGAGTTTACCTGTGAGGGAGGGGAGCGGAATTTACCTGCAAGGGAGGGGAGCGGAGTTTAACTGTGAGGGAGCAGAGTTTACCTGTGAGGGAGCGGAGTTTACCTGTGAGGGAGGGTAGTTTGCCTGTGAGGGAGCGAAGTTTACCTGTGAGGGAGCGAAGTTTACCTGTGAGGGAGCGGAGTTTACCTGTGAGGGAGCGAAGTTTACCTGTGAGGGAGCGGAGTTTACCTGTGAGGGAGCGAAGTTTACCTGTGAGGGAGCGGGGTTTTCCTGTGAGGGAGGGGAGTTTGCCTGTGAGGGAGGGGAGCGGAGTTTACCTGCGAGGGAGGGGAGCGGAGTTTACCTGTGAGGGAGGGGAGCGGAGTTTACCTGTGAGGGAGGGGAGCGGAGTTTACCTGTGAGAGAGTGGAGTTTACCTGTGAGGGAGCAGAGCGGAGTTTACCTGTGAGAGAGTGGAGTTTACCTGTGAGGGAGGGGAGCGGAGTTTACCTGTGAGGGAGGGGAGCGGAGTTTACCTGTGAGAGAGGGGAGTGGAGTTTACCTGTGAGAGAGGGGAGTGGAGTTTGCCTGTGAGGGAGCGGAGTTTACCTGTGAGGGAGCGGAGTTTGCCTGTGAGGGAGGGGAGTTTGCCTGTGAGGGAGGGGAGTTTACCTGTGAGGGAGCGGAGTTTGCCTGTGAGGGAGCGGAGTTTACCTGTGAGGGAGGGGAGTTTGCCTGTGAGGGAGGGGAGTTTACCTGTGAGGGAGCGGAGTTTGCCTGTGAGGGAGCGGAGTTTACCTGTGAGGGAGCGGAGTTTTCCTGTGAGGGAGGGGAGTTTACCTGTGAGGGAGGGGAGTTTGCCTGTGAGGGAGGGGAGTTTACCTGTGAGGGAGCGGAGTTTACCTGTGAGGGAGCGGAGTTTACCTGTGAGGGAGCGGAGTTTACCTGTGAGGGAGGGGAGTGGGGTTTGCCTGTGAGGGAGCGGAGTTTACCTGTGAGGGAGCGGAGTTTGCCTGTGAGGGACCAGAGTTTACCTGTGAGGGAGGGGAGTTTACCTGTGAGGGAGCGGAGTTTGCCTGTGAGGGAGCGGAGTTTACCTGTGAGGGAGCGGGGTTTTCCTGTGAGGGAGGGGAGTTTGCCTGTGAGGGAGGGGAGCGGAGTTTACCTGTGAGAGAGCAGAGCGGAGTTTACCTGCGAGGGAGGGGAGCGGAGTTTACCTGTGAGGGAGGGGAGTGGAGTTTACCTGTGAAGGAGCAGAGCGGAGTTTACCTGTGAGAGAGTGAAGTTTACCTGTGAGGGAGGGGAGTGGAGTTTACCTGTGAGGGAGGGGAGCGGAGTTTACCTGTGAGGGAGGGGAGCGGAGTTTACCTGTGAGGGAGGGGAGCGGAGTTTACCTGTGAGAGAGGGGAGAGGAGTTTACCTGTGAGGGAGCGGAGCGGAGTTTACCTGTGAGGGAGGGGAGCAGAGTTTACCTGTGAGAGAGGGGAGTGGAGTTTACCTGTGAGGGAGTGGAGTTTACCTGTGAGGGAGCGGAGTTTACCTGTGAGGGAGGGGAGTGGAGTTTATCTGTGAGGGAGGGGAGCGGAGTTTACCTGTGAGGGAGCGGAGTTTACCTATGAGGGAGGGGAGTTTATCTGTGAGGGAGCTGAGTTTACCTGTGAGGGAGCGGAGTTTACCTATGAGGGAGGGGAGTTTTTCTGTGAGAGAGCTGAGTTTACCTTTGAGGGAGTGGAGTTTACCTGTGAGGGAGCGGAGTTTACCTGTGAGGGAGGGGAGTGGAGTTTATCTGTGAAGGAGGGGAGCGGAGTTTACCTGTGAGGAGGCGGAGTTTACCTATGAGGGAGGGGAGCGGAGTTTACCTGTGAGGGAGCGGAGTTTGCCTGTGAGGGAGGGGAGTTTACCTGTGAGGGAGGGGAGTTTACCTGTGAGGGAGCGGAGTTTACCTGTGAGGGAGGGGAGTTGCCTGTGAGGGAGGGGAGTTTACCTGTGAGGGAGCGGAGTTTACCTGTGAGAGAGCGGAGTTTACCTGTGAGGGAGCGGAGTTTGCCTGTGAGGGTGCGGAGTTTACCTGTGAGGGAGGGGAGTGGGGTTTGCCTGTGAGGGAGCGGAGTTTACCTGTGAGGGAGCGGAGTTTGCCCGTGAGGGAGGGGAGTTACCTGTGAGGGAGGGGAGTTTGCCTGTGAGGGAGGCGAGTTTACCTGTGAGGGAGCGGAGTTTACCTGTGAGGGAGCGAAGTTTACCTGTGAGGGAGCGGAGTTTGCCTGTGAGGGAGCGGAGTTTACCTGTGAGGGAGGGGAGTGGGGTTTGCCTGTGAGGGAGCGGAGTTTACCTGTGAGGGAGCAGAGTTTGCCTGTGAGGGAGGGGAGTTTACCTGTGAGGGAGGGGAGTTTGCCTGTGAGGGAGCGGAGTTTACCTGTGAGGGAGCGGAGTTTACCTGTGAGGGAGGGGAGTGGGGTTTGCCTGTGAGGGAGCGGAGTTTACTTGTGAGGGAGCGGAGTTTGCCTGTGAGGGAGTGGAGTTTACCTGTGATGGAGGGGAGTGGGGTTTGCCTGTGAGGGAGCGGAGTTTACCTGTGAGGGAGCGGAGTTTGCCTGTGAGGGAGGGGAGTTTACCTGTGAGGGAGGGGAGTTTGCCTGTGAGGGAGCGGAGTTTACCTGTGAGGGAGCGGAGTTTACCTGTGAGGGAGCGGAGTTTGACTGTGAGGGAGCGGAGTTTGCCTGTGAGGGAGGGGAGTTTGCCTGTGAGGGAGCGGAGTTTACCTGTGAGGGAGGGGAGTTTGCCTGTGAGGGAGGGGAGTTTGCCTGTGAGGGAGCGGAGTTTACCTGTGAGGGAGGGGAGTTTGCCTGTGAGGGAGCGGAGTTTACCTTTGAGGGAGGGGAGTGGGGTTTGCCTGTGAGGGAGCGGAGTTTATCTGTGAGGGAGCGGAGTTTGCCTGTGAGGGAGCGGAGTTTGCCTGTGAGGGAGCGGAGTTTGCCTGTGAGGGATCCGGTTCTCACCCAGACACTCGGTAGTGCAGGAATTCGAAAGCCGTGACATCAGGACCAGGGAGGGAGCTGATTGGTCGGTTGTGGGTAAGTGTTTTTTTTCCACTTTGAAGCGACATTACAGAAGGTCAGAGTTCAGCGTTTGTTTTTTAAAGAGAAACTAAATAGTTTTCTACTTGGCTTTAATTTAAGGAAATAATCTTTTAATTGCAACAAACAAAAGCTATGACAGAGGAGCTCGGTCCCAAGTGTCGGACGGCCTGCAGGATGTGGGGTTTTTGCGACACTCCCTGCAGTCTGGGTGACCCACACGTGCAGGATGTGCACCAGCTCGTGCAACGGGTTTCAGAGCGTCAGCGTCAGCGAGAGACACAGCGGAACGTCCGTGAGGCTGGGGGTTACATGGATAGCAGGTTTTTAGATGTGGTCACTCCACAGCTTAAGGAAGTGCAGTCCGAGAGGGAATGGGTGACCACCAGTTAGGAGAAGGGAGGCAGGCAGGGAGTCAGGAAAGCCCCAGAGTGCATCTCACTCCAGAACCGTTCTTCTGTGTTGGAAAATGGTGAGGGTGAAGGTTCCTCTGGAGAGTGCAGCCAGAGCCAAGTTCACTGCTCTGTGGGTGGCTCAGCTACACAAGGGGGCAGGAGTAAGAGTGCAAGAGCAATAGTGGTAGGAGACTCAATAGTGAGGGGTGCAGACAGGCCATTCTTCAGCTGTAGATGAGGCTCCAGGATTGTGTGTTGTCTCCCTGGTGCCAGGGTCAAGGATGTCACAGAATGGCTGCAGGGCCTTCTGAAGCAGGAGGACGAAGAGTCAGAGGTTGTGGTTCATACTGGTACCAACGACATAGGTAGAAAGAGGGATGAGGTCCTGCAACAAGAATTTAGTGAGCTATGTCGCAGATTAAAAAGCAGGATCTCAAAGGTTGTAATCTCTGGATTATTCCCTGTGCCACGTGTTAGTGAGTATAGGAATAGGAGGATAGAGAGGATGAATGCGTGGCTGAAGAGATGGTGCAGGAGGGAGGGCTTTAGTTTCCTGGATCACTGGGTCTGTTTCTGGCAAAGGCGGGGCCTGTACAAGTCGGAGGGGCTGCACCTGAACCGGAATACAAAATGATGAGGGGCATAGATAGGGTAGATAGGGAGAAACCTTTCCCCTTAGCGGAGGGGTCAATAACCAGGGGGCATAGATTTAAGTTAAGGGGCAGGAGGTTTAGAGGGGATTTGAGGAAAAGTTTTTTCACCCAGAGGGTGGTTGGAATCTGGAACACTCTGCCTGAGAGGGTGGTAGAGGCAGGAACCCTCACAACATTTAACAAGTATTTAGATGAGCACTTGAAATGCCATAACATACAGAGCTACAGGCCAAGTGCTGGAAAAAGGGACTAGAATAGATAGGTACTTGATGGCTGGCAAGGACATGATGGGCCGAAGGGTCTGTTTCTGTGCTTTGTAACTCTGTGTTTGTGGATCTTTCTGCAATGGGCTGCCTTAAGGAGGAGATAGTTCAAGGACACTTGAGGTCTATACCCATGAGAAGAAAGGTATGTTAAGCAAATCCAGAGCTCCCTGGAGAGTGAGAGAAATAGAGTAAGGTGAAGCAGAGAAAGGGGTATGTACGATGGATGCCAGGTTGAGAATATAAATGAGAGCCAGGCTAAATATAGAAAGTTCAGAGGGGAAATAAAAAATATAAGACAAGCAAAGAGAGTGCTTGAGTAGACACTGGCAACTAACAAAGAAGGAATCCAAAAGTCTTTTATATGTATATAAATAGTACAAGGGTGGTAAAAGGAGGAGTAGAAATGATTAGTGACCTAAAAGGGGATTTATTCATGGCAACAGGGGATATGGCTGAGGTATGAAATTAATGCTTTGTGTGTGTCTTTACCAAGGGAGAAGATACTGCCCCAGGCCCTGGTCAAAGGGGAGGTAGTTGAGACCATATGGGTGAAAAACTGTTGAGGAGATATTAGGGTAAACCCAGTAACTATAGGCAGTCAGTTTAATCTCGGTGGTGGGGAGGCTTTTAGAAATGATAACATGGAACAAAATAGTCACTTGGACAAATATAGATTAAGGAAAGTCAGCATGAATTTGTTAAAAGGCAACTCATATTTAACAAACTTGAGTTGAGCTTTTTGATGAGGTAATAGAGAGGATTGATGAGGGTAATGGGGTTGGTGTGGTATACATGGACTTCCAAAAGGTGTTTGATAAAGAGTCAAATATCAGACCTGTCAGCAAAGCTGGTGCCCATGGAATACAAAGGACATTGGCAGCGGTGGCAGGAAGCAGAGTGTATCAGGAATGTTTTATTCGACTGGAGAAAGGTTTCTAATGAAGGTAGATTTCTAGGCAAACAGCAAGGAGGCTATGGCAAACCTTTATAAAACACTGGAGTCAACCACATCGCTGTGGGTCTGGAGTCACATATAGGACAGCAGATTTCCTTCCCTAAAGGGCATTAGTGAACCAGATGGGTTTTTACAACAATCAATTCATGGTCATCATTAGACTTTTAATTCCAGATTTTTATTGAATTCAAATTCCACCACTTGTTGTGGTGAGATTCAAACCCAGGTCCCCAGAGCATTACCCTGGGTCTCTGGATTACCAGTCCAATGACAATAGCACTATCCCATCACCCCATCATAATCCTGGAACTCCCTTCCTAACAGCACTGGGGGTGTGCCTACACCACATGGACTGCAGTGGTTCAAGAAGGCAGCTCACCACCACCTTCTCAAGAGCAATTAGGGATGGGTAATAAATGCTGGTCCAACCAGCGACACCCACATCCCGTGAATGAATAAAAAGGTTGGAGAAGTTGGGACTGTTCTCCTCGGAGAGAAGAAGGCTGAGAGGAGATTTGATAGAGATGTTCAAAACCATGAGGGGGCTGGACAGAGTAGACAGGGAGAAGCTGTTCCCGCTCATAAAAGGGTCAAGAACGAGAGGGCACAGATTTAAAGTGATTTACAAAAGAAGCAAAGGCAACATGAGGAAAAGCTTTGTTACACAATGAATGATTAGGGTTTGGAATGCAGAGCCTGAGAATGCGGTGGTGATAGGTTCAATTGAGAAATTCAAGAGGGAATTGGATAATTATATGAAGGGAAAGGATTCGCAGGGCTATGGGGAAAAGGGGCAGGAGTCGGACTGGGTGAGCTGCTCTTGCAGAGAGTCAGTACAGACCCAATAGGCCAAATAGCCTCCTTCTGTTCTGTAACCATTTTGTGATTCTTTCAGGTAATGATTGAGTGTTGTAGGGATCGGGGTAATACCTAACTATCAGGTAACATTCCGCCTGAGGACAGACTCCTGTCAACACTCACCTGCTGTTTCTTTCCTCGAGTTCATCACGCAGTTTTCGAATGTCATTCCGACATTTCTCGATTTCAACCACCTTCAACCCCTCCACTGTCAACAGCGAGAGTTAACAAGAGGAGCTTTACTTGACCACATCCCAGTAGAAACTCTCCAAACACATTTCCAATCAGGCTTCACCCTCCGCTCTCCCAGACTCTCACTGATCGACTCAAGGAGTTAGTGAGGGTTGTAGGAACTTGAGGAGGTTAGAGAGATGGGGAAGGCTGTAGAGGCTAGAGGAGGTTACAGAGGTATGGAGGATGAGGACATGAGGGATTTGAAAACAAGGATGAGAATTTTAAATTCAAACCCTTGCTGGAACTATTGACAATGTAGGTCAGTGAGCACTTGGGTGATAGTGGAACAGGAGATGCTGTGATTTGGACGCAGCCAGCTATGACATTTACCCTGCGCTCACTAATAGAGCCTTGCACTGCTTCCTCTCTCAGTGCTGTCTCTCCCTGTCTCTCAGTGATGTCTCTCCCTCTCTCTCAGTGATGTCTCTCCCTGTCTCTCAATGATGTCTTTCCCTCGCTCAGTGATGTCTCTCCCTCTCTCTCAGTGATGTCTCTCCCTCTCTCTCAGTGATGTCTCTCCCTCTCTCCCAGTGATGTCTCTCCCTCTCTCTCAGTGATGTCTCTCCCTCTCTCTCAGTGATGTCTCTCCCTGTCTCTCAATGATGTCTCTCCCTCTCTCTCAATGATGTCTCTCCCTGTCTCTCAATGATGTCTTTCCCTCGCTCAGTGATGTCTCTCCCTCTCTCTCAGTGATGTCTCTCCCTCTCTCTCAGTGATGTCTCTCCCTCTCTCTCAGTGATGTCTCTCCCTCTCTCTCAGTGATGTCTCTCCCTCTCTCCCAGTGATGTCTCTCCCTCTCTCTCAGTGATGTCTCTCCCTCTCTCCCAGTGATGTCTCTCCCTCTCCCTCAGTGATGTCTCTCCCTCTCTCTCAGTGATGTCTCTCCCTCTCTCTCAGTGATGTCTCTCCCTCTCTCTCTGTGATGTCTCTCCCTGTCTCTCAATGATGTCTCTCCCTCTCCCTCAGTGATGTCTCTCCCTCTCTCTCAGTGATGTCTCTCCCTCTCTCTCTGTGATGTCTCTCCCTGTCTCTCAATGATGTCTCTCCCTCTCCCTCAGTGATGTCTTTCCCTCGCTCAGTGATGTCTCTCCCTCTCTCTCTGTGATGTCTCTCCCTCTCCCTCAGTGATGTCTCTCCCCCTCTATCACCTTTGTCCCTCCCTCTCTCAGAGACATCTCCCTCTCTCTCAGTGATGTCTCTTCCTTTCTCAGAGATGCCTCTCCCTCTCGCTCATTGATGTCTCTCACTCTCTCAGTGTTGTCTCTCCCCATCTCTCAGTGATGTCTCTCCCTCTCTCTCAGTAATGTCTCTCTCTCTCATTCTCACTGATGTCTCTCTCTGTCTCTCAGTGAAGCCTCCCCCTCTCTCTGAGTCATGTCTCTCCATTGCTCAGTAGTGTCTCTCCCTCTCTCTCAGTGATGTCGCTCACTCTCTCCTTGATGTTTCTCCCTCTGTCTCACTGATCTCTCTCTCTCAGTGATGTATCTCTCTGTCTCAGTGATGTCTCTCCATCTATCTCATGAGGTCTCTCCCTCTCTCTCAGTGATGTTCCACTCTCTATCTCAATGAGTTCTATCCCTTTCTCTATTGATGTCTTTCCCTTTCTCTCAGTGATGTCTCTCCCTCTCTCCCAGTGATGTCTCTCCCTCTCTCCCAGTGATGTCTCTCCCTCTCTCTCAGTGACGTCTCTCCCTCTCTCTCAGTGATGTCTCTCCCTCTCTCTCAGTGACGTCTCTTCCTCTCTCCTAGTGATCCCTCTCCCTCTCTCACAGTGATGTATCTCTCTCTCTCTCTCTCTCTCTCTCACAGTGATGACTGTCCCTCTTTCTCAATGTTGTCTCTCTCTCTCTTTCCTGGTGTCTCTCCCTCTCTCTCAGTGATGTCTCTCGCACTCCTTCAGCGATGTCTTTCTCTCTCTCTCTCTGTGATGTCTCTCCCTATCTCAGTGATGTCTCTCCCTCTCTCAGTGATGTCTCTCCTTCTCTCAGAGATTTCTCTTCCTCTCTCAGTGATGTCTCTCCCTATCTCAGTGATGTCTCTCCCTCTCTCATTGATGTCTCTCCTTCTCTCAGAGATTTCTCTTCCTCTCTCAGTGATGTCTCTCACTCTCTCCTTGATGTTTCTCCCTCTGTCTCACTGATCTCTCTCTCTCAGTGATGTATCTCTCTGTCTCAGTGATGTCTCTCCCTCTCTCTCAGTGATGTCTCTCCCTCTCTCCCAGTGATGTCTCTCCCTCTCTCCCAGTGATGTCTCTCCCTCTCTCTCAGTGATGTCTCTCCCTCTCTCCCAGTGATGTCGCTCCCTCTCTCTCAGTGATGTCTCTCCCTCTCTCTCAGTGACGTCTCTCTCTCTCTCTCAGTGATGTCTCTCCCTTTCTCACAGTGATGTCTCTCCCTCTCTCCCAGTGATGTCTCTCCCTCTCTCCCAGTGATGTCTCTCCCTCTCTCTCAGTGATGTCTCTCCCTCTCTCCCAGTGATGTCGCTCCCTCTCTCTCAGTGATGTCTCTCCCTCTCTCTCAGTGATGTCTCTCCCTCTCTCCCAGTGATGTCGCTCCCTCTCTCTCAGTGATGTCTCTCCCTCTCTCCCAGTGATGTCTCTCCCTCTCTCCCAGTGATGTATCTCTCTCTCTCTCAGTGACGTCTCTCCCTCTCTCTCAGTGATGTATCTCTCTCTCTCTCAGTGATGTCTCTCCCTCTCTCACAGTGATGTATCTCTCTCTCTCTCTCTCTCTCTCTCTCTCACAGTGCTGACTGTCCCTCTTTCTCAATGTTGTCTCTCCCTCTCTTTCCTGGTGTCTCTCCCTCTCTCAGTGATGTCTCTCACTCTCTCTCAGTGATGTCTCTCCCTCCTTGATGTTTCTCCCTCTGTCTCACTGATCTCTCTCTCTCAGTGATGTATCTCTCTGTCTCAGTGATGTCTCTCCATCTATCTCATGAGGTCTCTCCCTCTCTCTCAGTGATGTTCCACTCTCTATCTCAATGAGTTCTATCCCTTTCTCTATTGATGTCTCTCCCTCTCTCTCAGTGATGTCTCTCCCTCTCTCCCAGTGATGTCGCTCCCTCTCTCTCAGTGATGTCTCTCCCTCTCCCTCAGTGATGTCTCTCCCTCTCCCTCAGTGATGTCTCTCCCCCTCTATCACCTTTGTCCCTCCCTCTCTCAGAGACATCTCCCTCTCTCTCAGTGATGTCTCTTCCTTTCTCAGAGATGCCTCTCCCTCTCGCTCATTGATGTCTCTCACTCTCTCAGTGTTGTCTCTCCCCATCTCTCAGTGATGTCTCTCCCTCTCTCTCAGTAATGTCTCTCTCTCTCATTCTCACTGATGTCTCTCTCTGTCTCTCAGTGAAGCCTCCCCCTCTCTCTGAGTCATGTCTCTCCATTACTCAGTAGTGTCTCTCCCTCTCTCTCAGTGACGTCACTCCCTCTCTCTCAGTGACGTCTCTCCCTCTCTCAGTGATGTCCCTCCCTCTCCCTCAGTGATGTCCCTCCCTCTCTCTCAGTGACGTCTCTCCCTCTCTCTCAGTCATGTCTCTCCCTCTCTCTCAGTGATGTCTCTCCCTCTCTCTCAGTGACATCTCTCCCATCTCTCAGTGATGTCTCCCCCTCTCTCTCAGTGATGTCTCCTCCTCTCTCTCTGTGCCTCCCCACCCCCTCACCCTCTCACTATTCTCTCTCTTTCTGTTCCCTCTGTGCTCTGGGCCTAACTCTTTCTAATACATACATTCCACTCTCTTCTCCAGCATGGACAGACGGTTTGTAACTTCCGTTTTGAGTTCTGTGATTTTGAAAGCTCTGAAAGAGAGAAACAGTTTAACTGTCTGAGTGTTGAGATGTAGTTCCAGCCAAGGAGATTTGACATCTGTAATAGTAAAGGGCTTACCTAGAAAATTGTTCTGCAACTTGAGCCAGAACATTCTGGAAAACTTCATCTTTCTCTGAAATGAGAAAGTTTAGATGGAGAATGTTTAGAATCATTCTCAGGTCAATAAGCGCACACCTAGCTCAAATTCAAAATCCACATCCTGTCACTGCTTTACCTTCCCATCTTCACAGTTAAACTGGATGCGATGCTGCCCCTAAGTCACCCCCAAAATATCCACCTAAATATCTCCCCTAAGCCGCTCCCACAAACACCATAGCCCAAAACCCCCTCCACATAGCCCCCAAAGCACTCTCCAAAACCATGTCCCCTAAAATGATGAGATGCACAACCAAGATACAGACGATTGTTTATATATCGTGGAGTGCAACAGAGAAAATCTCATACAGAGTGTAACAGCGTAAAGCTCATATAGAGTGTCACAGAGTAGAAATCACATTGAGTGTAGCATAGTAACGCACAACAAAAACAGAATTACCTGGAAAAACTCAGCAGGTCTGGCAGCATCGGCGGAGAAGAAAAGAGTTAACGTTTCGAGCCTTCATGGCCCTTCGGCAGAACTGGAGCATAGTTAGAAGAAGGGAGAAATATAAATTGGTTTAAGGTGGGTGGGGGGGGGAGTGGGGGGGGTGTGGAGAGACACATTGAGGGTGTGGTGATTGTGGAGAGGGATTGGACATCCATGGTGAAGAGGAAGCGGTTGGGGCCAGGGAACTGGAAATTGTTGATGTGACGTAAGGTGTCAGAGGAATCACGGATGTAGGTGGGAAGGGACTGAACAAGGGGAGAGAGAAGGGAGTCAAGATAACGCCCCACGGAACTCATTTCTCGTTATCTTGACTCCCTTCTCTCTCCCCTTGTCCAGTCCCTTCCCACCTACATCCGTGATTCCTCTGACACCCTACATCACATCAACAATTTCCAGTTCCCTGGCCCCAACCGCCTCCTCTTCACCATGGACGTCCAATCCCTCTCCACCTCCATCCCCCACCAGGATGGTCTGAGGGCCCTTAGCTTCTTCCTTGAACAGAGGCCCGAACAATCCCCATCCACCACTACTCTCCTCCGTCTGGCTGAACTTGTTCTCACACTGAACAATTTCTCCTTTAACTCCTCTCACTTCCTCCAAATAAAAGGTGTGGCTATGGATACCCGCATGGGCCCCAGCTATGCCTGTCTCTTTATGGGGTATGTGGAACATTCCTTGTTCCAGTCCTACTCCGGCCCCCTCCCACAACTCTTTCTCCGGTACATCGATGATTACTTCGGTGCTGCTTCATGCTCTCGTCGGGACCTGGAAAAATTTATTAATTTTGCTTCCAATCTCCACCCCTCCATCATCTTCACATGGTCCATCTCTGACACTTCTCTTCCCTTCCTTGACCTCTCTGGCTCAATTTCTGATGATAGACTGTCCACCAATATCCATTACAAGCCTACCGACTCCCACAGCTACCTCGACTACAGCTCCTCACACCCCGCTTCCTGTAAAGACTCCATCCCATTCTCTCAGTTCCTTCGCCTCCGTCGCATCTGTTCTGATGACGCTACCTTCAAAAACAGCTCCTCTGACATGTCCTCCTTCTTCCTTAACCGAGGTTTTCCATCCACGGTCATTGACAGGGCCCTCAACCGTGTCCGGCCCATATCCCGCGCATCCTCCCTCACGCCTTCTCCTCCTTCCCAGAAACATGATAGGGTCCCCCTTGTCCTCACTTATCACCCCACCAGCCTCCGCATTCAAAGGATCATCCTCCGCCATTTCCGCCAACTCCAGCATGATGCCACCACCAAACACATCTTCCCTTCACCCCCCCTGACGGCATTCCGTAGGGATCGTTCCCTCCGGGACACCCTGGTCCACTCCTCCATCACCCCCTACTCCTCAACCCCCACTTATGGCACCTCCCCATGCCCACGCAGAAGATGCAACACCTGCCCCTTCACTTCCTCTCTCCTCACCGTCCAAGGGCCCAAACACTCCTTTCAAGTGAAGCAGCATTTCACTTGCATTTCCCCTAACTTAGTCTACTGCATTCGTTGCTCCCAATGCGGTCTCCTCTACATTGGAGAGACCAAACGCAAACTGGGCGACCGTTTTGCGGAACACCTGTGGTCTGTCCGCAAGAAAGACCCAAACCTCCCTGTCGCTTGCCATTTTAACACTCCACCCTGTTCTCTTGCCCACATGTCTGTCCTTGGCTTGCTGCATTGTTCCAGTGAAGCCCAGCGCAAACTGGAGGAACAGCACCTCATCTTCCGACTAGGCACTTTACAGCCTTCCGGGCTGAATATTGAATTCAACAACTTTAGATCTTAAACTCCCCCTCCCCCCATCCCCACCCCATTTCTTTCCCCCACCCCCCGCTTTTTTTTTTCCAATAATTTATATAGATCCTTCTTTCCCCACCTATTTCCATTATTTTTAAATCTAAAACTAAAACCTTTAGTCTTTCCACCCCACCCCCACTAGAGCTGTACTTTGAATATCCTGTCTTCCATTCTTAATTAGCACTTTTCTCAGACAAATACCACCACCTTCAACACCTCTTTGACCCTTTTGTCTGTGACATCTTTTGATTATCTGCTCATCTCCACAATCATCATACCACACCCTCAATGTCTCTCTCTCCACCCCCCCCTCCCCCCCCCACCCACCTTAAACCAATTTATATTTCTCCCTTCTTCTAACTATGCTTCAGTTCTGCCGAAGGGCCATGAAGGCTCGAAACGTTAACTGATTTCTTCTCCGCCGATGCTGCCAGACCTGCTGAGTTTTTCCAGGTAATTCCGTTTTTGTTTTGGATTTCCAGCATCCGCAGTAGCTTTTAGCTTTTTGTTTTTATCATAGTAACGCACATATAGACTCTAACAGTGTGGCGCTCATATAGGGTGTGAGAGTAATGCTCATATACAGCCTAATCGAGTAACACTGATATAGACCGTAACAGAGTAACAATAATATAGAGCGTGACAGAGTAACAATAATATAGAGTGTGACAGAGTAACAATAATATAGAGTGTGACAGAGTAACAATAATATAGAGTGTGACAGAGTAACAATAATATAGAGTGTGACAGAGTAACACTCATATATATCATAACGGAGTAATGCTCATAAATAGTGCAAAAGAGTAACTCGCACATAGTGATGGAGTGCGAAGGGAATGCTCATATAGAGCATATCGGAGTGACACTCACATAGAGTGTGACAGAGGAACGCTCATATATAGCGTAATGGAGTAATGCTCATATTTAGTGTGTAATAGTAACTCTCATATAGAGTGTGACCGAGTAATGATAATTTACAGTGAGATAGAGTAAAGCTCATATAGTGTGTAACAGAGTAATGCTCACATAGAGTGTGACACAGTAACTCTCAAATAGAGTGCGAAGTGAATGCTCATGTAGAGCATATCAGAGTAACGCTCATATATAGTGTAGCAGAGTAATGAACATGCAGAGTGTGACAGAGAAACACACGTACACAGTCTAACAGAGTAAGGCTCATATATAGTGTAACAGAGTAACACTCATATAGAGTGCGACAGAACGAGGCTATGTACAGTGTGCCAGAGTAACACTCATATAGAGTGTGCCAGAGTAACACTCATATAGAATGTGACAGAGCAATGATCATATAAAGTGTAATAGAGTAGCGCTCATATATAGTGTGACAGAGTAGTGCTAATATAGAGCATAACAGAGTAACACTCACATAGAGTGTGACAGAGTAACATTAATGTAGAGTGTAACAGAGTAACGATCATATAGAGTGTAGCAGAGTAATGTTGTAACAGAGTAATGCTCATACAGAGTGTGACAGAGTGAGGCTCATATAGAGTGTGACAGAGCAACACTCATATATAGTGTAACAGAGTAACACTCTTATAGAGTAAGACAGAGTAACGCTCATATAGAGTGTAACAGAGTAACGTTCATCTACAGTGTGACAGAGTAGCGCTAATATAGAGTATAACAGAGTAACACTCACATAGAGTTTGACAGAGTAACGATCATATAGAGTGTAACAGGGTAGCGAGCATATAGAGTGTGACTGTGGAACACCTATACAGAGTGTAACAGAGTAATGCTCATAGAGAGTGTGACAGAGTGAGGCTCATATAGAGCGTAATGGAGTAACGCTCATATATAGTGTAAAAGCGTAACTTTCATATAGAGTGTGACAGAGTAATGATCATTTAGAGTGTGACAGAGTAATGATCATTTAGAGTGAGACAGAGTAATGATCATTTAGAGTGTGACAGAGTAATGATCATTTAGAATGTGACAGAGTAATGATCATTTAGAGTGTGACAGAGTAATGATCAATTAGAGTGTGACAGAGTAATGATCATTTAGAGTGTGACAGAGTAATGATCAATTAGAGTGTGACAGAGTAATGATCATTTAGAGTGTGACAGAGTAATGATCAATTAGAGTGTGACAGAGTAATGATCATTTAGAGTGTGACAGAGTAATGATCAATTAGAGTGTGACAGAGTAATGATCAGTTAGAGTGTGACAGAGTAATGATCATTTAGAGTGTGACAGAGTAATGATCATTTAGAGTGTGACAGAGTAATGATCAATTAGAGTGTGACAGAGTAATGATCAATTAGAGTGAGACAGAGTAATGATCAATTAGAGTGTGACAGAGTAATGATCAATTAGAGTGAGACAGAGTAATGCTCATATGGAGTGTGACCGAGTAATGCTTGTACATAGTGCAACAGAGTAACGCTCGTACAGAGTGTGACATAGTAACTCTCAAATAGAGTGTGAAACGCTCATATAGAGAATTTCAGAGTAACACTAACATAGAATGTGACAGAGTAACCCTCACATAGAGTGTAGCAGAGTAATTCTCATATATAGTGTGACAGAGTAACGCTCACATAGAGTCTGAGTAACACTCATAGGCAGTGTAACAGATTAGAGCTCTTAAATAGTGTTACAGAGTAATGCTCATATATAGTTAAACAGAGTAACGCTGATATCAAGTGTGACAGAGTGATGCTCATTTAGATGTAACGGTATCGCGCTTATATAATGTATCAGAGTAACAATCATCTAGAGTGTCACAGTACAATGCTCATATAGAGAGTAACAGAGTAACACTCATCCAGATTGTAACAAAGTAAGTATCATATAGAGCATAACAGAATAATGCTCATATAGAATGTGACACTGTAACGCTCATATAGAGTGTAACAGATTAACTCTCAGATAGTGTGTGACAGAGTAATGCTCATGTAGAACTTAACAAACGCTCTTATTATAACAGAGTAATGCTCATATAAAGTGTGACAGAGTAACACTCATACAGAGTGTGACAGAATGATGCTGATACATCATGTAACAGAGTAACACCCATATAGGGTGTGACAGGATAATGCTCATAAATTGTGTAACAGAGTAACTCTCAGATATAGTGCAACAGAGTAACGCTCAGGCTGAGTGTGACAGAGTGATACTCATATTGAGTGTAACAGAATAACACTCATATGGAATGTGACAGAATAAAGTTCCCACAGAATGTAACAGTGTAACACTCTTATATACTGTAACAGAATAATGTTCATATATCGTGTAACAGAGTAATGCTCTTATATAATGTATCAGAGTAATGACCATATAGAGTGTGACAGAGTAACTCTCAGATAGTGTGTAACAGAGTAACACTCATATAAAGTATGACAGAGTAGTATTCTTATATAAAAGCAAAATACTGCGGATGCTGGAAATCTGAAACAAAAACAAAAATAGCTGGAAAAACTCAGCAGGTCTGACAGCGTCTGCGGAGAGGAAGACACAATCACTGTTCTGATGAAGAGTCATTCGGACTCGAAACATTATCACTGTCTTCCTCTCCACAGATGCTGTCAGACCTGCTGAGTTTTTCCAGCTATTTTTGTTTTAGTATTCTTATATAGTGTAACAGAGAAATGCTCATACGGAGAGTGACAGAGTGATGCTCTGTCATGAAGCTATTGATGTATATAATATTACTGGATAATATTTTTCTTTTAAAATAGAAGTTTAGTCTGTAGGTGTGTCTTAATTGGATTAAAGCCAGCTAGTCTGGGTGCTTTGATGTTGTTATGGGGAATACAGTAAGAATTTATGGAAAGGGAATTACTTAGAAGCCCAGCCAGTCAGCACCATCGAGCACATTAACAGGTAAAGGTTACCAGGTGAACCTTGTACACCCTTAGGGCCTGCAATCACCAGAAAGGCCCTGGGAGCCAGACTGGAGACGGAGAAAAAAACAAACTAGATTAAGTGTGCTCTTCAACAGATAAGGAAAAGAACAGCTGGTACCAGCTCAGATAGGGGGAGAAGGCTCTGCCTGGGTAAAAGGGGATGTATATACCTGGAACCAGAGATATCTGTTTCATGTAAACCTATATGCTGAGGAGATTGGAATTTGAACAATGTCCTTGTGCGTGACCAGTAATGTATAAATATGCTGAATACTTGTAATTTAGCAGAGTGCTACCTCAAGCTGCTTTGAGGTGGTTCTGTCCTTGCAATTGCTTGAATAAATGATTGTAACCTGTATCTGAGCCTCCTGTGGTTCATTTATCAAAGACACTGCGACAATTGGCGTAGTCGGCAGGACACTCAGATCGGATCCTCGGGGCGGCTCTGCAAAGTGGGTGAGTATATTTATTTACCACCCGTAGTTAGTGCAGTAAACCTACCCGAGAACGGTCCGGTCGAGTAGCAAAAGAATCGGGAGGAGGACTCAGGACAGAAGGTGCCGGAGTAGGAGGCGGAGCTGCGCTGGTGAGCTAGCCGAGCCTCAGCCAATCAGGGAGGCCAGACCACTATCGAAACAAGAGGCGGAGCTGCGCTGGTGAGCTAGCCGAGCCTCAGCCAATCAGGGAGGCCAGACCACTATCGAAACAAGAGGCAGAGCCGCGTTGATGGGCTACTGTTTGAAATAAAACCATAGCCGAAGCTGCACAGGGGAGCTGGACCCCTGGGGAAACACGTAGACCACAAGTAACTAAGTTGTCAGAGCCGCATGAACTAACTGTGCAGAGACAGGCAGAATAAAAGAACAGAACACAGTCAGGAACACAGAATAGCGCCATGGAACCCGAGTGGGGAGACGCAGACTCCATCACGAGGTTCATAGCGGAACCACAGTCAAAATTAATCACAAAAATGCAGAAGAGTGGGTGGAATCCACAGGGAAAGCCCCCTGGAGAGCAGGAGAAGGAGAAGGAAAAGAAGAGGGTGATGGTTATTTTATTACTTTATATTTACACTTGTGTAGATGGATTAATACTAAAGTCCAGCAGATTAGAGAAGGAAAGCTAGATTCAGGAAAGACCGGATTAGTGGAGGCAGTTGGTACTGACACTGACCAGGAGGAGGAAAGCTCTGAAGGTGAGGCCGAATACAAAATCGGGACAGACCCGTCCCCGTACAATAATGTACCAACCACCCCACTGTGCTCACCGAACCCCATGGCCACTGTGCCAGTCACTGTTAGGGAGAGTAAGGTCCTTCCACATTCTAAAAAATGTAGACTAAAAGTTGAGGTGAGAGCACAGGAGGACGAGGGATCGGAGGAGGAAGAGGAGGTTGAGAGAGTTACGGAGAAGGTTACGCACATACCCTTCAGTCTGGGGGAGAAGCAGATGTTGCTTAAGGAATTGCCGAGACTTAAACCCTGGCATAACAATCCAGATTTTTGGATAAAACTGCAGGAAATGCAAGATTTCCATGCAATGCATCCCCTTGATACCCACATATTGGTAAAGGTAAAGTGCCCAGGGGATATTTGGAGATGATTGCCCCCACAAGTGAGAAGTGGAAACTGGGCAAAGCCTGAGGGTGTCCCAGGTTGAGAGACAGTGTTAACCATGCAAAGGGATTTCTAGAGAGCAGATAAGGAAGCCCTGGGGGTTGGAGAGACGAATGTATAATGTCCATGGCACAATAAAAAGACCAGTCCACAATGGACGATACAGAACGAAGTGGGAAGCGTGTGTACAATATTCAGGACATCCCCATCCCGAGTGGGATGACGAGATTTTCCTGAAAATGTTGAAGGAAGAGTTTGGACTCGAGAATCAGAAGCTCATTAGGATGGGCTTCTCCGTAGGAGGGAGCTGTATGGACATCGTGCAATGGGCCATGGAGTGAGAGGCCTAGGGACAGAAGGTGGCTTCAGTGGCAGCTGTTAACTGAAGGATGGGATGTTTCAATTGTGGAAGGGAGGGACATGTGGCTCAGGAATGTAGGAGTTGGTGAAAGATGCAGGTGGTTGTGGAATTGCCTTGTACAAACTGTAGGAAGACCGGACACCTCCGGAGTGATTGTTGGTCTCCAGCAGGGCCGGGAAGGCCAGAGCCCCGGGTCGTCCCAAGGGACTGACCCGGGACAACAGCTGCTTCCGGTGGACGAGGCCCGGAAGCTGTTTTGGGACTTGTCGAGCCAGGAATAGGCAGCGCCGGCCCTCGGGACATCCAGAGCCGGGGACACACGGGATGTTTGTCGACGCTGTTAGGGGGCCAGCAGTGCAGAATGTTAACAGACACCAGGGCGGCCGTTTCAATTCGAGACCTGGACTTACCAGCTACATGTGTTACCATAACGATGACAGGAATAAGTGGGGTACATATGCAGGTAAAACAAAGTGAGATCATTCCCTTGGAGATAGGGGTTTGATAGTCCCAATCCAGATTTGGGTAGGACAAGTTAATGAAGGAAGCATTATGGGATTGGATATCCTGAAAAAACTGGGAGCAGTAATCAGCCCGCAGGAACTCTCTATAACCCTTCTTAAATAACGGGACCACATTAGCTGTTCTCCAGTCCTCTGGCACCTCATTGAACATCAAGGGGCGATGGTTGGATTCTCTCTTGTTGAAGATGGTCATTGCCTGGCACTTGTGTGGTGCGAATGTTACTTGCCACTTGTCAGCCCAAGCCTGGATATTGTCCAGGACTTGCTGCATTTGGACATGGACTGCTTCAGTATCTGAGGAGTCGCAAATGATGCTGAACATTGTGCAATCATCAGCGAACATTCCCATTTCTAACCTTATGATGGAAGGAAGGTCATTGATGAAGCAGCTGAAGATGGTTGGGCCGGGGACACTCATCGGGACAGACCCGTCCCCATACAATAATGTCCCAACCACCCCACTGTGCTCACTGAACCTATGCCAGTCATTGTTAGGGAGAGTAAGGTCCTTCCACATTCTAAAAAACGTAGACTAAAAGCCAAAGCGAGATCTGAGGAACTCCTGCAGTGATGTCCTGGAGCTGAGATGACTGACCTCCAACAACCACAACCATCTTCCTTTGTGCTAGGTATGACTCCAACCAGTGGAGAATTTTCCCCCTGATTCCCATTGACTCCAGTTTTGCTAGGGTTCCTTGATGCCCCACTCGGCCAAATGCTGCCTTGATGTCAAGGGCAGTCACTCTCACCTCACCTCAGGAGTTCAGCTCTTTTGTCCATGTTTGAACCAAAGCTGTAATGAGGTCAGGAGCTGAGTGGCCCTGGCAGAACCCAAACTGGACATCAGTGAGCAGGTTATTGCTAAGCAAGTGCCACTTGATAGCACTGTTGATGATCCCTTCCATTACTTTATTGATGATGGAGAGTAGACTGCTGGGGCGGTAATTGGCTGGGTTGGATTTGTCCTGCTTTTTGTGTACAGGACATACCTGGACAATTTTCCACATAGTCGGGTAGATGCCAGTGTTGTAGCTGCACTGGAACAGCTTGGCTAGGGACACAGGAAGTTCTGGAGCACAGGTCCTCAGTACTATTTCCGGAATATTGTCAGGGCCCACAGCCTTTGCTATGTATCCAGTATCCAGTGCCTTCAGCCGTTTCTTGATATCACGTGGAGTGTAACAGAGTAACACTCATAGAGAGTGTAACATAGTAATTCTCAATTATACTGTAACAGGTGAATGCTCATACAGGGTGCAACAGAGTAACTTTCATACAGAGTGTTACAGAGTAATGCTCATATAGAGTGCGACAGATTAAAACTCTTATATAGTGTGACAGAGTCACGCTCCAATATATTTGAATAGAGTAACGCTCATATAGAGAGTGACAGATTTGCTCAAATAGAGTCCAAAAGAGTACTGCTCTTATATAGTGTAACAGAATAACTCTCATATAGAGTGTAACAGAGTAACATTCATATAGTGTGTAACAGAGTAACGTTTATATAGAGTGTGACAGGGTGATGCTCGTATAGATTGTAACAGAGTAACACTCGTATATAGTGTAACAAAGTAATGTTCATATAGAGTGTGGCAGTGTAATGCTCACACAGAGTGTAACAGAGTAACACTCATATAAAGTGTGACAGAGTGATGCTCATACAGAGTGTAACAGAGTAACACTCATATAAAGTGTGACAGAGTGATGCTCATAAAGAGTGTGACAGAGTAACGCTCATATAAAGTGTCAGAGAGTAACTCGCATAGAGAGTGTAACACAGTAATGCTCATATAACATGTAACAGAGTAACACTCATATATAGTGTAACAGAATAATGCTCATATAGAGTTTAACAGAGTTACACTCATACAGAGTGTGACAGAGTAAAACTCACACAGATTTTAATAGAGTAACGCTCATATAGGGTATGACAGAGTGTCACTCATATAGAGTGCAACAGAGTGAGGCTCTTAGAGAGTGGGACAGAGTAATGCTCATATAGTTTGGGACTGAGTAATGCTAATAGAGTGTAACAGAGTGACATTCATACACAGTGAACAGACTAACAGTCTTCTATAGTGTAACAGAGTAATGCTCATGTATAGTTGAAGAGAGTAATGCACATATAGAATGCAAAAGAGCATTATTCTGTTACACTATATATGAGTGTTATCTCTGTTACACTCTATATTACACTATATATGAGATCATATAGAATGTGACAGAGGAATGCTCATTTATAGTGTAACAGAGCAATGCTCATATAGTGTGACAGTGTAATGCTCATATAGAGTGTAACAGATTAACTCTCTTACAGAGTGTGACAGAGTAAATCCTCATATATAGTGTAACAGAGTAACTCTCATATAAAGCATGACAGAGTAACGCTCATATAGTGTGTGACAGAGTGATACTCATATAGAGTCTGAGTAATGCTCATACTTAGTTGAACAGAGTAACACTGATATAGAGTGTGCCAGAGTGATGCTCATATAATATTTAACAGAGTAACGTTCTTATATAATGTATCAGAGTAACAATCATACAGAGTGTGACAGAGTAACACTCATATGGAGTGTGCTAAATTAACTCTCATACACAATGTAACAGAATAACACTCTTATATAGTGTAACAGAGTAATGCTCATGTAGAGTGTGACAGAGTAATGTTCATATCGAGTTTGAGAGTGTGATGCTCATATAGAGTGTGACAGTGTAACACTCATTTAGAGAGTAACAGAGTAACTCTCATAAATAGTGAAACAGATCCACACTCATACAGAGTGTGACAGCATAACGCTTTTACAGACTGGAACAGGGTAATGCTCATACACAGTGTAACAGAGCAACTCTCATATAGAATGTGACAGAGTAACACTCATACACAGTGTGACAGAGCAACTCTCATACACAGTGTGACAGAGCAACACTCATACACAGTGTGACAGAGTAACACTCATACACAGTGTGACAGAGTAACACTCATACACAGTGTGACAGAGTAACACTCATACACAGTGTGACAGAGTAACACTCATACACAGTGTGACAGAGTAACACTCATACACAGTGTGACAGAGTAACACTCATACACAGTGTGACAGAGTAACACTCATACACAGTGTGACAGAGTAACACTCATACACAGTGTGACAGAGTAACGCTCTTATATATTACAACACAGTAACACACAAACAGAATGTGACGGAGTGATGCTCATGTAGACTGTGACAGAGTAAAACTCATATAGATTTTAACACATCAATGCTCATACAGAGTGTAAGAGAGTAACATTCTTATATAGAGTGTAACAGAGTAACGCTGATATAGAGTGTGACAGTGTAACACTGATATAGAGTGTAACAGAGTAACACTCATATAGAGTGTAACTGAACAAAGATCATATGGAGTGTGACTGTGTAACGCTCATATAGACTGAAACAGAGTAACACTCATGTAGTATGACAGAGTAATGCTCATATAGAGTGTAAGAGAGTAACACTCACATAAAGTGTAACAGACTAATGCACATAAAGAGTGTAACAGATTAATACTCCTATATTTTATAACAGAGTAACTCTCAAATAGAATGTGAAAGCATAACTCTCATATAGATTGTAACAATTTAACTCTCATATAGAGTGTGACAGAGTAATGCTCATAGTGAGTGTAATGGAGTAACTCACATACATGGTGTGACAGAGTAACGCTCATATAGAGTGTGACAGAGTAAAGCTCTTATATAGTGTAACAGAGTCACGCTCCAATATATTTGAATAGAGTAACGCTCATATAGAGAGTGACAGAGTGATGCTCATATACAGTGTAAAAGAGTAATGCTCACATAGAGTGCACCAGAGTAACATTCATATAAAGTGCAAAAGAGTTATGCTCATAGCGTAACAGAGTAACACTCGTATATAGCATGACGGAGTGATGCTTATACAGAGTGTGACAGAGTGATGCTCATATAGAGTGTGACAGAGTGATGCTCATATAGAGTGTGACAGAGTGATGCTCATATAGATTGTAACTGAGTAACACTCGTATAGAGTGTGACAGAGTAACACTCATTTAAATTGTAACAGAGTGATGCCCATAGAGAGTGTAACACTGTAACACTCGTATGTAGTGTAACAGAGCAAAGATCATATTGAGTTTCACGGTTACATTCATACTGGGTGTGACAGAGTAATGCTCATATAGATGGTAACAGAGTAACACTCATACAGAGTGTGACAGCGTTATGCTTTTACAGGGTGTGACAGAGTAACTCATATATATGGTGTAACAGATTAGCAGTCATATAGAGTGTGAAGGATTGATGCTCATATAGAGCGTGACAGAGTGAGGCTCATACACAGTGTAACAGATTAACACTCATGTATAATTGAACAGAGTAATGCTCATATAGAGTGTGAAAGAGCATTATTCTGTTACACTATATATGAGCGTTAACTCTGTTACACTCTACATGAGTGTTACTCTGTTACGCTATATATGAGCTCATATAGAGTGTGACAGAGTAACGCTCACATATAATGTAACAGACTAATGCTCATATATATTGTAACAGAGTTATGCTCATATGTAGTGTGACAAAGGGACGCCCATATATAGTGTAACAGAGTAACACTCATATAGAGGGTGACAGAGTAACTCTCATATAGAGGGTGACAGAGTAACACTCATATAGAGGGTGACAGAGTAACTCTCATATAGAGGGTGACAGAGCAACGTTGATATGCAGGACAGTGTGACATTTGTTTATCCAATGCGAAGGAAGAACACAAACATAGATCATAAAAGGAACACACATTGAGATAGAGAGAATAATGCTTAAAGATACTGAATAACAAGTAATCAAGTGGAAATATAAAACACTCACCCTCAATTAGTAACCTACTCAAGCAAGGCAACACAGACTCATTCACAGAGCAACACGCACTCACACAGAGCAACACTCACTCACGCAGAGCAACACACACTCACACAGAGCAACCTGCACTCACACAGAGCAACACGCACTCACATAGAGTAGCATACACTCTCACAGAGCAACACGCACTCACGCAGAGCAACACACACTCTCACAGAGTAACACACACTCACACAGAGCAACCTGCGCTCACACTGAGCAACACACACTCTCACAGAGTAACACACACTCTCACAGAGCAACACGCACTCACACAGAGCAACACACACTCTCACAGAGTAACACACACTCTCACAGAGCAACACGCACTCACACAGAGCAACACACACTCTCAAAGAGTAACATACACTCTCACAGAGCAACACGCATTCACACAGAGCAACACACATTCATGCAGAGCAACACGCACTCTCACAGAGTAACACACACTCACACAGAGTAACACACACTCTCACAGAGTAACACACACTCACACAGAGCAACACACACTCTCACAGAGTAACACACACTCTCACAGAGTAACACACACTCTCACAGAGTAACACACACTCGCACAGAGCAACACACACTCTCACAGAGTAACACACACTCTCACAGAGTGACACACACTCACACAGAGCAACACACACTCTCACAGAGTAACACACACTCACACAGAGTAACACACACTCTCACAGAGTAACACGCACTCACACAGAGCAACACGCACTCACACAGAGCAACACGCACTCATGCAGAGCAGCATGCACTCAGGCAGAACAACACGCACTCCCACAGAGCAACATGCACTCACACAGAGCAACACGCAGTCACACAGAGCAACACGCAGTCACACAGAGCAACACGCACTCACACAGGGGAACACGCAGTCACACAGAGCAACACGTAGTCACACAGAGCAACATGCACTCACACAGAGCAACACGCAGTCTCACAGAGCAACACGCAGTCACACAGAGCAACACGCAGACACACAGAGGAACACGCAGTCACAGAGAGCAACACGCAGTCACACAGAGCAACACGCGCTCTCACAGAGCAACACGCAGTCACACAGAGCAACACGCAGTCACACAGAGCAACACGTAGTCACACAGAGGAACACGCAGTCTCACAGAGCAACACGCAGTCACACAGAGCAACACGCAGACACACAGAGGAACACGCAGTCACAGAGAGCAACACGCAGTCACACAGAGCAACACGCGCTCTCACAGAGCAACACGCAGTCACACAGAGCAACACGCAGTCACACAGAGCAACACGTAGTCACACAGAGGAACACGCAGTCACACAGAGCAACACGCAGTCACACAGAGGAACACGCAGTCACACAGAGCAACACGCAGTCACACAGAGCAACATGCACTCACACAGAGCAACACGCAGTCACACAGAGCAACACACACTCTCACAGAGTAACACACACTCTCACAGAGTGACACACACTCACACAGAGCAACACACACTCTCACAGAGTAACACACACTCACACAGAGTAACACACACTCTCACAGAGTAACACGCACTCACACAGAGCAACACGCACTCACACAGAGCAACACGCACTCACACAGAGCAACACGCACTCACACAGAGCAACACGCATTCACACAGAGCAACACGCACTCACACAGAGCAACATACACTCATGCAGAGCAGCATGCACTCAGGCAGAACAACACGCACTCCCACAGAGCAACATGCACTCACACAGAGCAACACGCAGTCACACAGAGCAACACGCAGTCACACAGAGCAACACGCACTCACACAGGGGAACACGCAGTCACACAGAGCAACACGTAGTCACACAGAGCAACATGCACTCACACAGAGCAACACGCAGTCTCACAGAGCAACACGCAGTCACACAGAGCAACACGCAGACACACAGAGGAACACGCAGTCACAGAGAGCAACACGCAGTCACACAGAGCAACACGCGCTCTCACAGAGCAACACGCAGTCACACAGAGCAACACGCAGTCACACAGAGCAACACGTAGTCACACAGAGGAACACGCAGTCACACAGAGCAACACGCAGTCACACAGAGGAACACGCAGTCACACAGAGCAACACGCAGTCACACAGAGCAACACGCACTCACACAGAGCAACACGCAGTCACACAGAGCAACACGCAGTCACACAGAGCAACACGCACTCACACAGAGGAACACGCAGTCACACAGAGCAACACGTAGTCACACAGAGCAACATGCACTCACACAGAGCAACACGCAGTCACACAGAGCAACACGCAGTCTCACAGAGCAACACGCAGTCACACAGAGCAACACGCAGACACACAGAGCAACACGCAGTCACAGAGAGCAACACGCAGTCACACAGAGCAACACGCGCTCTCACAGAGCAACACGCAGTCTCACAGAGCAACACGCAGTCACACAGAGCAACACGTAGTCACACAGAGGAACACGCAGTCACAAAGAGCAACACGCAGTCACACAGAGGAACACACAGTCACACAGAGCAACACGCAGTCACACAGAGGAGCATGCAGTCACACAGAGGAACACGCGCTCACTCAGAGCAACACACGCTCACACAGAGCAACACGGGGTCACATAGAGGAACACGCAGTCACACAGAGCAACACGCAGTCACACAGAGCAACACGCACTCACACAGAGGAACACGCACTCACACAGAGCAACACGCAGTCACACAGAGGAACACGCAGTCACACAGAGGAACACGCACTCACACAGAGCAACACGCGCTCACACAGAGCAACACACGCTCACACAGAGCAACACGCGCTCACACAGAGCAACACACGCTCACACAGAGCAACACGCGGTCACACAGAGGAACACGCAGTCACACAGAGGAACACGCAGTCACACAGAGGAACACGCAGTCACACAGAGGAACACGAACTCACACAGAGCAACACGCGCTCACACAGAGCAACATGCACTCACACAGAGCAACACACAGTCACACAGAGGAACACGCAGTCACACAGAGGAACACGCACTCACACAGAGCAACACGCAGTCACACAGAGGAACACGCAGTCACACAGAGGAACACGCACTCACACAGAGCAACACGCAGACACACAGAGGAACACGCAGTCACACAGATGAACACGCAGTCACACAGAGCAACACGCAGTCACACAGAGCAACACGCACTCACACAAAGGAACACGCAGTCACACAGAGGAACACGCACTCACATAGAGCAACATGCACTCACACAGAGCAACACGCAGTCACACAGAGCAACACGCAGTCACACAGAGCAACACGCACTCACACAGAGGAACACGCAGTCACACAGAGCAACATGCACTCACATAGAGCAACATGCACTCACACAGAGCAACACGCAGTCACACAGAGCAACACGCACTCACACAGAGCAACACGCAGTCACACAGAGCAACACGCACTCACACAGAGGAACACGCATTCACACAGAGCAACACGCACTCACACAGAGCAACACACAGTCACACAGGGCAACACGCACTCACACAGAGCAACACGCACTCACACAGAGGAACACGCACTCACACAGAGCATCATGCACTCACACAGAGCAACACGCACTCACACAGAGCAACACGCAGTCACACAGAGGAACACGCAGTCACACAGAGGAACACGCAGTCACACAGAAACACACAGTCACACAGAGCAACACGCAGTCAAAGAGAGCAACACGCAGTCACACAGAGCAACACGCACTCACACAGAGGAGGATGCAGTCGCACAGAGCAACATGCACTCACATAGAGCAACATGCACTCACACAGAGCAACACGCAGTCACACAGAGCAACACGCACTCACACAGAGCAACAAGCAGTCACACAGAGCAACACGCACTCACACAGATGAACACGCACTCACACAGAGCAATACGCACTCACACAGAGCAACACACAGTCACACAGAGCAACACGCACTCACACAGAGCAACACGCACTCACACAGAGGAACACACACTCACACAGAGCAACATGCACTCACACAGAGCAACACGCACTCACACAGAGGAACACGCAGTCACACAGAGGAACACGCACTCACACAGAAAAACACGCGCTCACACAGAGAAACACACAGTCACACAGAGCAACACGCACTCACACAGAGCAACACGCACTCACACAGAGGAACACGCACTCACACTGAGCAACACGCAGTCACACAGAGGAACACGCAGTCACACAGAGGAACACGCACTCACACAGAGCAACACGCGCTCACACAGAGCAACACACACTCACACAGAGCAACACGCAGTCACACAGAGGAACACGCAGTCACACAGAGGAACACGCAGTCACACAGAGGAACACACAGTCACACAGAGGAACACGAACTCACACAGAGCAACACGCGCTCACACAGAGCAACACGCACTCACACAGAGCAACACGCAGTCACACAGAGCAACACGCAGTCACACAGAGGAACACACAGTCACACAGAGGAACACGCACTCACACAGAGCAACACGCAGTCACACAGAGGAACACGCAGTCACACAGAGGAACACGCACTCACACAGAGCAACACGCAGTCACACAGAGGAACACGCAGTCACACAGATGAACACGCAGTCACACAGAGCAACACGCAGTCACACAGAGGAACACGCAGTCACACAGAGGAACACGCAGTCACACAGAGCAACACACAGTCACACAGAGCAACACGCAGTCACAGAGAGCAACACGCAGTCACACAGAGCAACACGCACTCACACAGAGGAACACGCAGTCACACAGAGCAACACGCACTCACATAGAGCAACATGCACTCACACAGAGCAATACGTAGTCACACAGAGCAACACGCAGTCACACAGAGCAACACACACTCACACAGAGGAACACGCAGTCACACAGAGCAACATGCACTCACACAGAGCAACACGCAGTCACACAGAGCAACACGCACTCACACAGAGCAACACGCAGTCACACAGAGCAACACGCACTCACACAGAGGAACACGCACTCACACAGAGCAACACGCACTCACACAGAGCAACACACAGTCACACAGGGCAACACGCACTCACACAGAGCAACACGCACACACACAGAGGAACACACACTCACACAGAGCATCATGCACTCACACAGAGCAACACGCACTCACACAGAGCAACACGCAGTCACACAGAGGAACACGCACTCACACAGAGGAACACGCAGTCACACAGAGCAACACGCAGTTACACAGAGGAACACGCAGTCACACAGAGGAACACGCAGTCACACAGAAACACACAGTCACACAGAGCAACACGCAGTCAAAGAGAGCAACACGCAGTCACACAGAGCAACACGCGGTCACACAGAGGAACACGCAGTCACACAGAGGAACACGCAGTCACACAAAGGAACACGCAGTCACACAGAGGAACACGCACTCACACAGATGAACACGCACTCACACAGAGCAACACACAGTCACACAGAGAAACACGCACTCACACAGAGCAACACGCAGTCACACAGAGCAACACGCAGTCACACCGAGCAACACGCACTCACACAGAGCAACACGCAGTCACACAGAGCAACACGCAGTCACACCGAGCAACACGCACTCACACAGAGCAACACACAGTCACACAGAGCAACACTCACTCACACAGAGCAACACGCAGTTTCACAGAGCAACACGCAGTCACACAGAGCAACACGCAGACACACAGAGCAACACGCAGTCACAGAGAGCAACACGCAGTCACACAGAGCAACACGTGCTCTCACAGAGCAACACGCAGTCTCACAGAGCAACACGCAGTCACACAGAGGAACACGCAGTCACACAGAGCAACACGCAGACACACAGAGCAACACGGAGTCACAGAGAGCAACACGCAGTCACACAGAGCAACACGCGCTCTCACAGAGCAACACGCAGTCTCACAGAGCAACACGCAGTCACACAGAGCAACACGCAGTCACACAGAGGAACACGCAGTCACACAGAGCAACACGCAGTCACACAGAGGAACACGCAGTCACACAGAGCAACACGCAGTCACACAGAGCAACATGCACTCACACAGAGCAACACGCAGTATCACAGAGCAACACGCAGTCACACAGAGCAACAGACAGTCACACAGAGGAACACGCACTCACACAGAGCAACACGCAGTCACACAGAGGAACACGCAGTCACACAGAGGAACACGCAGCCACACAGAGGAACACGCAGTCACACAGAGGAACACGCAGTCACGCAGAGGAACACGCGCTCACTCAGAGCAACACGCGCTCACACAGAGCAACACGCGGTCACATAGAGGAACACGCAGTCACACAGAGCAACACGCAGTCACACAGAGGAACACGCACTCACACAGAGCAACACGTGCTCACACAGAGCAACACACACTCACACAGAGCAACACGCAGTCACACAGAGGAACACGCACTCACACAGAGCAACACGCAGTCACACAGAGGAACACACAGTCACACAGAGGAACACGAACTCACACAGAGCAACACACGCTCACACAGAGCAACACGCACTCACACAGAGCAACACGCAGTCACACAGAGCAACACGCAGTCACACAGAGGAACACGCAGTCACACAGAGGAACACGCACTCACACAGAGCAACACGCAGTCACACAGAGGAACACGCAGTCACACAGAGGAACACGCACTCACACAGAGCAACACGCAGTCACACAGAGGAACACGCAGTCACACAGATGAACACGCAGTCACACAGAGCAACACGCAGTCACACAGAGGAACACGCAGTCACACAGAGGAACACGCAGTCACACAGAGCAACACACAGTCACACAGAGCAACACGCAGTCACAGAGAGCAACACGCAGTCACACAGAGCAACACGCACTCACACAGAGGAACACGCAGTCACACAGAGCAACACGCACTCACATAGAGCAACATGCACTCACACTGAGCAATACGTAGTCACACAGAGCAACACGCAGTCACACAGAGCAACACGCACTCACACAGAGGAACACGCAGTCACACAGAGCAACATGCACTCACATAGAGCAACATGCACTCACACAGAGCAACACGCAGTCACACAGAGCAACACGCACTCACACAGAGCAACATGCAGTCACACAGAGCAACACGCACTCACACAGAGGAACACGCACTCACACAGAGCAACACGCACTCACACAGAGCAACACACAGTCACACAGGGCAACACGCACTCACACAGAGCAACACGCACACACACAGAGGAACACACACTCACACAGAGCATCATGCACTCACACAGAGCAACATGCACTCACACAGAGCAACACGCAGTCACACAGAGGAACACGCACTCACACAGAGGAACACGCAGTCACACAGAGCAACACGCAGTTACACAGAGGAACACACAGTCACACAGAGGAACACGCAGTCACACAGAAACACACAGTCACACAGAGCAACACGCAGTCAAAGAGAGCAACACGCAGTCACACAGAGCAACACGCGGTCACACAGAGGAACACGCAGTCACACAGAGGAACACGCAGTCACACAAAGGAACACGCAGTCACACAGAGGAACACGCACTCACACAGATGAACACGCACTCACACAGAGCAATACGCACTCACACAGAGCAACACACAGTCACACAGAGAAACACGGACTCACACAGAGCAACACGCACTCACACAGAGGAACACGCACTCACACAGAGCAACACGCACTCACACAGAGCAACACGCGGTCACACAGAGGAACACGCAGTCACACAGAGGAACACGCACTCACACAGAGCAATACGCACTCACACAGAGCAACACACAGTCACACAGAGAAACACGCACTCACACAGAGCAACACGCACTCACACAGAGGAACACGCACTCACACAGAGCAACACGCACTCACACAGAGCAACACGCGGTCACACAGAGGAACACGCAGTCACACAGAGGAACACGCAGTCACACAGAGGAACACGCAGTCACACAGAGGAACACGCACTCACACAGATGAACACGCACTCACACAGAGCAATACGCACTCACACAGAGCAACACACAGTCACACAGAGCAACACGCACTCACACAGAGCAACACGCACTCACACAGAGGAACACGCACTCACACAGAGCAACACGCAGTCACACAGAGCAACACGCAGTCACACCGAGCAACACGCACTCACACAGAGCAACACACAGTCACACAGAGCAACACTCACTCACACAGAGCAACACGCAGTTTCACAGAGCAACACGCAGTCACACAGAGCAACACGCAGACACACAGAGCAACACGCAGTCACAGAGAGCAACACGCACTCACACAGAGCAACACGTGCTCACACAGAGCAACACACACTCACACAGAGCAACACACACTCACACAGAGGAACACGCACTCACACAGAGCAACACGCAGTCACACAGAGGAACACGCAGTCACACAGAGGAACACGCACTCACACAGAGGAACACGCCGTCACACAGAGCAACACGCAGTCACACAGAGGAACACGCAGTCACACAGAGCATCATGCACTCACACAGAGCAACACGCACTCACACAGAGCAACACGCAGTCACACAGAGGAACACGCACTCACACAGAGGAACATGCACTCACACAGAGCAACACGCAGTCACACAGAGCAACACGCACTCACACAGATGAACACGCAGTCACACAGAGCAACACGCACTCACACAGAGGAACACGCACTCACACAGAGCAACACACAGTCACACAGAGCAACACGCAGTCACAGAGAGCAACACGCAGTCACACAGAGCAACACGCACTCACACAGAGGAACACGCATTCGCACAGAGCAACATGCACTCACATAGAGCAACATGCACTCACACAAAGCAACACGCATTCACACAGAGCAACACGCACTCACACAGAGCAACACGCAGTCACACAGAGCAACACGCACTCACACAGATGAACACGCACTCACACAGAGCAACACGCACTCATACAGAGCAACACACAGTCACACAGAGCAACACGCACTCACACAGAGCAACACGCACTCACACAGAGGAACACGCACTCACACAGAGCAACATGCACTCACACAGAGCAACACGCGCTCACACAGAGCAACACACAGTCACACAGAGCAACACGCACTCACACAGAGCAACACGCACTCACACAGAGGAACACGCACTCACACAGAGCAACACGCACTCACACAGAGCAACACACAGTCACACAGAGCAACACGCACTCACACAGAGCAACACGCAGTCACACAGAGCAACACGCACTCACACAGATGAACACGCACTCACACAGAGCAACACGCACTCACACAGAGCAACACACAGTCACACAGAGCAACACGCACTCACACAGAGCAACACGCACTCACACAGAGGAACACGCACTCACACAGAGCAACATGCACTCACACAGAGCAACACGCACTCACACAGAGCAACACACAGTCACACAGAGCAACACGCACTCACACAGAGCAACACGCACTCAAACAGAGGAACACGCACTCACACAGAGCAACATGCACTCACACAGAGCAACACTCACTCACACAGAGCAACACTCACTCACACAGAGCAACACGCAGTCACACAGAGCAACACGCAGTCACACAGAGCAACACACACTCACACAGAGCAACACGCACTCACAGAGAGTAACACGCACTCACACAGAGCAACACGCACTCACACAGAGCAACACACACTCACACAGAGCAACACACACTCACACAGAGCAACACACACTCACACAGAGCAACACGCACTCACACAGAGGAACACGCACTCACACAGAGCAACACACAGTCACACAGAGCAACACGCACTCACACAGAGCAACACACACTCACACAGAGCAACACAGTCACACAGAGCAACACGCACTCACACAGAGCAACACACAGTCACACAGAGCAACACGCACTCACACAGAGCAACACACACTCACACAGAGCAACACAGTCACACAGAGCAACACGCACTCACACAGAGCAACACACAGTCACACAGAGCAACACGCACTCACACAGAGCAACACACAGTCACACAGAGCAACACGCACTCACACAGAGCAACACACACTCACACAGAGCAACACAGTCACACAGAGCAACACGCACTCACACAGAGCAACACGCACTCACACAGAGGAACACGCACTCACACAGAGCAACATGCACTCACACAGAGCAACACGCACTCACACAGAGCAACACTCACTCACACAGAGCAACACGCAGTCACACAGAGCAACACGCAGTCACACAGAGCAACACACACTCACACAGAGCAACACGCACTCACACAGAGTAACACGCACTCACACAGAGCAACACGCACTCACACAGAGCAACACACACTCACACAGAGCAACACACACTCACACAGAGCAACACACACTCACACAGAGTAACACGCAGTCACACAGAGCAACACGCAGTCACACAGAGGAACACGCAGTCACACAGAGCAACACACACTCACGCAGAGCAACACGCAGTCACACAGAGCAACACGCACTCACACAGAGGAACACGCACTCACACAGAGCAACACACACTCACACAGAGCAACACGCACTCACACAGAGTAACACGCACTCACACAGAGCAACACGCACTCACACAGAGCAACACACACTCACACAGAGCAACACACACTCACACAGAGCAACACACACTCACACAGAGTAACACGCAGTCACACAGAGCAACACGCAGTCACACAGAGGAACACGCAGTCACACAGAGCAACACACACTCACGCAGAGCAACACGCAGTCATACAGAGCAACACGCACTCACACAGAGGAACACGCACTCACACAGAGCAACACACACTCACGCAGAGCAACACGCAGTCACACAGAGCAACACACACTCACACAGAGCAACACGCAGTCACACAGAGCAACACGCAGTCACACAGAGCAACACACAGTCACACAGAGCAACACGCACTCACACAGAGCAACACGCAGTCACACAGAGCAACACACACTCACACAGAGCAACTCGCAGTCACACAGAGCAACACACACTCACACAGAGCAACACACACTCACACAGAGCAACACGCAGTCACACAGAGCAACACGCAGTCACACAGAGCAACACGCAGTCACACAGAGCAACACACACTCACACAGAGCAACACACACTCACACAGAGCAACACGCACTCACACAGAGCAACACGCACTCACGCAGAGCAACACGCACTCACACAGAGCAACACGCACTCACACAGAGCAACACGCACTCACACAGAGCAACACGCACTCACACAGAGCAACACGCGCTCACACAGAGCAACACGCACTCACACAGAGGAACACGCACTCACACAGAGCAACACGCACTCACACAGAGCAACACGCACTCACACAGAGCAACACGCACTCACGCAGAGCAACACGCACTCACACAGAGCAACACGCACTCACACAGAGCAACATGCACTCACACAGAGCAACACGCGCTCACACAGAGCAACACACACTCACACAGAGCAACACGCACTCACACAGAGCAACACGCGCTCACACAGAGCAACACACACTCACACAGAGCAACACGCACTCACACAGAGCAACACGCACTCACACAGAGCAACACGCACTCACACAGAGCAACACACACTCACACAGAGCAACACGCACTCACACAGAGCAACACGCAGTCACACAGAGCAACACGCAGTCACACCGAGCAACACGCACTCACACAGAGTAACACGCAGTCACACAGAGCAACACGCACTCACACAGAGGAACACACAGTCACACAGAGGAACACACACTCACACAGAGGAACACGCAGTCACACAGAGCAACACGCACTCACACAGAGCAACACGCACTCTCGCTCATAATCACACTCAATCTCTCAGATTCAGCCACCTCGTGATTACTGAATTACCAATCAGCTAGTGACCTTGACTCCTACACTGGACATTTCGGGAGAATCGCTCATTACAAAGATGATCCACTGACCTGAGAGCTGAGCGCCAGTGAGAGCAACGACTCTGTATGGAGAGCTGGGACAAAGACAAAACGTGAGGGAACAATGAGACAAATTCACATATTACAAGGAACTTCATCAGGAGCTTCTCCTGAATGCAGTGGTTGTGATGTGTTTGAGTTCACTCAGGGAGTCTGAGTTGATGTGGTAACATGCACTTGTCCACGCATGTTGTGGTCTGGTGCTATGAATAGTGATGGGAGAGGCTCCAATGTTCTTTCTATCACATTGCTGACCAGGAATCTCTCCCACTCTTACCGCCAGTCATTGGCCTATGTTAGAAGGATTTGCAAGTTGATAATCAACCAGTTTGGCAATATTATGAACGCACCATCAGTAACAGAGTACGTGCTGTTTAATAAAACTTCAGAGAGATTACTCAGTGACTGGTGACCGATTCCTAAAGGGCAGGTGGAAGGTAGGAATGATGAAGTTACCTTTCTGTATTTGTTGGCATTGTTGGATCAATGGAGATTATCGCATTGTCTGCATCCAACAGGGAAATAGCGGAGCTCCTGAAACAAACACATGAGTCAAAGTAATTTTTTTTTACAAATGGGGGTGTTTAGCAGCTCGATCCTCAGGTATAATAACTAATGATACAAGGTTTGGATGATAGTAATCAGTTTTAAAATTTCTGTTAACACAATCTGAGTCCAATTAACCCATCCCCACCCACCACAAACTGAACCCCCAGCAAAAACATTACCCCCTCATAACACATAAATTGTTACAACTCAGATAACCAGTTGGTGATGGGCACAGCGCTGGATCCAAGTTGACAAACACTTACTGGGTCTTATTATGAGGCAACATTGTATATCTCCATCCAACAACCACACTTTCAACCCTGCTTCTCTATACTCTTTTGATGAGATTTACAGTGTAGAAGAGCAAAAAATTCAGATATTTGTTCATTATTAAATTTGGCGGTAGGGAAAACAGAACTAATCGATGTAACAGTGAAGATAAATGGCAGACTTATTCATACAGAAGTGGACACAGGATCTTCCACTACAGTGATTGGTGAAGACACCTTTAAATATCTAAATTATGGTGAACATAAATTAAATTTGGAAGAAACTGATGCAAAATTAAAAACTTACATGGGTTATGACATCCAAGTCAAAGGCATGAGCTGGGTAACTGTCCATTATGGAAGCCAATCGGCAAAGCTACCAGTGTTGGTATTGAGAGGCAGAGGACCAAGCCTTCTAGGGTAAAATTGGCCAAGGGAAATAAACCATAATTGGCCACCGAGATTCCAAAAGGAAGCTGGAAGCATTCCTGTTTTGAAAAAGGAGTGTGTAAGGACTCAACAACCTGAAGAAATGCAGGCTGTCTTAAGTCAAAACCTAGAAGAACAGCAGAAGGAACTCAAAGAGACCCTGCTTGATGACAGAGTTTGAGACGAGGTCAACAACCTTCACAGGGAAAAAGAAAACCTGTTGAAAGACATTCACATACTACAAGATTTCCTCAAGTCAAAGTTTGTACCTCGGGAAAAGTATGGAGAGAAAGAGAAAGAATTCAGAACCTGTCTGAGCAAAATGAAGAATGAGTTGGCAGAGAAAGCATAACAATGTTCAATTTTCCAGGAGGCAGCAAACAAATACAAAAAAGAGATGGAAGAGCTGAAGAATCAGCTAAATGAAGACAAAGAGGCTTTGGAAGCAAAAGTCACAAAATTTCCCAAGAAGCAGACAGATAATGAAATTTCGGGAGACTCAGTCACTGAGCTCAGGCAAGTTGAGCTTGTATCTGAGAGAAGTCTGGCCAATAGCGGAGTCAAAAAGAAGGCCGGGATTAAAGTCTGTGCTGGAAAGAAGAGGAACATAGAAAGAAGATACAGGAATATTAATAGGGCTTTAATCCTGGCAGTATACGAATACACTTTTGTACATAAGGCTGGAAATCAAATCGCAAATGCCGATGCCCTTAGTCGTTTGCCTTTACACGAAAATGATGAGCACGTCCCAGTTCCACAGGAACTTGTTTTATGTTAAATTTCTTCGATTCCTCGCCGGTATGTGCTCGACAGATCAGAGACTGGACAAGTTGGGACCCAGTCCTACCTCAAGTACGAGAACAAGTGCTACAGGGTTGGTCACAGGAGCCTGTATCTGATTAAATTAAACTGTCATTTATCAGAAGACATGAAATAACCAGTCAGGATGGCATCTTATTGTGGGGAGCACGAGTGATAGTTCCTCCAAAGGGAAGAAAGCCTTTGTTAATTGAGCTACACAGCGCACATCCAGGAATTTCCTGAATGAAGGCCGTAGCACACAGCTATCTATGGTGGACTGGGATGGATGGAGAAATAAAGAGCTTAGTGAAGAATTGTGTACAGTGTCAAAAATTGCAAAAGTTACCTTCAACAGCTCTGTTACACCCTTGGGAGTGACCAGGAAGGCCATGGGTACGATTACACATTGACTATGTGGGACATTTCATGGGAACAATGTTTCTGCTCATTGTTGATGCCCACTCAAAATGGATGGACATAAATGAGGTGAAGTCACCAATGTTTTCTGCTACAATTGAGAAGCTATGTCAAAGTTTTTCCATTCACAGACTACCTAAAGTGCTCGTATCTGATAACAGCACGGCATTTACGAATGCTGAGTTTCAGCAGTTTATCAGCTTCGAAGGTATCACTCATGTAAAAACTTCACCGTACCCACCCTTCCTCAAATGGACTGGCCGAAAGGGCAGTTCAAACATTCAAGGCTGGCATGGAGAAATTAACTGGAGATTCCTTAGCAACCAAGCTAGCACACTTTCTTTTCCATTATAGGACCACCCCTCACACAACAACAAGTGACACAGCTGTGGAATTATTGATGAAATGCCATCTCAGGATGATATTGAGCTTCATAATGCTGAGCGTCCGGGAGAAGGTGGGAAGGAGTCAGGGAAGTCAGAAAACTAGACACGACTGGCATAGTTGCAAGAGAAAATTTACTGTGGGAGAGACAGTATACGTGAAGGACTTTGGAGAAGGACCAAGGTGGTTACTGGGTAAAATAAGTGCAGTGACTGGACCTCTATCTTACCACGTGGAGGTGGGAGGCCGAGTCATACAGAGACAGGTGGATCATTGGAGGAAGAGAGAATATATGCACCAAGAAATGATTCCAACAGTGCTTGCAACTGGGTCAGCGTTTCCTGTTGAGAGAACTCAACCCAGTACAGACATGTCTGATTTGTCAGCCGGACCTGCAAGAGTTGAGGAAACAGATCTGCAGGAGCCACCAAAGAACCTGATGTTCAGACAACTCCAGAACAGGAGGTTCCTGAGAAAGCATCTGAAGCTGTAGAACTGAAACATTCTGCACACATAAGGAAACCCCCAGAAAGACTGAATTTGTAAATGACTTATCTGTGCAAATAATTTGCTATTTTGAAAAGATTGTAATTGCAAATGTAGAACCATGTTTGCGAGTAAAGGGGGAGGGATGTGATAACTATGCCATTATCTAATGTGTAGTATACCTCCCAGAATCATGTTATAAAGGAAGATCACATGATCTTATGTAACCAATACTGGTGTAGCACGGATTAACTCTGTTGTCAGTTGGAAGTCAGTAGTCTGCAAGTGAGCAGCAGAAGTGTTTAGATAGAGTTTGGTGTAGAAACAAGTGTGTAGCTACTGAGTACCTTGTAAATAAACAGAATATGTTCCACCTAAGAAGTGTCTGCAGAGCTACTCTATCTAAAGTACCAAATCGGTCACCCCACAACAAGCATGCAAGTGTGACTCAGTATCTAACCCCGTGCTGTACCTGCCCTGGGAGTGTTTGATGGGGTCAGTGTAGAGGGAGCTTTACTCTGTATCTAACCCCGTGCTGTACCTGTCCTGGGAGTGTTTGATGGGGACAGTGTAGAGGGAGCTTTACTCTGTATCTAACCCTGTGCTGTACCTGTCCTGGGAGTGTTTGATGGGGACGGTGTAGAGGGAGCTTTACTCTATATGTAAGCAGTACCAAAATTGAAAGAATGGTTGATGTGTTAATTTATACTCAGTCCCTATGGGGATCTCTAGTCTCCGAGGTAGTATATGGAGAGTGGTTTCTCACCGAGCCAGTCCCGCAGTGCTGCACAGCAACTCTCTGATGTCATTTGGGCTGCAGTACTTGCTGAAAATAACCTGTGTAAAATAGAGCAACAGGTTTAAAGCCAGCATGTGTAATAAATCATAATGATAATAAGATCAATCCAAAATCATCATCATCGTCATTGTCCTCACGGGAGCAGGGCCAAGAGGAGGGGTAGTGGGTGGGAGAGTGGGAGGTGGATGCGGGAATGGGGAGTCAATGGTGGAGGAGAGCTGGAGGACGGGGAGGGGAGAGGGCAGCTGGAGGGGCAAGGGAGGAGAAGAGGTTATGTGGGGAGTGGGGGCTGTGTGCTGTGTGCCGTGCTTCCGATCCAGGAATTCGAGCAAGGACCTGGCATGGCACATGTCCCATCTCTGTGATTATCTGCTTGTTTGGCAGGTACAGAAGGTACAGAATGTGAGGAGCTTTTTGCCTCAAACTCACCAGGACAACATGCAAGAAAACACCAATGTCAGGGAAAGCAATAAATTTATACTGTGTGACTGTGAGAAATGACTACTGCATCACTGTGCTGTATGACTAGACTGTTCCACACTGGACTATACAGTGCGGCTATACCATATAATGGGTGAGTTTAATTACCTGAATGTAGACTGGGACAGTGGTAGTGTAAAGGGTGGAGAGGGGCACGAGTTGCTAGATTGTGTTGAAGAGAATTTTCTACAGCAGTATGTGTCCAATCCAACGAGAAAAGATACACTGTTGGACCTGGTCCTTGGAAATGAGGTGGGCCAAGTAGATCAAGTGTCAGTGGGGGAGCATTTAGGAGACAGTGATCATTTTTTAAAAATTTGTTCATGGGATGCCCTTAATTGCCCTTGTTCAGAGGGTAGATAAGAGTCAACCACATTGCTGTGGGTCTGGAGTCACATGTAGGCCAGACCAGGTAAGGACAGCAGATTTCCTTCCCTAAAGGACATTAGTGAACCAGATGGGTTTTTACAACAATCGACAATGGTTTCATGTTCATCGTTAGACTTTTAATTCCAGGTTTTTATTGAATTCAAATTCCACCATCTGCTGTGGTGAGTTTCAAACCCGGGTCCCCAGAGCATTACCCTGGATTTCTCAATTACTAGCCCAGCGACAATACCACTATGTCACTGCCTCCCCCCTCATTGTATTGTACATTTTAGGATGATGATAGAAAAGGACGATAGGAAATCCAGAATAAAAATAATTAACTGGACAACTGGACTTAATGGGGCAAGAACGGAGCTGGGCCAGATAGACTGGAACAAAAGATTGGCAGGAAGAACTATAGCTGAATAATCGGCTACCTTCAAAAAAGAATTGGTTCGGGCACAGTCAAGGTATAATCCATTGAAAGGGAAAGACAGGGCAAACAAATCCAGAGCTCCCTGGATGGAAAAGGAGATTGAAATTAAGATTTTAAAAAAGTGTGTTTATGACAGGTGTCAGGTAGAAAATACCATTGAGAACCAAGAGGAATACAGAAGGTTCAGAGGGGAGGTGAGAAAGCATATTAGAGAAGCGAAGAGGGATTATGAGAAAAGACTGGCAGTTAACATAAAGGGGGATCCCGAAGTCTTCTATAGGCATATAGAAATAGTATAAGTGTGGTAAAAGGAGGAGTAGAGCTGATTAGGGACCTAAAGGGAATTTACACATGGATGAAGGGGCCGTGTCTGAGGTATTAAATGAATACTTTGCATCAGTCTTTACCAAGGAGATAGATGTTACTCAGGCCAGGGTGACAGACGAGGAAACTCTGTCACTAGAAGGGTTCAAAATTGATAAGGAGGAAGTGTTGAACACTGTCGGTACTTAAAGTTGACAAGGCACTGAGACCGGATGAGATGCATTCAAGGCTATTGAAGGAAGTAAGAGCAGAAATTGCAGGGGCACTGGCCACAATCTTTCAGTCTTCCCTAGACTCAGGAGTGGTGCCAGAGGACTGGAGAATTGCAAACATTTTGCCCTTGTTTAAAGAAGGTTGTAAGGATAAGTCTAGCAATTACAAACCAGTCAGTTTAACTTCAGTGGTGGCCAAGATTCCAGAAACAATTATTTGGGATAGAATTAGTAGTCATATGGAAAAATATGGGATGATAAGGAAGAGCCAGCATGGATTTCTAAAGGGGAAATCATGTCTAACTAACTTGCTAGAGTTTTTTGAAGAGATAATACCCTCGATGAGGGTAATGCTGTTGATGTGATGTACAAGGACTTTCAAAAGGCATTTGATACAGTGCCACACAACAGACTTGTGAGAAAAGTTATTGCTCATGGAATAAAAGGGACAGTAGCAACATGGATACAAAAGTGGCTGAAAATTAGGAAGCAGAGAGTAATGGTCAATGGATATTTTTCGGGCTGGAAGAAGGTTTGTAGTGGAGTTCCCCAGGGGTCAGTATTGGGACCCTTGCTTTTCCTGATATTTATTAATGATCTAGATCTTGGTGTGCAGGGGACAATTTCAAAGTTTGTGGACGATACGAAGCTTGGGAGTGTTGGGACTGCGAGGAGGATGGTGTGGAACTTCAAGAGGACATAGACAAGTTAGTGGAGTGGGCAGATAGGTGGCAGATGAAGTTCAATGCGGAGAAGTGTGGGGTGATGCATTTTGGTAGGAAGAACATGGACAGACAATATAAAATAAAGGGTGAAATTTTGAAGGGGTTGCAGGAGCAGAAAGACCTGGGTGTATATGTGCATCAATCATTGAAGGTGGCAGGACAGGTGGAGAGAGCAGTTAATAAAACACATAGTATCCTGGGCTTTATTAATAGGGGCATAAAGTAAAAGAGCAGGGAGGTCACACTGAGTTTATACAAGACACTCATTAGACCTCAGCTGGAATATTATGTACAGTTCTGGGCACCATGTTATAGGAAGGATGTGAACACATTGGAGACAGTGCAGAAGAGGTTTACAAGAATGGTTCCAGGGATGAGAAACTTCAGTTATGAGGATAGATTGGGGAGGTTGGGACTGTTCTCCTTGGAGAGAAGGCGGCTAAGAGGAGATTTGATAGAGATGTTCAAAATCATGAGGGGGCTGGACAGAGTAGATAGGGAGAAGCTGGTCCAATCGTAAAAGGATCAAGAACGAGAGGGCACAGATTTAAAGTGATTTGCAAAAGAAGCAAATGCGAGATGAGAAAAAACTTTTTCACACAACAAGTGGTTTGGGTCTGGAATGCACTGTCTGGAAGTGTGGTGAAGGCAGGTTCAATCGATGCATTCAAGAGGGCATTAGATAATTATTTGAATAGAAACAATGTGCAGGGGTACAGGGAAAAGGCAGGGCGATGGCACTAGGTCATAATACTCATTGGGGGCTGACGCATGAGAGGAAAAGGTTCGACCAAAACGTCTCTTTTTTTTCGGCATTGGTCTTTGATCATCCTCAAATTGAGGGACTGCCGATGGTGACCTCCATATCCCCTACATTCTGCACGTGACCATGTGCTGAGTGGAATTTAACTGCTCACATCCACACTCACATTGACCATCTCTTCCCCAAACCACTATCACTCTAATAGAGCTCCTGCCAATGGAACTCGTGGTAACCTCAGTCCCCACAAACTCTACAAAGTGCAGCTCATCCCAAACTCCTCCACCAACATCCCATTCCATGCAAGATTCAGGTCTTTCATTTTCCCTGTCCTTGCCAACTTCCACTGCCTCTCCCAGCTCCATCTCCTCAAATCCCTCCATGGCCTCGCTTCTCCAACCTCTTCCAATCCTACATGCCAGCTGACATCCTTTCCCCATCCCCTTTCTCCTTTCCATTGTCATTATCCAAATTCTCCTCAACCCCCTGGTATTCAACATTTCCACCCAACCTCAAAATCTTCTTTAAAATCTCTAGCAGCATCCTTTTGGAGGCTGATGAGGGCGCTGGTTCCTCCAGGGAGTGCAGACAGAGCCAAGCTTCTGGCACCATAAGCAGCCTGTCTGTACAGGAGGGGAGGAAGAGAGGAAGAGCCATAGTAATCGGGGATTCTATAGTCAGGGGAACAGATAGGCGCTACTGTGGCCGTCAACGTGACTCCAGGATGGTGTGTTGCCTCCCTGGTGCCAGGGTCCGGGATGTCACTGAACAGCTGCAGGGCATCCTGAAGGGGGAGGGTGATAAGGCAGAGGTCATGGTACATGTTGGTACCAATGATATAGGTAGAAAGAGGGATGAGGTCTTGCATCAAGAATTCAGGGAGTTAAGCAGTAGACTGAAAAGCAAGACCTCTCAGGTTGTAATCTCTGGATTACTCCCAGTGCCACGTGCTAGTGAGCTCAGAAATATGAGAATAGCACAGATGAATACGTGGCTTAAGAGTTGGTGCAGGAGGGAGGGTTTTAGATTCCTGGATCACTGGGACCGTTTCTGGGGAAGGTGGGACCTGTACAAGTGGGACGATCCACATCTGAACCAGAGCGGGACTAACATCCTTGTGGGTAGGTTTGCTGGTGCTGTTGGGAGGAGTTTAAACTAATTCGGCAGGGGGAGGAGACACAGATTGTTAGCAGAATAGGGACACGTCATAACACAGTAAAACAATCAAATCAGAGGGAGCACAGCTGCATTAAGTTTCAAGGGAGTAAGGCAAGGCTGGATGGCCTCTACTTTAATGCCAGGAGTATTACAGGTAAAACGGATGAGTTAAGGGTGAGGATTGACACGTGGAATTGTGATACAGTAGCCATCACTGAGACGTGGTTGAGGGAGGAGCAGGATTGGCAGCTCAACATTCCGGGATATTGGAGCGAGAGAGGGGAGGGGGTAAAAGAGGAGGAGGAATTGCATTATTAGTTAAGGAGTCAGTTACTGCAGTAAGGAGAGATGATATCTTGGAGGGGGCATCGAATGAAGCTTTGTGGGTAGAGCTTAGGAATAAAAAAGGGGCAGTCACATTATTAGGTGTTTATTATAGACCCCCAGATAGTCAGCGGGAAATTGAGGAGCAAATATGTGCACAATTTGCGGAGGTGTGTAAAAACAATAACAATAGGGTAATTATATTAGGTGATTTCAACTTTCCCAACATTAATTGGGATAGACATAGTGTTAAGGGCTTGGATGGAGTGGATTTCTTGAATTGTGTACAGGAGAACTTTTTAGGTCAATATGTAGAGGGTCCAACAAGGGACGGCGCAGTGCTGGACCTAATTCTGGGGAATGAAGCCGGACAGGTGGCTGAGGTGGTGATGGGGGAGTATTTTAGCAATAGTGACCACAACATGGTACAATTTAAGTTTGTTATGGACAAAGAAATAGACAAGTTGCATAAAAATGTTTTGGATTGCGGGAGAGCGGATTTTAGTAAAATAAGGCAGGATCTGGCCAAGGTAGACTGGGAACAGTTACTTGTGTGGAAATCTACAGAGGAGCAGTGGGGGGTGTTCAGAAAGGAAATGAGGAGGGTACAGTCTCAACATGTTCCCTCTAGGGTGATAGGAAGGAGTAACAAGCCCAGAGAACCATGGATGACCAGAGAGATTCAGGTTACGATGAGAAGGAAAAGAGAGGCTTTTAGCAGGTACAAGGGAAGCAAATCAGTGGAGGCATTAGTGGAGTACAGAAAGTGCAAGGTGGAGCTTAAGAAAGCAATTAGGAGAGCAAAGAGGGGATATGAGAAAGCTCTGGCTGGTAAAAGTGGGGGAAATGCCAAGATATTCTATAAGTATATCAATGGGAAGAGGATAACCAGGGAAAGAGTAGGGCCCAAAAGGGACCAAAGGGGCAATCTATGGGTGGAGCCAGAGGACATTGGTAGAGTGTTGAACAAATACTTCACATCCATCTTCACCCAAGAGAATGAGGATGAAGGTATCGAACTCGGGGAGAGAGACTGTGAGGTTCTTGAGCAAATTGATATAGGGAGTGACAAGGTATTGGAGGTGTTGGCAGGCTTAAAATTGGTCAAATCTCCAGGTCTGGATGATTTGTGTCCCAGACTGCTGAGGGAGGCAAGGGAGGAGATCGCAGGGGATCTGACCCAAATTTTTAATTCCTCTCTGGCCACAGGGGAGGTGCCAGAGGACTGGAGAACAGCTAACGTGGTTCCGCTATTTAAGAAGGGTTGTAGAGATAAGCCAGGGAACTACAGGCCAGTGAGTCTCACGTCTGTGGTAGGGAAACTATTGGAGAAAATTCTGAAGAAAATCTATCTCCACTTGGAGAGGCAAGGTTTGATCAGGGATAGTCAGCATGGCTTTGTCAGAGGGAGGTCATGCCTAACAAATTTGATTGAATTTTTTGAGGTGGTGACCAGGTGTGTAGATGAGGGTAGTGCAGTTGATGTACTTTATATGGATTTCAGCAAAGCCTTTGACAAGGTCCCACATGGGAGACTTTTAAAGAAGGCAAATGCACATGGGATACAGGGTAATTTGATAAGGTGGATTCAAAATTGGCTTAGTTGTAGGAGACAGAGGGTGATGACAGAAGGATGCTTTAGTGACTAGAAGTCAATGTCCAGTAGCGTACCACAGGGATCTGTGCTCAGTCTCCTATCATTCATCATTTATATAAACGACATAGATGACTATGTGGGGGGTAGGATTAGTAAGTTTGCTGTTGACACAAAGATTGGCCGGGTGGTTAACAGTGAGGTTGAGTGTCTTGGGCTACAGGAAGATATAGACGGGATGGTCAAATGGGCAGATAAGTGGCAGATGGAATTTAACCCTGAAAAGTGTGGGGTGATACACTTTGGAAGGAGTAATTTGACAAGGAAGTATTCAATGAACGGCATGACACTAGGAAGTTCTGAGAAACAAAGGGACCTTGGCGTGTGTGTCCATAGATCTCTGAAGGTGGAGGGGCATGTTAGTGGGTTGGTGAAAAAGGCATATGGGACACTTGCCTTTATCAATCGAGGCATAGATTGCAAAAGTAGGGAGATCATGTTGGAATTGTATAGAACATTGGTGAGGCCACAGCTGGAGTACTGTGTGCAGTTCTGGTCGCCACATCATAGGAAGGATGTGATTGCACTGGAGGGGGTGCAGAGGAGATTCACCAGGATGTTGCCTGGGATGAAACATTTAAGTTATGAAGAGAGGTTGGATAGACTTGGGTTGTTTTCGTTGGAGCAGAGAAGACTGAGGGGCGACCTGATCGAGGTGTACAAGATTATGAGGGGCATGGACAGGGTGGATAGGGAGCAGCTGTTCCCCTTAGTTGAAGGGTCAGTCATGAGGGGACACAAGTTCAAGGTGAGGGGCAGGAGGTTTAGGGGGATGTGAGGAAAAACTTTTTTACCCAGAGGGTGGTGACGGTTTGGAATGCACTGCCTGGGAGGGTGGTGGAGGCGGGTTGCCTCACATCCTTTAAAAAGTACCTGGATGAGCACTTGGCACATCATAACATTCAAGGCTATGGACCAAGTGCTGGTAAATGGGATTAGGTAGGTAGGTCAGGTGTTTCTCACATGTTGGTGTAGACTCGATGGGCCGAAGGGCCTCTTCTGCACTATGTGATTTTGTGATTCTGATTCCGTGATCTTCAGCCACTCCCAACACCTCCTTGGAAATTTCTCCAGTACTGATCAGGAACGTTGCAACTTCAACTGGAGACAAAATCATCTCCCCCACTGAAACAGATAACAAAGGGGCAAGCAGTTCTGTGAGTAACTCTCACCACCTGATCTGCAGTGACACTGGGACTAACTCCATCTCAACTCCAGTGACACTGTGACTCATAGACTCATAGGAGTCGACAGCACAGATGGAGGCCATTCGGCCCATCTTGCCTGCACCGGTCAACAAAGATCTGACTACACTAATCCCATCTTCCAGTGCTTGGCCCTAACCCTGGAGGCTGTGACATCACAAGTGAATATCTAAATACTTCTTAGTCACGAGAGCTTCTGACTCAACCACCCTTTCAGGCAGTGAGTTCCAGAATCGCATCACCCTCTGGATGGAATAAATTCTTCTCAACTCCCCTCTTAGCCTTCTACCTCTTACCTTAAATCTATGCCCCCTGTTCATTGACCCCACTACTAATGGAAAAAGTGCCTTCCTATCCACCCTATCTATGCCCCTCATAATCTTATAACACGTTTATCAAGTTCCCCCCCTCTCAACCTTCGGGGCTCCAAGGAAAACAACCCCTGCCTATCCAATCTTTCCTCATAGCTCAGACCCTCCAGCCCAGGCAGCATCCTGGTAAATCTCCTCTGCACCCTCTCCAGTGCAATCACATCCTTCCTATAATGTGGTGACCAGAACTGCACACAGTACTCCAGTTGTGGCCTAACCAGTGTTTTCTACAGTTCCAGCATAACCTCCCTGCTCTTGTATTCTATGCCTCAGCTAATAAAGGCAAGTGTCTCATATGCCTTCTTAACCACCTTATCTACCTGTCCCACTACCTTCAGGGATCTATGGATATGCACACCAAGGTCTCTCTGATCTTCAGTACTTCCCAGGGTCCTGGTATAATCCTTTGCCTTGTTAGCCCTCCCCAAGTGCATTACCTCACACTTTTCCAGGTTGAATTCCATTTGCCACTGCTCTGCCCCCCTGACCAGCTCATTGATATCCTCCTGCAGTTTACGGCTACCCTCCTCACTATTTACCACCCTACCAATATTCGTGTCATCTGTGAACTTCTTGATCATACCCCCTACATTTAAGTCCAAATCATTTATGTTCACCACAAACAGCAAGGGCCCCAGCACCGAGCCCTGTGGAACACCACTGGAAACAGACTTCCAGTCACAGAAACATCCCTCTACCATCACCCTCTGCTTCCTGCCTCTCAGCCAATTTTGGATCCAACGTGCCACTTTGCCATGGATCCCATGGCCTCTTACTTTCTTGACCAGTCTGCCAGGAGGGACCTTATCAAAAGCCTTGCTAAGGTCCATGTAGACCACACCAAATGCATTACCCTCATCAACACTCCTGGTTACCTCCTCAAAAAATTCAATCAAATTTGTCAAACGCGACTTTCCCTTAACAAATCCATGCTGACTATCCCTGATTAATCCGTGTCTCTCCAAGTGCAGATATATCCTGTCCCTCAGAATTCTTTCCAGTAACTTCCCCACCACCGAGGTTAGACTGACTGACCTGTAATTTCCTGGTCTATCCCTTCCTCCCTTTTTTAATAATGGGACAACATTAGCAGTTCTCCAGTCCACTGGCACCTCACCTGTGGCCAGAAAGGATTTGAAAATTACTGTCAGGGCCCCTGATATCTCTTCCCTTGCCTCCCTCAACAGCCTGGGATACATTTCTTCCGGGCCTACGGATTTATCCACTTTTAAGGCCGCTAAACCCACTAGTACCTCCTCTCTCTCTGTGTTAATTTCCTCTAATATTTCACAGTCCTCCACCCTAATGTCTAAACCTGTGTCGTCCTTTTCCATTGTGAAAATCGACGCAATGTATTCACTGAGGACTGTACCCATGTCTTCTAGCTCCACACACACATTACCTCTATGGTCCCTAATGGGCCCTACTCTTTCCCTCGTAATTCTCTTGCTTTTTATATATTATAAAAACCCCTTTGGGTTTTCCGAAACTTACCAGCTGATCTCCAGTGACACTGGGACTAACTCCAGCTCAACTCCAGTGACACTGGGACTAACTCCAGCTCAACTCCAGTGACACTGGGACTAACTCCAGCTCAACTCCAGTGACACTGGGACTAACTCCAGCTCAACTCCAGTGACACTGGGACTAACTCCAGCTCAACTCCAGTGACACTGGGACTAACTCCAGCTCAATTCCAGTGACACTGGGACTAACTCCAGCTCAACTCCAGTGACACTGGGACTAACTCCAGCTGATCTCCAGTGACACTGGGACCAACTCCAGCTCAATTCCAGTGGCACTGGGACTAACTCCAGCTGACCTCCAGTGACACTGGGACTAACTCCAGCTCAACTCCAGTGACACTGGGACTAACTCCAGCTGACCTCCAGTGGCACTGGGACTATCTCCAGCTCAACTCCAGTCACCCATCCCATAATAACCAGAGATTTTCTGCTTCTTCCAAGGGCGGGCCCAAGTTTTACTTTAAAATGACTCCCTGTAGGAGACTGTGTTCTGACCGAGCTGATATCAATGACAGCAGCGACTCTCTGAAATCCCGCTCTAAGGCTGTGAACTTCTGGACAGTGAGTGTCAACAAGATATTTGACTGTGGGGGGATTTCAGCCCAGCCCAGTACAGTCCTGTAAGGCACATTCCAGCCAGGGGTCACTGGACAGTGATCAGGAGCAGGAACCCTGGCTGATTTCCCCTCTCTCTCTAACCCAGGGATCACTGGACAGTGATCAGGAGCAGGAACCCTGGCTGATTTCCCCTCTCTCTAACCCAGGGATCACTGGACAGTGATCAGGAGCAGGAACCCTGGCTGATTTCCCCTCTCTCTAACCCAGGGATCACTGGACAGTGATCAGGAGCAGGAACCCTGGCTGATTCCCCCTGGCGTGAGTAATTCAGCACAGGCTGGAGTTGGAGATCTGGTCCCTCTTGGAGATTCTGTGTTTGGAGCTGAGGGCGACATCAACCTGTGCCTGAGACACTGTGCAAGAAAAAGAGCATTTACCTTCCCAGCCATTGGTTTATTTTGAATAATTTGACTGGGTTTGCACTTCAGAGTTTCTTTACTGGGGGAAGCAGTACCTTTATGGAGAGTGAATGAACCCCAGTGATTTACACTGACTGGGCACAGTAACCATACCTTTTGTGTGTGGCCCTTCATGTCCAGGTAGATGGCTTTAGATGGATGAGTGGACGATGCAGACCCCATTGCACCTGCAGCTGAGCGACACCGAGCGGAGTGAGCGATGGAGATTCCGAATTCAGCTACTCTTCAGACCAGCACTTAACCTGAGCTCCATCCACAGACACAGACTCACTCACTCACTCACTCACTCACTCACTCACTCACTCACTCACTCACTCACTCACTCACTCACTCACTCACACACACACACACTCTCACACACACACACACACATACTGAGACACAGACACACACAAACTCAGGCACACACAGAAGCATGCAGACACATGCACACTGACATCCTGAGTCACACACAGGCACACACCCAGACACACACACATACACTCAGACACAAACACACTCACTCAGACAGACACACACACAGGCACACAGACACCCACTGAGTCACACACAGATGCGCATACACACACAGATACACATTCACACAGGCGCACATACAGACATATAGACACACACACAGACATACAGGCACACAGACACAGACACACACTGCATGTCTGTGTGTGTGCCTGTATGTCTGTGTGTGCGCCTGTGTGGCTGTGTGTCTGGTTGTGTGCACGTGCGTGTGCGTTTGTGTGTGACTTAGTGGGTGTCTGTGTGAGTCAGTGCGTGTCTGAATGCGTGTGTCTGAGTCACACAGACAGCCACTCAGTCACACGCACATGCACACAGACACACACTCTCACACACACGGGCACACAAGGACACACACACACAAACTCACACACACTCACACTGAGTCACACGCACACACATATATACACACACATGCAGACACATAGACACACTCAGGCACCCACTGAGTCATACACACACAAAAACACACCCACACACACACACAAACACACCCACACACACACACAAACACACCCACACACACACACACACACACACACTGAGAGAAAAACACACACACACACTGAGAGAAAAACACACACACACAGACACCCACTGAGTCACACACAGATGCACACACACGCGCACACACACAGTCACACACAGACACACGCGCACACACACACGCACTGAGTCACACAGAGAGACAGATCCTGCTCCCCTCTCCCCAGCTCCCAGGCCACCCGAGTGACTTACACAGGATTCCGCTCTCCTCTGGTCTCCAAGCTCTCAGGATCTCCATAGCAACATACAGGAGAGATGGAAACCTTTGGAATTCAATTCTCATTATTACATCTTGAGAGGCACTTTCAATGGAACTGATTGGGCAGATGGTGATAAACAGTTGATGATTGATCCGTCTAACAGACCTTAAACCAAATTACCAGCAAAACAGTTCATTTCTGTTATAAAGTTCACCAACAACAAAACATAGCTGTCAAATGTCAAATGATGAAACAGCAATTAACAGATAAAGCCCATCAAACCATCAATAACAAAGAGAAAACAAGTCAAATCTTCACGATGTTCGATAGAGAGTGAGTACACATCACCATTACCACAACTGGTAACACTCACATTGCAGACAAATGGCTCTGAGTGCACATCTCACTCGATGACTTGAGCACAGAAATCTACGGTGACGAATTAGGACAGTGCGGAGGGAGTGCTGCACTGCCAGAGCTGCTGTCTCTTGCAAGAAACCTCAACCCGAGAGTCAGTCTGGCCATTCAGGGAGGGGGGAAGAGACCTTGTGTTGTTATTCAGACAGGGGCAGCAGAGTTCACTCTGGTGTTTGGGCCAATATTTCTTCCCCAGTTGATATCAAAAACAGGTTATCTGGCCATGATAACATTGCTGTTCATGGGAGCACCCTTCACAAAATGTGGCTGCAGATTTTCCTACATCATAACAGTGATTAAACATCAACATTTACAGCTTCTAATGTCCCTTGTTGAAAAATATACTGATGTCATTGAATGTGCTAAATATTTAAACAACTTTTTCCATCTTTATCTACACTGTCCCCATCAAACACTCCCAGGACAGGTACAGCACGGGGTTAGATACAGAGTAAATCTCCCTCTACACTGTCCCCATCAAACACTCCCAGGACAGGTACAGCACCGGGTTAGATACAGAGTAAAGCTCCCTCTACACTGTCCCCATCAAACACTCCCAGGACAGGTACAGCACCGGGTTAGATACAGAGTAAAGCTCCCTCTACACTGTCCCCATCAAACACTCCCAGGACAGGTACAGCACGGGGTTAGATACAGAGTAAAGCTCCCTCTACACTGTCCCCATCAAACACTCCCAGGACAGGTACAGCACGGGGTTAGATACAGAGTAAAGCTCCCTCTACACTGTCCCCATCAAACACTCCCAGGACAGGTACAGCACGGGGTTAGATACAGAGTAAAGCTCCCTCTACACTGTCCCCATCAAACACTCCCAGGACAGGTACAGCACGGGGTTAGATACAGAGTAAAGCTCCCTCTACACTGTCCCCATCAAACACTCCCAGGACAGGTACAGCACGGGGTTAGATACAGAGTAAAGCTCCCTCTACACTGTCCCCATCAAACACTCCCAGGACAGGTACAGCACGGGGTTAGATACAGAGTAAAGCTCCCTCTACACTGTCCCCATCAAACACTCCCAGGACAGGTACAGCACGGGGTTAGATACAGAGTAAAGCTCCCTCTACACTGTCCCCATCAAACACTCCCAGGACAGGTACAGCACGGGGTTAGATACAGAGTAAAGCTCCCTCTACACTGTCCCCATCAAACACTCCCAGGACAGGTACAGCACGGGGTTAGATACAGAGTAAAGCTCCCTCTACACTGTCCCCATCAAACACTCCCAGGGCAGATACAGCACGGGGTTAGATACAGAGTAAAGCTCCCTCTACACCGTCCCCATCAAACACTCCCAGGACAGGTACAGCACGGGGTTAGATACAGAGTAAAGCTCCCTCTACACTGTCCCCATCAAACACTCCCAGGACAGGTACAGCACGGGGATAGTTACAGAGTAAATATCTCCCAGAGAGGAGGGAGAGAAAGAGTGAGAGAGGATCTGGGAAATAAAAGAGAGAGAGAAGGAGTGAGAGAGCAGAGAAAAAGCAAGAGGGAAACGGGAGATAAAAAACTGAGGCAAGGAGTGAGAGAGGATCCGGGTGATAAAAGAGCGAGAGAAGGTGCGAGAAGGAGGTTGGAGATAAACAGAGAGAAGAAGGAGAGAAGGAAAGAGAGAGGAGCCAGGAGATAAAAGAGAGAGAGAAGAAGCGAGAGAGGAGTAAAGAGATAAAAGAGTGAGACGGGAGTTGGGAGATAAAACAGAGAGAGCAGGAGTGAGAGAGATGTAAAGAGATAAAAGAGAGTGAGAAAGAGGGAGAGAGACATCAGCAATAAACAGACAGAGAAGAAGATAAGGCAAGAGAGAGGAGCCGACAGATTAAAGAGTGAGAGAAGAAGATGGGAGAAAAAAGAGAGAGGGAATGTGCGAGAGAGGAGAGAGCAGATGAAGGAGAGAGAGAGGAGCCGGGAGATGAAAGAGAGAGAGAAGGAGAGAGAGAGGAACTGGGAGGTAAAAGAGGGAGACAAGGAGTGAGAGGAGCCAGAAGCCAAAAGAGAGAAGGAGAGAGAGAGGAGTAGAGAGATGAAAGAGTAAGAGATGGAGGGAGAGAGGAGACGGAGATAATAGAGAGAGAAGGAGTGAGAGAGGGTCCGGGTGATAAAAGAGAAAGCGAAGGAGCGAGAGGAGACATGAGATGAAAGAGAGAGAGAAGGAGGGAGCGAGGAGCCGGGAGGTTAAAGAGTGAGAGTGGTGTAGAGAAATAAAAGAGTGAGAGAAGAAGTGAGAAGGACACGGGAGATAAAAGAGTGTGAGACGGGGAAAAGGAAAGAGAGAGGAGCCGGGAAATATAAGAGCGAGAGAAGGAGTGAGGGAAGAGCTGGAAGGTAAAAGGGTGAGATAAGGAATCAGAGAGGAACCAGAGATAAAAGAGAGAGAGAAGGAGGGAGAGAGGAGACGGGAGATAAACAAAGTGAGATGGGAGCCAGGAGATACAAGTGAGAGAGGAGGAGGGAGAGAGACATCAGCAATAAACAGACAGAGAAGGAGATAAGGCAAGAGAGAGGAGCCGAGAGATTAAAGAGCGAGAGAAGGAGCGAAGAGGAGATGGGAGAAAAAAGAGAGAGGGAATGTGGGAGAGAGGAGAGAGCAGACGAAGTAGAGAGAAAAGGAGAGATAGAGGAGCCGGGAGATAAAAGAGAGAGAGAAGGAGAGAGAGAGGAGTAGGGAGCTGCTGGGTAAGGACATACCTGCCTGTGGCGCCCCAGCCTCACTGACACGGGTGGACCTGGGCACATGGCGCCTCTCCAAATCTAGGGCTCCTGTTCAAACCTGGCACTGGTGGCCAACTGTGCCAGCCCTCCGCCAGTCCTTGCCCACCTGGTGGCATTATGAGCATTCTTCTCCTGAAAAGGAGAGAAGAGCATTGATTAGTGCTACTCGTACCTGGACTCTCTTCGTGCACGGCCCACCCCAACCAGGGTGGGACATTGCAGGGCCCCAGTGCCTCCTCACCCCGCTGCTGCCCAACACTCACACAAAGATGCCAGGCCTGTCCCCCTCACCCACCCTTGGTCAAATGTTGCCTACATCACATTTGGCACCACACAGTCTAACCTTCCATAGCAAGGAGGCGCAAGCACGTGGAGTGCAGAGGGCAGCAGGTCGATCGGTGCCAACGCCACCTTGAAGCTCCCCTCCCAGCATCTCATCACCCTGACTTGGACATGTCCTGGAGTTCCAGCCCTGTGCCCAGGTGCAGCTCCTCCAGGTTACCCCCAAAACAGTCATGTGGGTCTCAGTGTATCACATGCTGCGGGTACAGAGCCCATCTCTTCACCACCCTCTCAGGGTGACCTTGGCATGGGCAATATCTGCTGGCCCACCCAACGAAGGACACATCAATGATTCAATGCAGTCACTACACTCAGACTTGGTTGGGAGGAACCAGGGGAGAAAGTCTACCTGCTGGGTAAAGTGACCAATGCCAACGTGGTCCTCACCCTTCCCAAGTGCAACAGGTTGTTGAAGCGCTTACGACACTGGATCCAGGTGCACCGCACCACATCGCGGGAGCTCACCACCTCCGCCACCTCCTCCCAGGCGCGTTTGGGCATGTGTGGGGGCTCCTCCTTCCATCCTGGGGCACCAGGACCTCCCACCATTCTGCCACCTCCTCGAGGAGGGCAGCAAGGCAATCGTCAGAAAAACGAGGGGCACAGTGCTGCCCTGCCCCCCTGCCCTGCCCCGCCTGCTCACCAGCAGCGCTCTGGGGAGCCCTTCCACTGGCCATGATTCGCAGTCTTTGAAAGGTTAGAGTTTTTAAACAAGCCCCCGGGTCGCCATTGGACCTGGTGCTCATTACAGTCCCGTCACCACCCACCCACTCCAACTGTCCTCAGGAGCCATGTTTCACGCTGGGAGGGCCTTAATTGAAGTCTCCTTGCTCTCTGCGCTCTTTAGAGATGACGTCTCCCTTTTCTCTGCGCTCTTTTTAAAATGAAGACTCTCTGCTCTCCGCGCTCTTTTTGAAATGAAGACTCTCCGCTCTCCGCGCTCTTTTTGAAATGAAGACTCTCCGCTCTCCGCGCTCTTTTTGAAATGAAGACTCTCCGCTCTCCGCGCTCTTTTTGAAATGAAGACTCTCCGCTCTCCGCGCTCTTTTTCAAATGAAGACTCTCTGCTCTCCGCGCTCTTTCTGAAATGAAGACTCTCCGCGCTCTTTCTGACGTGAAGACTCTCCGCTCTCCGCGCTCTTTCTGAAATGAAGATTCTCTGCTCTCCGCGCTCTTTCTGAAACGAAGACTCTCTGCTCTCCAAACTCTTTCTGAAATGAAGACTCTCTGCTCTCCGCGCTCTTTTTACAATGAAGACTCTCTACTCTACACGCTCTTTTTGAAATGAAGACTCTCCGCTCTCCGCGCTCTTTCTGAAATGAAGACTCTCCGCTCTCCGCGCTCTTTTTCAAATGAAGACTCTCCGCTCTCCGCACTCTTTCTGAAATGAAGACTCTCTGCGCTCTTTTTGAAATGAAGACTCTCTGCTCTCCGCGCTCTATTTGAAATGAAGACTCTCCGCTCTCCGCGCTCTTTTTGAAATGAAGACTCTCTGCTCTCCGCGTGCTTTTTGAAATAAAGACTCTCTGCTCTCCGCGCTCTTTTTACAATGAAGACTCTCTGCTCTCCGCGCTCTTTTTACAATGAGGACTCTCCGCTCTCCGCGCTCTTTCTGAAATGAAGACTCTCCGCTCTCCGCGCTCTTTCTGAAATGAAGATTCTCTGCTCTCCGCGCTCTTTTTGAAATGAAGACTCTCCGCTCTCCGCGCTCTTTTTGAAATGAAGACTCTCTGCTCTCCGCGCTCTTTTTGAAATGAAGACTCTCCGCTCTCCGCACTCTTTTTGAAATGAAGACTCTCCGCTCTCCGCACTCTTTTTCAAATGAAGACTCTCTGCTCTCCGTGCTCTTTCTGAAATGAAGACTCTCCGCTCTCCGCGCTCTTTCTGAAATGAAGACTCTCCGCTCTCCGCGCTCTTTTTGAAATGAAGACTCTCCGCTCTCCGTGCTCTTTTTGAAATGAAGACTCTCTGCTCTCCGCGCTCTTTTTGAAATGAAGACTCTCTGCTCTCCGCGCTCTTTTTGAAATGAAGACTCTCTGCTCTCCGCGCTCTTTTTGAAATGAAGACTCTCTGCTCTCCGTGCTCTTTTTGAAATGAAGACTCTCCACTCACTCTGCTCTTTTTGAAATGAAGACTCTCCGCTCACTCGGCTCTTTTTGAAATGAAGACTCTCCGCTCACTCTGCTCTTTTTGAAATGAAGCCTCTTCGCTCTCCGCGCACTTTTTGAAATGAAGACTCTCCGCTCACTCTGCTCTTTTTGAAATGAAGACTCTCCGCTCTCCGCGCTCTTTTTGAAATGAAGGGCAGAATTTTCAGGGTGACGTGTGGGGAGTTCAGGCCCCGCACGTCAACGTGTAAAATGACACATGGTGATGTCAGGCAAGCGTCCCAATATCACCGCGCGCCATCGCGATATTTTGCTGGGCGGGTGCACGATGAAGTTCGACGTGCGCCCGCCATTAATTAAAGGGCTAGTTAAGGCCCTTAAATCATCGATCGACGCTGATTTTCAGGTGCCTGTGCGATCTTCGGCTCGGTGCACGGGCGCCACGGGCAGGTGGTTAAGAGACTTTTTAACAAAACTCATCCACGGGCGGGATGAGGGCTCAGTGGGGTTGTCAATCTGGTCTGTGAAGTATTTAATGCAGAAAGTGTTTTAAACTTGCCTGTGTGATTGTTACCAGTTCAGATCGATTTCCAATTGCTTTCTCTGTACTTTGAAGCTTCAGCTCAGCTCTCTGCAGACAGGAATCTTTATCAGGCCTGCAGCTTTCCGGAGGCCTCCATTTAGCCTGGGTATGGATTCTGACATCTCCACTGGAGGCAGCTACTCTGAGGAGGAAGGAAGGGATAGAATAAGGAGGAGGCCAGGACTGGACAATCAGCCTCCAGGGGAGCCACCTTTGGGAGGCCAGGCGCAGGCACAAGGGGTGCAGGGCCAAGAGGTAGTCCAAGGTGGAAGGGGCCACAGAAGACACCACTATCCTGCTGCCAGGGTTTACAGGCGGCGAAGTAGCTACCTCAATATGACTGAGGTTCAGTGCCGAAGGAGGCTCCAACTGTCAAGGGAGACAGTCAACAGCATCTGTCAGATGATTGGCCCTGAGATCTCCCCTAACTGTGTGGGCGGACACCCCATGCCAGTGGCTCTGAAGCTCACAGCTGCCCTCAACTTCTAACCCTCTGGCTCCTTCCAGGGCTCGGTGGGTGATCTTTGTGGTGTCTCCCAATCAGCTGTCCACACTTGTGACAAGCATGTTACAGACACTCTGTCCGGGCGTGCATTGACCTTCATCCACTTCTCCTGCGACCAGGCAAGTCAGGCACAGCGAGCCAGCTGCTGACTCTGCAGTCCTGTTGGCCTCGATGACCTTGGCGGCCGTCCTCCGGCCCGTGGAGCCTGTGCTGGGCCCGCCTGGGAGGGATCTTCCAGGTCCACAGCTGGCATCTCCCCAGTCGTCGCAGCCTCAGCTGATGAAACGGTCACCGGGAGAGGGGTGGAGGAGCTGCTGCCCTCATCTGGAGTGCCCTGAGAGGAGCCCCCAGATATGACAGACAGCTGCTCCGCCAACGTGAGGTCCCCCCGGACCTCCCTGATCACCGTCAATGGATGGGCAATGAGCTGGGAAGCTTGAGGCCCACACCATCTCCCATATTGGCAATAACCAGCTGTGACCAGTGGCGCTGTGAGGGTTTGCAGCTCCGAGGGTAACTCCAAGAGAAGCTGCTTGTTCTCTGGAAGCCCCTCTCCACGAGAGTTTCCACTCTTTCCATGGAGGAAGCATGACGCTCTGACATGAGGCTCATGGCATCACTGATGCTCCGCGTGGACTCCTCCAACACAGACACCAAGTGAAGCATAGTCTCATGCAACACTCCCAGATGCTACCGCACACCCGGCCACATTTCCTGCAGCTGCTGCGTCGTGGGCGACTCCAGAGGTGCATCATCACACACCAACTGAGCGTGTGCCTCCTCCGGCTGCTGGCGCCATCGGTACTCTCTGTCTCTGCCAGCTCCTCCAGCGATTGTGAAGTGCCCTCTCCACATTGCCCCAGGACACTAGCCGATATTGCAATGCCCACCGAGGTGCTAGTATCTGCACTGGTGCCTGCCTCGCAGAAATGGCGTGACACAGGTGACAGTTGATGACCCTCCTGGTGGACAGGCTCTGATGATGATAAAATTAACAACAATGACAGTGGATCAGTTAGCGTCCACACAGTGACACACTTCATCCCCTTCCCCCTAGCTTATTATGCGCTCAACCTTCCAGAACCTATGGAGACGAATATTGGTGGGGTGGCAAATAGTCAGGAGGAGACCCTAACGTTACAGGCGGATACGGATGGGCTGGTCAGATGGCCTAAGGAATGCCAAATGGAATGTTATGTGGATAAGTGTGAGGTGTTGCACTTGGGTGTGAGACACAAGGTACAGGAATACACGAGGAATGGTAGGACCGTGGAAAGTAAGGAGGATCAGAGAGACCTTGCTGGGCATGTCGACAGGACCGTTAAGGTAGCGGGACAGGTACATAAGGCGTTTAAGAAGGTAAATGCCATACTTGCCTTTATTAGCCGAGGAATAGCATATAGGAACAGGGAGGTCATGTTGCAAGTGCAGAATACGCTGCCTAGGCCACAGCTATAGTTCTGCGTGCAGTTGTGAAATGCGCTTCACGGGAGGAATGCGATTGGAGTGGAGAGAGTGCAGAGATCGTTGACCAGGATGCTGGCTGGGCTGGAGAGTTTGACTTATGAGGAGACGTAGCATAGACTAGGGTTATTTCCCCTGGAGCAGAGGAGATTGAGGGGTGACATTATTGAGGTTTATAACATTATGAGAGGCATAGATAGGGTTGACAGAAAGGAACTTTTCCCCTTTGAGGAGGGATGAGTAACCTGGTAGCGTTGATTTAAGGTAAGGGGCATGAGGTTGACAGGTGAAGTGATGAGCAACTTCTGCACACAGTAATGTGGGACTGAAAGGGTGGTGGATGCAGAAACCCTCCTAACATGTATTAAGTATTTGGATGTGCAGTTGTGATACCATGGCATACAAGACCATGGGGATAGTGGTTGGAAATGGGATAAGGCGATTTTGGAAGGTGCTTGACATGCGCATCTTTGAAGGGCCGAGGGACCTTTGTCTATGACCCACACGCCTGACTCTATCAGTTGGTGAATGAGCAATGTTGCAACAATAACAAATCAAACCATCATCAGTGCTATGGATGGTGGGAAGACAGAGCAGATGTCACTGTTGACCTCAAATACCTGGCCATTCTACCCCAGTCTCACTAACACCAGTGGATCTGAGCACATGGCGTCTCTCAAACTCCAGGGCCTCCTGCTCGAAATGGCTTAAAATCATCAGCTGGGCCTGGCCGCCTCCAGTCCGCGAACACTCACATGCATTGTGAGCATCCTTCTCCTGAAAAACAGAGAAGACCATTCATTGTGGCTAATTGCACATGGACTCTGCACGCGCACGCTGCACCCCAACCACAGTGGCCCATCTCAGGCCTCCAGTGCCTCCTCTCCCCGCTACTGCTGATCATTCACACAAAGATAGTCCGCCTGCTCCCAACCCTTCCCAACGGCCCCTTGGACACATTCTGCGTCCATCACTTTAGGAAATACATGGTCTTAGTTCCCATAACAAGGAGGCACAACTATGTATAGCGTCGAGGGCAGCAGATGGCTCTTGGCCACGAGACCTTGAGGCTCCCCTTCCACAATCTCATCACCATGAATAGGACATGTGTTGGAGTTCTGCGTATGTGCCTGGCTGCTTCTCCTGCAGGTTGCCCCCAGTCTAGGCATATGCGACTAAGTGCAACACATGGTGCGGGGGAGAACTCATCTCCTCATGAACCACTCAGGCTGATGTAAGCATGGGCACTATCTGCTTGCCCACCCAGTGTACGAGAAATTCCCAACATGATTCAATGCAGTCACAACAGTAAGATGTTGGCGGGGGGTCCCTCAAAGGCTAAGGCTACCTGCTGGGTTAAATGCCCAATGCCAACATGGTATTCACCCTTCCAGAGTGCAACAAATCTTTGAAGCGCTTAAGGCACTGGATCCAGGTGGGGGGTGTTCAGAAAGGAAATGGGGAGGGTACAGTCTCAACATGGTCCCTCTCGGGTGATAGGAAGGAGTAACAAGCCCAGAAAACCATGGATGACCAGAGATATTCAGGATACGATGAGAAGGAAAAGAGAGGCTTTTAGCAGGTACAAGGGGAGTAAATCAGTGGAGGCATTAGTGGAGTACAGAAAGTGCAGGGTGGAGCTTAAGAAAGCAATTAGGAGAGCAAAGAGAGGATATGAGAAAGCTCTGGCTGGTAAAAGTAGGGAAAATCCCAAGATATTCTATAAGTATATCAATGGGAAGAGGATAACCTGGGAAAGAGTAGGACCCATTAGGGTCCAAGGGGGCAATCTATGGGTGGAGCCAGGGGACATCGGTAGAGTGCTGAACGAGTACTTCAGATCTGTCTTCACCCAAGAGAATGAGGATGAAGGTATCGAACTCGGGGAGAGAGACTGCGAGGTTCTTGAGAAAATTGCTATAAGGAGTGACAAGGTATTGGAGGTGTTGGCAGGCTTAAAATTGGTCAAATCTCCAGGTCTGGATGATTTGTGTCCCAGACTGCTGAGGAAGGCAAGGGAGGAGATCGCAGGGGCTCTGACCCAAATTTTTAATTCCGCTCTGGCCACGAGGGAGGTGCCAGAGGACTGGAGAACAGCTAATGTGGTTCCGCTATTTAAGAAGGGTTGTAGAGATAAGCCAGGGAACTACAGGCCAGTGAGTCTCACGTCAGTGGTAGGGAAACTATTGGAGAAAATTCTGAAGGAGAGAATCTATCTCCACTTGGAGAGGCAAGGTTTGATCAGGGATAGTCAGCATGGCTTTGTCAGAGGGAGGTCATGCCTAACAAATTTGATTGAATTTTTTGAGGTGGTGACCAGGTGTGTAGATGAGGGTAGTGTAGTTGATGTAGTTTATATGGATTTTAGCAAAGCCTTTGACAAGGTCCCACATGGGAGACTTTTAAAGAAGGCAAATGCACATGGGATACAGGGTAATTTGATAAGGTGGATTCAAAATTGGCTTAGTTGTAGGAGACCGAGGGTGATGACAGAAGGATGCTTTAGTGACTGGAAGCTAGTGTCCAGTGGTGTACCACAGGGATCTGTGCTCGGTCCCCTATTATTTGTCATTTATATAAATGACATAGATGACTATGTGGGGGGTAGGATTAGTAAGTTTGTGGATGACACAAAGATTGGCCGGGTGGTTAACAGTGAGGTTGAGTGTCTTGGGCTACAGGAAGATATAGACGGGATGGTCAAATGGGCAGATAAGTGGCAGATGGAATTTAACCTTGAAAAGTGTGAGGTGATACACTTTGGAAGGAGTAATTTGACAAGGAAGTATTTAATGAACGGCATGACACTAGGAAGTTCTGAGGAACAAAGGGACCTTGGCGTGTGTGTCCATAGATCTCTGAAGGCGGAGGGGCTGTGGGTTGGTGAAAAAGGCATATGGGACACTTGCCTTTATCAATCGAGGCATAGATTACAAAAGTAGGGAGATCATGTTGGAGTTGTTTAGAACCTTGGTGAGGCCACAGCTGGAGTAGTGTGTGCAGTTCTGGTCGCCACATTATAGGAAGGATGTGATTGCACTGGAGGGGGTGCAGAGGAGATTCACTAGGATGTTGCCTGGGATGAAACATTTAAGTTATGAAGAGAGGTTGGATCGACTTGGGTTGTTTTCGTTGGAGCAGAGAAGACTGAGGGGCGACCTGATCGAGGTGTACAAGATTATGAGGGGCATGGACAGGGTGGAAAGGGAGCAGCTGTTCAGTCACATGGGGGAATAAGTTCAAGGTGAGGGGCAGGAGGTTTAGGGGGATGTGAGAAAAAACCTTTTTACCCAGAGGGTGGTGACGGTCTGGAATGTGCTGCCTGGGAGGGTGGTGGAGGCGGGTTACCTCACATCCTTTAAAAAGTACCTGGATGAGCATTTGGCACGTCATAACATTCAAGGCTATGGGCCAAGTGCTGGTAAATGGGGTTAGGTAGGTAGGTCAGGTGTTTCTCACGTGTCGGTGCAGACTCGATGGGCCCAAGGGCCTCTTCTGCACTGTGATTCTGTGATTCTGTGTGAAGTCTCCTCGCTCTCCGCGCTCTTTTTAAAATGAAGACTCCCCGCTCTGCACGCTCTTTATAAATCAAGTCTCCCCACTTGCCGCACTCTTTTCAACATGAAGTCTTCCCACTCACTGCGTGCTTTATAAGAGGAAGTCACCCTGCTCTCCACACTCTTTTTGAAATGAAGGGCAGAATTTTGCCCTTGGTGGGCGTGCGGGCCCCACCAGCTCGGTGGCGGGCGGACAGCTGACCCCTGCCACCGAAACGGGGCCCGCCGCCATTTTGAGTGGGCGGGCCAATTAAGGCCCACCCAGCGGCCTGCCCAACAGGAAGCGCTATGCACTTCTTATGTGGGGGGTGGGGGAGGGAATCCCCAGCTGTCAAAGTGCGCTCCTTCGCGCATGCACACCAAAGAGCTCACTGCTCCCGGAGACACAGTGCTGTCTCAGGGAGATTACTGACAGTGCAAAAAACTGAAAAAATAGAAAAACTAAAACATTATTAACATTTCCCCCTCATGTGACAATGTCACAGGAGATGGGGCATGTTAATAAATATCACATTAAATTTATTAAAGTTTTTAAAAAGGAACATGAAGCCTCATCCTGCCAGTGGATGAAGTTTAATGAATAATCTGGATCCCGCTGGGGCTCCTGGCCTGCCCGCCAGCCTTAAGCTTGGACTGGCAGGTCTTTAATGATCTTAATGAGCCTGTCAATGGCCTCAATTGGCCCAGTAAATTTTTTATTCATTCACAGGATGTGAGCATTACTGGCTGGGTCAGCATTTATTGCCCATCCCTAATTGCCCTTGAGAAGGTGGTGGTGAGCTGCCTTCTTGAACCGCTGCAGTTCATGTGGTGTAGGTACACCCACAGTGCTGTTAGGGAGGGAGTTCCAGGATTTTTACAAATGAGAAAGGGTTAATTTAATAACCTTGCAGTAAAGGAGTCTTTAAGAAAGAGTGATCATAACAAGTTTTTTATTTTGCGTTTATGAATGATTCAGTTAAGTTTAAAATGAAGGTCTTAACTCTGAACTAAGTAAACTGTGTAGATATAAGGGGCCAGTGAGCTAAGGTAGATTAGGAAATTACATTGAAATAAATGCTGCAGATTAGTCATAGTGGACATTTTAAAAATAATTCAAGGTAAGTGTACATTTCCTTCAGGAAGAAAAATACCCGCAGGGGAAAAGTGGTCCATCCACGGCTAACAAGAGAAGTTAAAGATAGTTCTAGATCAAAGAAAAGAGTCGGGAAGGGTTAATCAGCCTGAGGATGAGAGGATTTTAGCAAAGGATGACGGAGAAATTGATAAAGCAAAATAAAATAGCAAGATACATAAAAACAGTTTACAAAAACTGCTGTAGGAATATGAAAATGGAGTGATTTCCCAAAAGTAAACATGGAGATGGAGAAATAGGGTCGGATTTTACAGTCATAAACCAGGCAGGCCACCCACAACCCCACCCCCACCCCCCAACCCCACCCCCACACCCACATACCCCCACACCCCACCAACCCCACCCCCCATACCCCCGTACCCCCCAACACCATCCACACACCCCCCAAACCCCACCCCCACCCCCCAACCCCACCCCCACACCCACCCAACCCCACCCCCCACACCCCTGTACACCCCCCACCCCACCCACAAACTCCCCCAACCCCACCCCCCACCCCCACCCCCACCCCCACCCACAAACTCCCCCAACCCCACCCCCCACACCCACCCACAAACTCTCCAAACCCCCCCCACCCCCACCCCCCACAGCCCCCATCCCCACCCCACCCACAAACCCCCCCAACCCCACCCCCCACACCCCCTACCCCCACCCACAAACTCCCCAACACCACCCGCCACACCCCCCCACCCCCACCCCCCACAACCCACACCCCCACCCACAAACCACCCCACCCCCCACACCCCCCACTATGCAAATTTGAAATACTGGGTGATAACACCAGGTCAGCAAAACGACATCATCTCTGAATCCACAGGAAGCTATTGAGCTTGTTAAAGAATCACTTGGACACAATGTCCTGTTGCCTGTTGCATTGTTCGGCTGTTGGGCAGGAAGAGGTTTGAGTGTTTTACAGTGGGTGTGAGGAGCTGGCGCAAGAACAGGAGGAAGGTTCTGGTCCAGGAACGCGGCTGCTCAGAGCAGCAGGTCCTCCTGGGGGAGGTGGCAGCATCTGTTTCATTTCTGAATTCGCTTTTTGGTTTTTTTAAGCCTTCAATAAAAATTAAAGACAGATTCAGAAATCAGGGGCCTTTAAGTTTACAATTGTGACTGACTCCCTCTTCATGGGGTAACCTGTCTGCCACATGATATCCTAGCGCAGACTCCTGATTGGGTGGAGCCCCCCCTTGCACCTCCGATTGGCTGGCTTCCCACATGGCAACTGCTAATTGGTTCTCCAACGCTTGATTGGACGAGCTGAGAGGCGGGAACGGGAGCGAGTAGAGCGCTCACTTTTCATTCTGCCTCACTCACCCACCCAAAATCCATAAACCCCAGCCCGATTATAACAGGGAATAATGAAATGCCCAAGGCATTAAATTCATTGGAAATTCATTTCTGGTACATTGTTCATTTGTTTAAAAAAATACATATAAATGGATGATAACAATAAAAGAAAGTTGTCCTGTTAGAGAGATCCAACTTTAATTAAAATATGTAGTAAAAAACTATTCCAATATGTTAAAATACTCAGTCAGTGAGTTCCACCCTGAGTGCTTATCCTCATCCATACATCAAACTCCTGTGAAACATTCTTATAGAAAAGGACACAAGTGAATTCAGGAACCAATTTGTGCTGCGTCTGAGGGATTGTAGCCTTTTCCCTGAATGCAGCCAGGCAGTAATACTGAATCAAGGGGCGATTCTCATCGCTCATGACACCCACCTCTTTACTTTCGTCAGAGTAAACAACAGGTGAACACTCACCCAAAAAAAATCCAGAAATTGTGGGGAATCAAGGGTATAGTGAGAATGGAACTTAAAGAAATGAATAAATCAAAAATCCGCACTGAAGAATTGTTGATACCAAAACTTAACAAATCTCCTGAAGCTGGCAATCTGTACCCGAGTGTTTTGAAACAGGTGCCTGCAGAGGCAGTGAGTGGCTTGGTTTTGGTAGCACCTCAGCTATTTACAATCTCTTTTAATGAATTAGATGAGGGGACTGAGTATAACATACCCGAGTTTGCTGATGATAGAAAGTAAGCTGTGAGGTGGACACAAAGAGGCTCCAAAGACAGGCAGGCGAAGAAAGAGGGCAAGAGCATGACAGGGCAAACTTAATGTGGGGAAAGTGTAACATTATCCACTTTGGTGGGATAATTAGGAAAGCAGAATATTTTTAAATGCTGAGACTGGGGGAATGCTTCTATTCAGAGTAATCTGGATATGAATCATGGAAATTTACCAACAAGTAATTTGGAAGGTAAATAGGGGAGATGGTGACATAGTGGCATTGTCACAGGACTCGTATTCCAGAGACCCAGGGTAATTCTCTGGGAATCTGGGTTCGAATCCCACTATAGCAGATGGTGAAATTTGAATCCAATAAAAATCTGGAATTAACAGCCTGATGATGACCATGAAGCCAACGCCAATTGTTGTGAAAACCCGTCTGGTTCACTAGTGTCCTTTACGAAAACTGCCGTCCTTACCTGGTCTGGCCTACATGTGACTCCAGACCCACAGCAATGTGGTTCACTCTTAAAAAAAGTGTTCTCTGAATGAGGGCAATAAGTTTGGGCAATAAATGCTGGCCTAGCCAGTGACACCCTCATCCCATGAGTGAATTTTAAAAATGGCAAATTATACCCCAATCCCTTTGTAATAAAGTTTAAGAAGAAAATAAGTCTGAGTACAATGATCCAGGTCATTGGTAAGGGCACAGCTAGAGCACTGTGTACACTTTCAGTCTGCTCAACCCCACCTGTCTCCTCTGTGATTTTTGATCCTACAACCATTTGGAAATAGCCCTTCTTTATTTACTCTATGGGGAGAATTTTCGGGTTGGTGGGTGGGGGTGGGGGTGGGGGTGGGGCCTGTTCACCGATGCATGCGGTGACATGGGGCATGCCCCCTGAGGTCACTGCGCATCATTGAGATTGTCAGTTTAGCGGCCGGACAGCTGTGTTGGCTGTGAACCTGCCGAATTGTCAAAGGCTTATTAAGGCCATTAAGAAAGTGATTAAAGTTGTTCAGAAAGCTGCCTGTTCAGCCTTAACACCAGGCGGCCTGCACATCTTTCATCAAACCTCATCCACGGGCGGGAGGGGGCTTCATGAAGGGTTTATTAATTAAATTTAAAAATGTGAAAACATTAATGGGCAAGTCCCAGCTCCTGTGACAGTTTCATACGAGGGACATGTCCTTAAATTATTTTTTTACCTTTCTTCAATGTTGCATAAGTGAAAATAATCTCCCTGGGGCAGAGGATTTCTCTACCTTTCCGTGTGTGTGTGTGAGAAAGAGCCCCAGACCCAACTCAGGGAATAACCCCCCCTCCCGACCCCCCCGACCCCCCCTCCCGACCACCCCCCTCCCAAGCCCCCCCGACTCCCCTCTCCCGGATCCCCTCTCCTGACCCCCCCTCCCAAACCCCCCCTGACCCCCCCTCCCGACCCCCCTGACCCCCCTCTCCCGACCACCCCCCTCCCGACTCCCCTCTCCCGACTCCCCTCTCCTGACCCCCCCTCCCAACGCCCCCCGACCCCCCCTCCCGACCCCCCCTGACCCCACCTCCCAACCCCCCCAACCCCCCCCAGACAGGGAGCTCTCAGCGCTTCCGGGCGGGTGTCACACTGAGGGGGGGGCCTCAATTGACCCACCCACGTAAAATGGCGGTGTGGCCCCGATCAGGTTTGCGCCTGCCCCCACCTGCCCTCACCCGCCCCCACCCACCCCCACCGGCCCTCACACACCCCCACCCCCCCCCCACCCACCCTCACCCGCCCCCACCCACCCCCACCGGCCCCCACCCATCCTGGGGCCCGGGGGCCGGGCCAGGGGGCAGGGCCTGGGGTGGGGGCGGGGCCTGGGGTGGGGATGGGGCCCGGGGGGCGGGGCCTGGGGTGTGGGCGGGGCCCAGGGGCAGGGTCCACTCGCCAACGTGTAAAATGACACGGGATGATGTCGGGCGGAACTCCCGACGTTGCCCCGCGTCATTTCCATTTTCAGGTGGGTGGGGGCGCAGCCGAATCAGCTGTGCTCCCGCTGACCTGTCAACGGCCTATTGAGGCCATTTAAAAGCTAATTGAAGTGCCTAAAGGACCTGCCTGTCCAACCTTAAGGCTGAGGGGCAGGCCGGGAGCCCTGGCGGGAATTAGAGAAAGTATCAAACCTCATCCACAGGCGGGATGGGGTTTCATGACTGAATTAAAAAATTAACATTTACTTTTACTTAAAGTTACGTCCATGTCCCGACCCCTGTGACATTGTCACATGTGGGGACATGGACGGTTCATATAATTTTCCAAAGATTAATTTTTTCCCTTTGGGAACCGATCTCCCTGAGGCAGCCCTTAGTCTCCGGGAGATCGGAATGCTCTTCCACATTGACCATCCACCCCCCCGACCCACACAGCAAGTGCTCAGCGCTTCCGTGCAGACATCACACTGGGCGGGTCTTAATTGGCCCACCCACGTAAAATGGCGGCGCCCCCCCCCCCCCCCCCCCCCCCCAAACTGGGGGCACCGATCAGAGGGTCGCCCACCCACGCCTGCTCCCGCACTTCCCCCCAGCAGAGGGAACATTTACCCCATGAATCAGTACCAGACAGAAAGGATAGTTCCTTTCCAATCGGTATATTCTGGATATGTACAGGAGTTGACACTGAGACACGTGAGCTGGTTAGTGCCAGATGCCAGTGACTGTTCCACTTTTAACCGGCTGGGTAAGATGTGCTTGGAAAATAATAATAATGCTGAGAGTCCGAAGTGAATTGTAGTCCGACAGCACTTAGTGTCACAGGCATCTGATGGACAGCTTTAATAAGCAGCAGCAAACTGAATATAGCCGCTGATTATTGGAACAGAGTCGCAGAAACACCAGAGACTGGCAGCTGACATCAAAAGGAATCTAAAAGTATTCGAGAGGTGATAGTAAAAGGGTGGTACAGAGGGAGAGGCGGTGGTGTAGTAGTGGGAATGTCACTGGGCTAGTAACCCAGAGACCCAGGCTAATGCTCTGGGGCCATGGGGTCAAAACCCAGCAACAGCAGCTGATGGAATTTAAATTTGATTAATAATCTGGAATATAAAGCGAGCCTCAGTAACTGTGACTATGAAACTATCACCAATTGGCATAATGTGCCTGATTCTTAACTGACCTCTGAAGCTGGATCAAAACTGCTACAAATCCTAAAAGGAATGAAACCAGACGGACCACCCGGCATCGACCGAGGCACCGGAAACGACAACGGCAAACTCAGTCCTATCGACCCTGCAAAGTCCCTCTGACTAACATCTGGGGGTTTGTGCCAAAATTGGGAGAGCTGTCTCACAGACTCGTCAAGCAACAGCCTGACATAGTCATCCTCACGAAATCATACCTTGCAGATAATGTCCCAGGCACCACCATCCCTGGGTATGTCCTGTCCCATCGGCAGGACAGGCCCAGCAGAGGTGGCGGCACAGTGGTATACAGTCGGGAGGGAGTTGCCCTGGGAATCCTCATCATCGACTCTGGACTCCATGAAGTCTCATGGCATCAGGACAAACATGGGCAAGGAAACCTCCTGCTCATTACCACGTACCGCCCTCCCTCAGCTGATGAATCAGTGCTCCTCCATGTTGAACACCACTTGGAGGAAGCACTGAGGGTGGCAAGGGCACAGAATGTAGGGGACTTCAATGTCCATCACCAAGAGTAGCTCGGTAGCACCACTACTGACCGAGCTGGCTGAGTCCTAAAGGACATAGCTGCTAGACAGGGTCTGCAGCAGGTGGTGAGGGAACCAAGAGGGAAATACATACTTGAGCTCATCCTCACCAACCTGCCTGTCACAGATGCATCTGTCCATGACAGTATCGGTAGGGGTGACCATCGCATAGTCATTGTGGAGATGAAGTCCCGCCTTCACATTGAGGATACCCTCCATCGTGTTGTGTGGTACTACCACCATGCTAAATGGGATAGATTTCAAACAGATCTAGCAACTCAAGATTGGGCATCCATGAGGCGCTGTGGGCCATCAGCAGCAGCAGAATTGTACTCGAACACAATCTGTAACCTCAGGGCCCGGCACATCCCCCACTCTACCATTACCATCAAGCCAGGGGGTCAACCCTGGTTCAATGAAGAGTGCAGGAGGGCATGCCAGGAGCAACACCAGGAATACCTAAAAATGAGGTGTCAACCTGGTGAATCTATAACACAGGATTACTTGCATGCCAAACAGTATAAGCAGCAAGTGATAGACAGAGCTAAGCGATCCCACAACCAACGGATCAGATTTAAGCTCTGCAGTCCTGCCACATCCAGTTACGAATGGTGGTGGACAATTAAACAACTCACTGGAGGAGGAGGCTCCACAAATATCCCCATCCTCAATGATGGAGGAGCCCAGCACATCAGTGCAAAAGATAAGGCTGAAGCATTTGCTACAATCTTCAGCCAGAAGTGCCGAGTGGATGATCCATCTCGGCCTCCTCTGGAGGTCCCCAGCATCACAGATGCCAGTCTTCAGCCAATTCGATTCACTCCACGTGATATCAAGAAATGGCTGAAGGCACTGGATACTGCAAAGGTTATGGGCCCTGACAATATTCTGGCAATAGTACTGAAGATTTGTGCTCCAGAACTCGCCGCTCCCCTAGCCAAGCTGTTCCAGTACAGCTACAACACTGGCATCTACCCGGCTATGTGGAAAATTGCCCAGGTATGTATGGAGAACGACAGACCCATTAGTTTGACGTCAGTCATAGAGAAAATGTTATAATCTATTATAAAGGATGTGATAACTGGACACTTGGGAAATAATGACATGATTCGGCAGAGTCAATATGGATTTATCAAAGGGAAATCATGTTTGACAAACCTATTGGGGTTTTTTGGGAATGTTACTGGTAGCATAGATAAAGAAGAACCTGTGGATGTGGTGTATTTGGATTTTCAGAAGGCTTTCAAGGCCAAGAAGTTAGTAAATAAAATTAGAGCACATGGGATTGGGAGTAATATACTGCTATGAAATGAGAATTGGTTAACAGGCAGAAAACAGAGAGTAGGAATAAACAGGTCATTCTCAGGAAGGCAGGTTGTTACTCGTGGGGTACCACAAGGATCAGTGACAAAAACAAAAATACCTGGAAAAACTCAGCATCTGCAGAGAGGAACTCAGTTAACGTTTCGAGTCCGTGTGACTCTTCAACAGAACTAAGGAAATAGAGAAATGTGGTGAAATATAAGCTGGTTGAGGGGGGGTGGGATAGGTAGAGCTGGATAGAGGGCCAGTGATACGTGGAGGCAAAGAAGAGATTGCCAAAGATGTCATAGACAAAAGGACAAAGGGGTGTTGACGGTGGTGATATTATCAAAGGATGTGCTAATGGTGACATTAAGGGTAGAAAGCAGGACAAGCTGGTGGCAGATGGCCCTAGTGGGGGTGGGGGTGGGGGAAGGGATCGAAATGGGATAAAAGGTGGAGATAAAACAATAGATCGAAATAAATTTAAAATTAGGTGGGAAAAGAAAAATATACATTTTTTTAAATTATAAATTATTGGAAAAAGAGGGATCGGAAAAGGGGTGGGGATGGAGGAGAGAGTTCATGATCTGAAGTTGTTGAACTCAGTGTTAAGTCCGGAAGGCTGTAAAATGCCTAGTCGGAAGATGAGGTGCTGTTCCTCCAGTTTGCGTTGAGCTTCACTGGAACAATGCAGCAAGCTAAGGACGGACATGTGGGAATGAGAGCAGGGTGGTGTGTTGAAATGGCAAGCGGCAGGGAGGTCTGGGTCATGCTTGCGGACAGACCGAAGGTGTCCTGCAAAGCGGTCACCCAGTCTGCGTTTGGTCTCTCCAATGTAGAGGAAACCGCATTGGGAGCAGCGAATGCAGTAGACTAAATTGAGGGAAATGCAAGTGAAATGCTGCTTCATTTGAAAGGAGTGTTTGGGCCCTTGGACGGTGAGGAGGAGGGAAGTAAAGGGGCAGGTGTTGCACCTTCTGTGGTTGCATGGGAAGGTTCCGTGGGAGGGGGTTGAGGTGTAGGGGGTTGAGGTGTAGGGGGTGATGGAGGAGTGGACCAGGGTGTCCCAGAGGGAACGATCCCTGCGGAATGCCGCCGGGGGAGGGGGTGAAGGGAAGATGTGTTTGATGGTGGCATCATGCTGGAGTTGGCGGAAATGGCGGAGGATGATCCTTTGAATGCGGAGGCTGGTGGGGTGATAAGTGAGGACAAGGGGGACCCTTTCATGGTTCTGGGAGGGAGAGGAAGGTGTGAGGGAGGATGCGCGGGAGATGGGCCGGACACGGTTGAGGGCCCTGTCAACGACCGTGGGTGGAAAACCTCGGTTAAGGAAGGAGGACATGTCAGAGGAACTGTTTTTGAAGGTAGCATCATCAGAACAGATGCGACGGAGGCGAAGGAGCTGAGAGAATGGGATGGAGTCCTTACAGGAAGCGGGGTGTGAGGAGCTGTAGTCGAGTTAGCTGTGGGAGTCGGTAGGCTTGTAATGGATATTGGTGGACAGTCTATCACCAGAAATTGAGACAGAGAGGTCAAGGAAGGGAAGGGAAGTGTCAGAGATGGACCATGTGAAAATGATGGAGGGGTGGAAATTGGAAGCAAAATTAATAAATTTTTCCAGGTCCCGACGAGAGCATGAAGCAGCACCGAAGTAATCATCGATGTACCGGAGAAAGAGCTGTGGGAGGGGGCCTGAGTAGGACTGGAACAAGGAATGTTCCACATACCCCATAAAGAGACAGGCATAGCTGGGGCCCATGCGGGTACCCATAGCCACACCTTTTATTTGGAGGAAGTGAGAGGAGTTAAAGGAGAAATTGTGCAGTGTGAGAACAAGTTCAACCAGACGGAGGAGAGTAGTGGTGGATGGGGATTGTTCGGGCCTCTGTTCAAGGAAGAAGCTAAGGGCTCTCAGACCATCCTGGTGGGGGATACAGGTGTAGAGGGATTGGACGTCCATGGTGAAGAGGAGGCAGTTGGGGCCAGGGAACTGGAAATTGTTATGATGTAGGGCATGAGAGGAATCGTGGATGTAGGTGGGAAGAGACTGGACAAGGGGAGAGAGAATGGAGTCAAGATAGCAAGAAATGAGTTCCATGGGGCAGGAACAGGCTGATCAGTGCTTGGGCCCCAGCTGTTCACAATCTATTGTTATGACTGGGATGGGAGGAGTGTGCAGCTGATCTCGCCCCACTGCTCCACAAGTTGCAGCATTAGCGTAAAAGTTTAACTCTCTCACCAAAATGGTCAATTACATACCTTTGCTACTGTTAGACTGAGGATAAAAGACACTTTAACCAGGCTTCTTTCAATGAACTCAGAATTATTGATTATTATAAAATGAAACTTCTTTTTTAAAACAAGTTGCAAGAACTGGTTAACACAAAATTGTACTCTGGAAATATAACTATCTATGCCTTGTAAAATTCTCCAGCACACACACACACACACACACACAAACAAAGGGCAAATAGGGTCTCTGCAGAGATGGGTTGTTGAAGGAAAACCTTTATAAAAAGGTTAAAGTTCACAGGGTTTTGACGCTGTCGATCTGGTGGTCTCTCATGTGAGGGTGGGTCGCTAGTCCCAGTAGATGTCTGGAGGTTCTCATCAACGGAGTTTCAGCATAGAGGAAAATAGAGCCAGATCAATCCTTCTCCTCTCAGCCTCTCAGGTTCCCAAATAGAGACATGTTCCCCTGAGATGAGGATTCCTAACTGAATACTGATAACCACTCTGTATTTCCAGCAAGGAAAGGAGAGAGTGAGCTGGGCAGCTTTCTCCCATCTCCATTCATTCCCAACTGAGTTCAAAATGACAAGTTCAAAACATAAAGCTCCTCTGTCGGGTGATTTCCAGTAAATCACCAGGCCTTTGCCTTTAAAACAGTTTTTCTTTCTATCAATTAAAATGATTGCAGTTCAAATAGACAACTAGCTCTCCCCCACAATTGGCATGCTGATTAGATCGCTGACATCATGTCATTTCTTGGGAAAGGCATGTTCGCTCCAGCCCAAAATGAACTTATGACCTTTTTTTAAAACTTTATCCAGGTCAGCTCTCAAGTGCCCAAATAATGCAATGTTCTTCCAAATTTAAAAAAGATATATAGTTTTTGTAGACATGATTCTAAAAATATATCAATGGTTTGGATGTGGGGACCAAATGTAATATTTCCAAATTTGCTGATGATACAAAACTAGGTGGCACTGTAAGTTGTGAGAAGGATGCAAAGCAGCTTCAGGAGAATTTGGACAGGCTAAGTGAGTGGACAAGAACATGGCAGATGGAATATAATGTGGAAAAATGTGAAGTTATCCACTTTGGTAAAAAAAAACCCAGAAAAGTAGAGGTGAGAGTTGGGAAGTGTTGATGTCCAAAGGGGGCTGGGTGTCCTTGTTCACGAGTTGCTATAAGCTAGTATGCAGGTTCGGCAAGCAATTAGAAAGGCAAATTGTATTGTTACAACTGCAGCTGATGTTCATGTTGAGCAAGCCAGTTCTCAGATAGAAATCCTTCTCCGCTGGTGGTAATTTTTTTTTCAGTATTGTAGGAACGAGGACAAAAAGTTACAGAACACAGAAGTATAGGACTCCAGTGTTAGCTTTTAAAAATTTGAAGAATTAAAATGTTTATTAAAAGAAAAGGGAAAAAAAAACTTAAACGTATAAGATAAAAGATGTGCAGTTAGAAAGAAATTTTACAAAATAAGCCCCAAGATACCTTATCAAAGGTACACAATAGAACTATTTTTTTGGCAACAGCCCTTATAGATTCTTAACCATGAAATCCAGGAAACATTGCCAAACTGAGAAATTGCTTCAACATGAAACTTTTATAATATTATTGTGGTTTATTGTAAAGTAGGTTTATGAGTGAGAGTGTGTATGGTTCCGTGTGATTTAACTGAATTGGAGTCAGATAGACTGCAAGGTTGAAATTATCAGAGGAAGTTAGGGGTAAAAGGCATTTGAAATGCTAATGAGTAAACATGGATGAGGGCAGCATGTAGGGTGTGAAGGAAATTTGCATTTTGAGATAAGTGAAGGGGTTTTTAAGGCTTCAAAGTGATGATAGGATGTTTACAACTAACAAGATAAGCAAAGCCAAGTAGTATGTTTATTTTTCCCAAAGGTACTGACCATATTGGCAACATGACAGGTTTTTATATTATGGGAAAAGTAAATTTCCAAAGACATATAGAACGATGGAATTTACAGATTAAAGAGAGTGAAAAATACATAAAGAAGGATGGAAGGGTACATTGCAGAGCCATGTAAGATCCAGAGGACTGTGTAAAACAGCCTGGGGAAAAAAGCCTGCAGTTACTTTTGCAGAAGTCTGCTGTGTTCTGTAACCAAAGTTGGAGAAATGCCTTTGGAATTCCATTGTCGAGTGGGTGCTGTGGTAAACTTGCTGGATTGCCTATTTAAATTTAAAACTTATTTAGGACTGTTGCCTTAAAGAGGGTGCATAGTTGGGAGTTAGGTTAATTAGTAATTTTGGGGTTTGTTATAGTATTAAGCAACTGTAATCTTGTGTGTGCGCTTGAAACATTTTCTTTTGTTAATAAATGCTTTAATTTAATTTTTAACTCTCTAAAGGTGTTAGTGGACTCATTACTTCCGAATTCAGTGCACAACTCTTTTCGTAATAAATGAAAATTGCAAAACCATTGTGATAGCGTGACCAAGTTTCCCTTGTGGATTTGATCTGCCTGGTACATATCATCTGTCACATCATAACAGCTTTCACTTTAAACAGAAATACAATTCACGACTTCCTAGGCCGAATCCATACTGATGTGGGTTTTCCAAAGGGAGATTTAAAACAAACGGTTTCTCAAGACAAATAGTCTCCTGGCCCAAAACTGAGTTGCTTTCTTCGATTAAAAGATTTTCACAGTTTTTCAGCACATTCCAAAACACCGGAGTTGGCTTCAGTGGGACTCCCCCCACAGCAACTACAGCTGAAACTCTGTTTTCATAAATATCTGTTCACCCCTTTCATCTTAGTTCTCCATTATCTTCAAATGTCTCTTTGAAAACTCAGGTTCTCAAATATCAAAGCCTTTCATGTTCCTATTTTACCTTTATTTTGAGTCAATAAAATTTAAAATACCTGCCCCTGTTTGCTCATGAATCTCCTGTAAAATGCAAATGTTCTTTTGAACCTTTGAGACTCCTTTGAAATGTAACAGCTCCAAATCAATTTTAAAACTTGTCCCCAAACGCTAATTTCAGATCTACTCTGTTTCTTTGCAAATTAACACCCACCATAAGGCCCCATTAAAAAAAATGCCAGAAGGCAACCTCTTTAGTCTTTCATCCCTTAGAATCTACAGGCAATCTGACTCCAACAACCTCACCTTTGATTAAAGCAAAATACTGCAGATGCTGAAAATCTGAAACAAAAACAAAAATTTCTGGAAAAATTCAGTAGGTCTGACAGCACTTGTGGAGAGGAAGACAGAGTTAACGTTTTGAGTCCATATGGCTCTTTATCAGAACTAATTTTTGTTTTTGTTTCACCTTTGATTAACCCTGGACACACACAGACACAGCTTACTGTTATGACGGGGCAGATGATACGTGCCAGGTGGACCAAATCCACAAGGGAATCTTGGCCACGCTGTCACAACAGTTTTGCAATTTGTATTTATTATGAGATGTGTGCACTGAATTCAGAAGTAATGAGTCCACCAAGACCTTTAGAGATTTTAAAAGTTAAATTAAAATATTTATTAACAAAAGAAAAGATTTCAAGCACATACATAAGACTACAATTACTTACCACTATGACAAATTCTAAAATTCCTAATTAACCTAACTCCCAATTACACAGCCCCTTTAAGGCAACAGTCCAAAATAGGCTTTAAATTTAATAAGCAAGCCAGCAAGTTACCACAGTGCCCACTTGACAGTGGAATTCCCAAAGCTTTTTCTCCAACTTTAGTTACTGGACACAGAAGGCTTATGCACAAATGGCTGGAGGCTAATGGAAGTCTGTTTCACACACTCCCGTTAGATCTTACATGGCCCCTCAACATAGCTTTTCATTCTCCTTTATATATGTTTCTCTCTCTTTCTCTCTTTAATCTGTAAAGTCCATTGTTCCATATGTCTTTGGAAATGTGCTTTTCCTATAATATAAAAACTTTCATGTTGCCAATATTGTCAGTAACCTTTAGGGGAAATAAACACACTGCTTGGCCTTGCTTATCTGGCTAATTGTAAACATCTGAACATCCCTTTGAAATCCAAACAACTCTTTCACTTACCTAAAAGTGCAAATTCCCTTTACACCTTACATGTTAAGACAGCATCCATGTTTACTCATTAGCATGTCAAGTACATTTCTACACTTAGCTTCTTTTGATAATTTCAAGCTTGCAGTCTACCTGACTCCAATGTAATTAAAATACAAAGAACCATCTACACTCACCCATAAATCTCCTTTATAATAAACCAGAATATTATAAAAACGATCATACTTTCTTAACATTGCATTTACCCAAACAGAATATATACATAAACACAGAAATATAAAAATATACACATATCATTACAATATGTTGACTTTCATCACAAGGGGATTTGATGCAGGAGTAAAGATTTCTTATTGCAATTGTATAGAGCCTTGGTGAGACAGCACCTGGAGTATTGTGTACAGTTTTGGTCTCCTTATCTAAGGAAGGATATACTTGCCATAGAGAGAGTGCAACGGAGGTTCACCAGATTAATCCCTGGGATGGCGGGTTAGTCTTATGAGGAGAGATCGAGGAAGTTGGGCCTGTGTTCTCGAGAGTTTAGAAGAATGAGAGGTGATCTCATTGAAACTTACTAAATTCTTACAGGGTGTGACAGGGTAGATGTGGATAGGATGTTTTCATTGGCTGATGAGTCTAGAATCAGGGGACACAGTCTCAGAATAAGGGACAGGCCATTTAAGACTGAGATCAAGAGGAATTTCTTCACTCAGAGGGAGGTGAATCTTTGGAATTCTCTATCCCGGAGGACTGTGGAAGCTCAATCATTATGTTCAAAACAGAAATCAATCTTTTTCTGGGCACTCATGCCATTTTTCCCACTATCCCCATATCCCTTGATGTCATAAAAGGTAAATGATCAGCCATGATCTGTTTGAATTGCAGAGCAGGCTTGATGGACCGAATGGCCTACCCTCTCTCCCATGTAAAAGGAATAGTGACTCCAAAGATCAGAATCAAATTTCAAGGTTCGGAGGGAGTATGATACAATCCCCCCAACTGATCTTGGTTGAAACAATCTTGTGGTGTGATCCGTGTGGTGTGAACTGTAATTCTTATGTAAGAATGAGATTGACGATGAACCCAACATGGAATCCTTACATCCAGTGGAGGCCCCGTCCATATATCAATCAGGGATAGGTTCAAACACAAGTTCCAGGAGTGAAAAACAAGGCCACATCTTCATCATGACACATGGCTTTATCAGTGTTCTCGTCTTGAAATAATTACTTGGATAAAAATAATTTGTTACCTCTGTCAGAGATGTGACGTCCTTGGGAGGGGTGGGTGGGGGTGTGGTTTGTGTATAAGAAGTTTCAGGTATGGTACTGCCCTCCTTAACCGAGAATCCAAATATCCCCAGAAACATGGTTATTCCAAAGGTGCCAGTCAAGTTCACAAGCTCAATTCGTCTACATCAACTACATTTCAACAGTGATTATCCTGTAAAATATTATTCTTGTTTGGGTTCCAAAAGACTACATCCTGCTCGATTAAGACAACACAATTCTTTGATGAGGTAATGGAGCAGACAAGGGCAGTCACAAAGATGTTACATATTTGAATTTCAAAAGGCTTTCGGTAAGGTACTACATGGTTGGTTCATGCCAACAGTCAGGGTCATATAGCAGAATAGGCAATTTACTATCCGTTAAATAGAAATCAGACAATAAGAGTGAAGGGTAGTTATTCAGATTGGAGCAAGTTTGAAAGTGGTGATAATTGAATACAAAATTAGGGAGATTATGTTTCAGTTATATAAGGCATTGGTGAGGCCACCTCTGGAGTACAGTGTAAAGCATTGGTCTCCTTATTTAAGGAAGAATGCAAATGTGTTAGAAGCAGTTCAGAGAAGGTTTACTGGGCTAATACTAGGAATTTTTTTTATTCATTCACGGGACGTGGGCTTCGCTGGCTGGGCCAGGATTTATTGACTATCCCTAATTGCCCTTGAGAAGGTGGTGGTGAGCTGCCTTCTTGAACCGCTGCAGTCCATGTGGTGTAGGTACCCCCACAGTGCTGTTAGGGAGGGAGCTCCAGGATTTTGACCCAGCAACAGTGAAGGAACGGCGATATATTTCCAAGTCAGGATGGTGATGGAGGGAAACTTCCAGGTGGTGGTGTTCCCATCTATCTGCTGCCCTTGTCCTTCTCGATGGTAGTGGTTGTGGGTTTGGAAGGTGTTGCCTAAGGAGCCTTGGTGAGGCTGATGGTCTTCATCATAGTCTTACAATCCCAGTTAATGTTACTACTGGACCAATCATGTCCGAGTGAAACCTGGCTTAATAGATCCTAACTTTTAATTTTTTAGAAACCTTGAAGGTAAATTACTGAATAAATTCAATGGAGTCTGATGAACTTTTAACACAAAGAATAAAATATTTATTAAACAAGAAAAATGAACTATATTACACAAGACAAAAAGGGTGGAAAGGTCTCAATACAAACACAAGGAAATGATTCAAATATTCACGATTCCTTCACTCCCGTTATATCTTTACAGACACATACAAATTTGGAAAGATAAAACAATTTACCATATCTACCTAATATTCAGGGTAAGTATTCAGTAAATGTGAACCAACGAGTGAACTGTGGTTGGGCACACCACACTCCAAATTAAATGACAGATGCGACCAAAGCAGATTCTGTGGGTTTCTCAATAACCACCCAGACGCTTGTCACACTGAGAGCCGACCGGTCTCACTGAAACTGTCTTTTTCACAAGGGTTTCCAATCTCCACAATTGAAGAGCTCGCCTTGGAATTCTCTCCAAACGTCACTCCCACTCGGACAGCTTCAACATGAATCCACCTCCAGGCTTTCAATCTCGTCTTCCAAGATTCCTTTCCCCTGGATCTCCAAGTACGCTCACACTTCACTTTCTAAGCACATTTTCAGATCATCGGCCATGCCAAGCAGAATACCACTGCTCCAAAAGGGTACCTTTACTCTTACAGCCCACAACACAGGGTCACCACCCTTTGGCTATCCTCTCAGATCTTCTGGGCTTCTCTCAAGCCCACTTTGCTTGAATTCCGCTCCCTGCAGCTCTCTCTTTAACTTGGAGCCTTTCTCTCTGCTCTGGTGATTTATCTCGACTGAATGTGTTCAATCTCTGATCCCTGTTTTTTTATCTGCCTGTTTTGGGACCTCCTTCTTGGTTTGGGAGCTTCTCTCTGTCCCCTCATGTCCTGTTCCCTGGGGCACCCTCTCTCAAATGGTGCTCTGCTTCAGGTCACCTGACCTCCGGTTTGGTTTCTTCTGCGCACGTGTGGAGGGCTGTTTCCCAGCCTGAAGACAGTGAAATACACCAATTGTGCGTGTGCCATTCTCCAGTTGTATCACGTGCAGAGGCCCTGAGGCCTGCTGGGAACTGTAGTTCCTGAACTGCGACTCCATTTTAAATCTAAGGTAAGTATCAGAGTTCATTCCACCAGAGCCCTAAAAACGGTTGCTGAGATAGTAGATGCATTGGTTGTAATTCTCCAAAATTCATTTGGTTCCAGAAAGGTCCCATCACATTAGAAAATAGCAAATGTTTCTCCTCTACTCAAGAAAGGAGGGAGACAGAAAGCAGGAATATACAGGCCAGTTAGCTTAACATCTGTCATAAGGAAAATGCCAGAATCTATTATTAAGGAGGTCATAACAGGGCACTTACAAAATTTGGATACAATTAAGCAGAGTCAAAATGATTTTGTGAAAGGGAAATGGTGTTATTTGAGGAAGTAACAAACAACTTGGATAAAGGGGAACCTGTGAATGTGGTGTACTTGGATTTACAGAAGGCATTTGACAAGGTGTCACATCAAAGGTTACGACACAAAATAAGAGCTCGTGGTGTACGGGGTGACATATTATCGTGGGTACAGGATTGCTTGCTGAACAGGAAGCAGAGAGTAGGCATAAATGGGTCATTTTTGGGTTGGCAGGATGTAACCAGTGGAGTGCCACAGGGATCAGTGCTGGGGCCTCAACTATTTACAATCTAAATCAATGACTTGGATGAAGGGACTGAAGGTATGGTTGTTAAGTTTGCTGATGACACAAAGATAGGTAGGAAAGTAAGTTGTAGGAGGACAAAGTTTGCAAAGGGATTTTGACAGGTTAAACGAGTGGACAAAAAATTGGCAGATGGAGAATAATGAGAGAAAATGTGAACTTGTCCACATTGGCAGGAAGAATAAAAAAGCAGCATATTTAAATGAGAGATTGCAGAACTCTGGTACAGGGGGATCTGGGTGTCCTGGTGCATGAATCAGGAAAAGTTAAGTGACTAGGACAGCGATTAGGACGTTGTCACTTCTTACAAGGAGAATGGGTTTTAAAAGTAGGGAAGGTTTGCTACAGTTTTTTTTCTGAGGGTTGTTGGTCTGTGGAATTCTGTTTCCCAGAGAGCAGTGGAGGCTGGATCATTGAATACTTTTAAGGCTGAGTTAGATAGATTTCTGACTGACAAGGAGTCGAAGGTTATGGGCAGAGGGGTAGACAGGAAAGTGGAGTTAAGGCCACAGTCAGATCAGCCATAATCTTATCAAATAGTGGAGCAGGTTTGATGGGCCAAATAGAACCATAGAACAGTACAGCACAGAAAACAGGCCATTCAGCCCTTCTAGTCTGTGCCGAAATATTATTCCGCTAGTCCCATTGACCTGCACCCAGTCCATAACCCTCCAGACATCTCCCATCCATGTATCTATCCAATTTATTCTTAAAACTTAAGAGTGAGCCCGCATTTACCACGTCAGATGGTAGCTCGTTCCACACTCTCACCACTCTGAGTGAAGAAGTTCCCCATAATGTTCCCCCTAAACCTTTCCCCTTTCACCCTAAAGCCATGTCCTCTCGTGTTTATCTCTCCTAATCTAAGTGGAAAGAGCCTACTCGCATTTACTCTGTCTATACCCCTCACAATTTTGTAAACTTCTATCAAATCTCCCCTCATTCTTCTACACTCCAAGGAATAAAGTCCTAACCTGTTTAATCTTTCCCTGTAACTCAACTCCTTAAGACCCGGCAACATCCTAGTAAATCTTCTCTGCATCTCTCAATCTTACTGATATCCTTCCTATAGTTAGGCGATGGCCCACTCCTGCTCCTAATTCATATGTTCATAGGTTTTTAAAACAATGAGTGCTTGGGCCAGGTAGATATGGGGGGAATGTTCCATCTTGTGGGAGAATCTGAGATTAGGGCGATAAACACAGGATAATTGCAAATAAATCCAATAGGGAAACAAGGAGAAATTCCTCAGAGTGGTTAGAATGTGAAATTTGTTACCACAGGAAGCAAACAGCTTTGATGTTTTGAAAAGGAATCTAGATGAATACATGAGAGAAAAAGGAATAGAAAGAGATGCTGAAAGGCTGGGATAAGGGAGATGGGAGGGGAGGAGACTGGTGTGGCGTACAAAGCCCAACACAGAATCGTTGGACTGAATAGCCTGTTTCTAGTGCTGTATATTCTATGTAAGCAATTCATTGGTTCTAAAGTGAAGCACTGTGGGACATTGTGAGGTTGCGAGAGACTTTATAGAAGCACAAAGTATTTTTCTCTTCATTTTAGATGCCAGATGTGAACTTGAGGTTAAACAACATAGATTACAAGAAACAGGAATCAATATCTTAAATCATTTTATTTCACCATCCACAGACAAATTCTGGCAGTAATGCATCAAATCGGAATTATTCCTCATCTCTTTAAGACAATGTAAAAGTCATTTTTCCTACAGTATGTTAGCTTCAAAGAAAAATGGGTTGTTTTGTTATCTCCTGAGGAAGTCAATGCTATTAACAATCAAATTACATCTGCATTTCTATATGCAGAAACCAGCTCCCTTTAAAAACACTCGGCACAAATAAAGGGGCTGGGACAGAGAGGGAGAAAGGAAGGAACTTGCACAGCTCCCGAATACGAGAATGACAGAGGCACAAAATAGAAAACATCTGTAAGTCAGTCTGCAAACAAAGTCGACAATAATGGGGAGCAGCACAGTCAGAACACACAGTTCAGCCAGCCTTGCCCATGGTAGTCATTTTCTGTTCCACTCTTCCCCCTCTGTTAGTCTTACAATAGCCTAAATTCCTCTGCTATCTCCCTGACAGGCTATTTTCACTTTTCCAGCACACAATATGGTAATTTAGTTATTTGCATCCATGCCAAACTCTGAGACAATTCTAGTCCCATAGACACCTGCAGTCACCTCTGGCTTCACCTTTTCAGGGCAATGTGAAAATCCCCATTCAGGCAAAGTGCTCCCCACCTAGATCACATTTAGAATCTTTTCCCAGTCAAGGAGGTTCTGCTGAGCCACTGCAGTTGTTTTTAGCAGCGCAATTCTGCTCCAAAAACATCCCTTTGCAACACTCACTGTCCACTGGCATAAACTGTTTCTCAGGCAGGTTTTGAGGGGAGAGGACAGGAAGTGTTTTCACACCGTTAGGTTAGAAAGTGGAATTCTCTTCCTCAAAGCTGAGCCAGATAGTCTTTTAAAAGGGATTTGAAATTTGAAGAGATTTCAAGATGCGGGGAACTTAGTTGAAAGGCAGAGGAAAATATATTTAAAATTAGCAGTTATTTGTAGGCTCAACACTCAAAGGCTATCACCAAAATCTCTCCTCCAATTTAATTTAAATAGCCCAACATTTATGATAATATTGCACTAAGTTCATTTTCTTGCCTTTATGTGAACACTATCTCAACCAACGTTATATAGATTCAGTTCGTGGGAATTTGAGTTCTAGCCCAACAACTCTCAGCAAAGATTTATCCCAGAGAGAATGAAAGACTCTGAGAAAGAAACACTGCACAAATCAGCAGAGATTAGTGTAGGTCAGAAGGTTGTCCAGATATTAAGAACCAGCGAAGAATGAGTAAAAAGATAATATAGAGGGAGAAAGCAGAGTATGAAAGAAAGTTAGTTAGAAATATAGAAACAGATAGTAAGGTATTTAAATAGGAAAAGTGTAAATAAAGCGAGTGTTGGTCACCAAGAGAGAGTTAGTCTGGGGAATTAATGGAAAACGAGGCAATGACAGAAGCGTTGAACAGGGTGTTTTGTGTGTCTGTCTTCACTGTAGAAGACTTGGAAAATTTTCCAGATACTTGAAACTCAAGAGGTGAACGGGAGGGGGGAAATTGAAAACAATCTCCATCACCGGGGAAACGGAGGTGGGAAAACTATCAGACTTAAAGGCTGACAAGTCCCCAGGACCAGATGGCCTGCATCCTAGGGTCTTAAAGGAAGTAGCTGCAGAGATAGTACAGACATTGGTTATAATCTTCCATAAGACGCAGGAGCAGAAGTTGGCCATTCAGCCCATCCAGTCTGCTCCACCATTCAACGAGATCATGGCTGATCTGATAATCCTCAACTCTACTTTCCTGCCTTTTCCCCATAATCCTTGATTCCCTTACTGATTAAAAATCTGTCTATCTCAGCCTTGAGTATACTTAACGACCCAGCCTCTACAGCCCTCTGCAGTAAAGAATTCCACAGATTCACTACCCTCAGAGAAGAAATTCTTCCTCATCTCTGTTTTAAATGGGTGACCCCTTACTCTGAGATTATCCCTCTGTCCCTAGACTCTCCCACAAGGGGAAACAACCTCTCAGCATCTACCCTGTCAAACCCCCTAAGAATCTTATTCATTTCAATAAGGTCGCCTCTTATTCTTCTAAAATCCAATGAGTACAGACCCATCCTACTCAACCTCTCCTCATAAGAAAATCCCTCCATACCCGGGATCAACTTAGTGAACAAAATTCCTTAGATTTGAGAAGGGTCCTATCAGATTGGAAAATGGCAAGTGTAATATTTGCAGGTACAGCAAGTGATTAGGAAGGTAAGTGGAATGTTGGTGTTTATTGCAAGGGGAATGGAATATAAAAGTAGGGAAGTTTTACTGCAGCTGTACAGGACCTGGGTGAGACCACATCTGGAGTCTGTGTGCAGATTTGGTCTCCTTATTTGAAAAGAGATATAACTGTGTTAGAAGCAGTTCAGGGAAGGTTCACTTGACTCATTCCTGGGTTGAAGTGGTTGGCTTAGCAGGAAAGGTTGAACGTGGAGTTTTAAAGAATGAGGAGTAATCTTATTGAAACATTTAAGATACTGAGGGGGGTTTGATAGGATTGATATCGGGAGAATGTTTCCTCTTGTGGGGGACACCAGAGCTAGAGGACAAAGTTTAAGCATAAAAGAGGTCTCTCATTTAAGTCGGAGATGAGGAGAATTTTTTTTCTCTCAGAGGGTCATTAGTCTGTGGAATTCTCTTCCCCAGAGAGCACTGGAGGCTGGGTCATTGAATACATTCAAGACTGAGTTAGACAGATTTTGGATAGACAAGGGGGTCATGGGTTATGCGGGGTACACAGCAAGGTGAATTCAGTGGATGGAGACCACAATCAGACCAGCCATGATCTTATTGAACGGTGGAGCAGGTTCGAAGGGCTGAATGGCCTATTCCTGATTGGAGTTTAACCACCTAGTGTTGTCTACCCTGGAGTGTAACCCGCCCAGTGACGTCTAGCCTGGAGTGTAACCCGCCCAGTGACGTCTACCCTGGGGTGTAACCCGCCTCAGTGACGTCTACCCTGGGGTGTAACCCGCCCAGTGACGTCTACCCCGGGGTGTAACCCGCCCAGTGACGTCTACCCCGGGGTGTAACCCGCCCAGTGACGTCTACCCTGGGGTGTAACCCGCCCAGTGACGTCTACCCTGGGGTGTAACCCGCCCGCCCAGTGACGTCTACCCTGGGGTGTAACCCGCCCAGTGACGTCTACCCTGGGGTGTAACCCGCCCAGTGACGTCTACCCTGGGGTGTAACCCGCCCAGTGACGTCTACCCTGGGGTGTAACCCGCCCAGCGATGTTTACCCTGGAGTGTAACCCGCCCAGTGACGTCTACCCTGAGTGTAACCCGCCCAGTGACGTCTACCCTGGGGTGTAACCCGCCCAGTGATGTTTACCCTGGAGTGTAACCCGCCCAGTGACGTCTACCCTGGAGTGTAACCCGCCCAGTGACGTTTACCCTGGGGTGTAACCCGCCCAGTGACGTTTACCCTGGAGTGTAACCCGCCCGGTGACGTTTACCCTGGGGTGTAACCCGCCCAGTGACGTTTACCCTGGAGTGTAACCCGCCCAGTGACGTTTACCCTGGAATAAAAGGTCCAGTGCAATATTTTCTAGAACAACTTGGTCAGTGCAATTCAGAACAACATCTGCTCATGTAATGTGTCCAAGCAATAAGTACTAGAATATCTCATCCAGTGTGAGATATCTGTCAGGATAACCGATCCAATACCTGCTAGAATAACTTGGGCAACGTATTATATTAAAATATTCAATTTGAGAATAACCTGCACAATCTAATGCAAGGTAGAATATATAACTCTGCTATCAAGCAGCAGTTTTGTTCACGAGTAGCATTCTATTTAAGTCAGAAAAGACAATCAAGGCTCACGCTCTATTCCAACACCAATACAATACAACCCGATTCCATTACAGTACCGAGCTAGTGCTGCAGTGCTGAATATGTTAGTAAACCCGTTCCCAGCTCCCTGTTCCGCTGACTGTGCTCCTCCCACAGTTGTGGAAAGGGACTTTTTCCTTCTTCAGTCAACTTCATTCCATTTATATTTGTGACATCTTGTTATGCCCAAAATGCTATGTTTATCTGATAATTCTTTCCAAAAGTTGAATTGCCTCTTCAGAAATTTTGGACCTGAGAAAAGTAGATTCATTAATTTTCTCTCCAACATTCACATTCTGCCTCGCAGTTATTGTGTGGAATTTGTTTGAGTCACAGGCAGAATTCTACACATCTCCCACACGCTGCGCTGAACTTTATAATAAACCCCCCAACATGGGGCAGTTTCCACTGGAAATACACTGACACACAGATGGTTAAACACTTCCATCTGAGGCACAATGTCACACTAAAGGGTTGAAGAATGTTTTTTTTAAATTTTTAAAACATTTAATATTCTAATTTGAGCCTGGAGGTCTCATAGAGATTGCCAAAGGTTACAGAGTTTGTGAGACTCATTATAACAGCAGCCGCCCACCCTCTGTACATTTGAGCATTGAACTGTCTGCCCTTCAATAGGTGTTCATCAGTACATTCCCATTATCTGTGTGATATTGGCATGGAATGTCTTTCTCTTCACACTGATACACTTCTATAGTGTGAATCAGTTATTAAACTCCAAAGTGACTCTGTAGTGAAGCAGAGAACCATTCTCTCCTCATGCAGCCTTGCCCCACTTCACTTCAATGCCACCCTGGACTCTGACTCAAATTTCCACGACAACTGCATGGATATAAAGGAATCAGAATAATTTATTACAGCTATTCGGTGTATTCCCCTGCACCTCCCCTCTCAATTCAGAGAGTAAACAGCCTCTAACTCTCAGTCTCTGTCAGAATCCCCCCTACCGTTATTGAGCAGGAGATGATTTTCCCACTCACAGGCTCGGTCCCATTGCAACCAGCCGGCAAACCCTGACTCTGAATATCACAAAGTGCAAACACTAAAACTTCATCAATAGGAGGGATTCTAGAGCTGGGGGGAAAAGCCAGTGCTTCAGGAAAGGGGGGTGGGTGGGTGGGGAATGAATCGGATTCATTTCAAAAAATTACAGTCCCATCCAAAGATTATGTTATAATTAGGAAATAACAGAAAAAGCACATGACTGAGTTACAAGGCCACAGTAATCAGTTTCACCCTGCACATTTTAAAACTCTTGAAGGAAAGTTCTGTTACTTGTTGCCACCAAACTACGAGACGTCTCAGCTTTGATCTTGGAGACCCTTCTGTTCTTGGACACAAAACGCTCACCTTACAGCACAAGCTCCTTCACTCACTGTCCTAGGTTGGTCCCTTGTGTCCGTTACCAGGTTTGTGCTGTCACTCTGTAAGCCATTGAGAAGCAGAAATCGAAAATCAAGATGTCTACCAGATCCCACAGAAATTCAAGTCACCCTCCCCCCACCAAAAATAAATATATTTAAATTAAACTGGAGTCATATTAATACCTCTCATGTCAGAAATAAACAAATCCCTTTCTAAATAATCTAAATAATCTTCATAAATTGATTGTCTTCATAAATACAAGATACAAGGCACTGTCCAAGCAGCAGGTTCAAAACTTTTGAAGTTTAAAGAGTAAACAGTCCTGAGATTGGGAGGTGGTCCAGAGGTGCTGAAGACTGTAGACTGGGCAGAGGATTTCACAGCAGCACCGTCTCCAGGGTTGTGCAAACATGCTTCTTCAGTAACATTGTGGAACATGGATTAGACACAACACCAACTGCTCAAACTTTAGATGTGACATTGGGAATGGATGTCAATGCTCCTTCAACCTGCCGGAGGGAAAACAAACCAAAACCATCAATGATTAAAATCTGCCAGAGTTTCTCACCTGGCCATAAATCCAATTTAACACCCCACCACCACACCACTAATGCCCCAACCCTCCACTGCAACCAATCCCATCCTGGAATGAGCTGAGCTGAACTAACTCAAGCCCAAACCCTTCCAGCAAAATCCCTGAGCAATCAGGAAAATCCAAATATAGAAGCTGAAGCTCCAGAAGCTGGAAAAGCAGCTGCTAAAGGAGCCCACATCCACCTCATTAACAGAAAAGGGATAGATTTAAAAAACCCAGAATATTATTTCAAAGTAGATGAAGTTCGAGATTAAATTATAACACAATCATCTCTTGATGTTGACAGTCCGAAGCAGAACCTTGATAGCTCAGCAGCACCACCAGCAGGAGGTAACGGTACTGCAGGCTATTGAAATAAAACACACACATGGAACACCAGCTTATATTTATATAGCGTCTTTAACATAATTAAACTTCCCAAGGTGTCTTCACAGGAACATTATAAAACAAAACATGACAATGAGTCACATCAGGTGATATTACCTTGGAAGACCAAAGGCTTGGTCAAAGAGGAATGTTTTAAGAAATGTCTTAAAGGAGAGAAGCAAGTCGAAGGGAGGGAATTCCAGAGCTTAGGGTTCAGGTAACAATGGTGTAGCAATTAAATTGGAGATGTGCAAGAGGCCAGAATTAGAGGAGCGGAGATATCTCAGAGGGCTGTGGGCCTGGAGGAAATTACAGATATAGGAAAGAGGAGGAGAAGGCGGCCATTGAGTCCACCGAGCTTGCTCTGCCCATCCAAACAGATCATGGTCCAATCATCTACCTCTTCTGCCATTTTCCCCACTATCCCCATATCCATTGGTATCCAGAAATCTACAATTTCTGTCTTGAACATGCTCAAAAACTGAGCCTCCACAGCCCTCTGGGGGAGAGAATTCCAAAGATTAACCACCCTGAGTGAAGAAATTCCTCCTCATCTCAGTCTTAAATGGCCTGTCCCTTATCCTGAGATTATGTCCCCTGGTTTCAGACTCACCAGCCAGGGAAAACATCCTTCCTCCAAGTACTCTGCTGTGCCCTGTAAGAATTTAGTAAGTTTCAATGAGATCACCTCTCATTCTTCTAAGCTCTCGAGAACACAGGCCCAACTTCCTTGATCTCTCCTCATAAGACTAACCCGCCATCCCAGGGATTAATCTGGTGAACTTTCGTTGCACTCTCTCTATGGTAAGTATATCCTTCCTTAGATAAGGAGACCAAAACTGTACACAATACTCCAGGTGTGGTGTGCCATGAAAATATTACAATTTTCATAATATTGTGATTTATTGTAAAGGTAGGTTAATAGTGGGGTTTGGGTTAGTTTCTCTGTGTGGATACGCGTGCTCGGTGGATTTAATTGAATTAGAGACAGCTAGTCTGGAGCTTTTGAGTTATCAAAAAAAGAAGCCAAGTTTGAAATGCTAAATGTGTAAACATGGCTGAAGTTTTAGAGGGTGTGAGGAACATTTGCACTTTTAGGTAAACCAGAGTTGTAAATTTCAAAGAGAATGTAAGGTGTTACACCCAGCCAACAGAGGCTCAGCCAAACAGTGTGTTTATTTTTCCCAAAGGTTATTGACAATGTGAGTACTATGAAAGATTTATTTTATGGAAAAAGTAAAGTTGCAAAGACATATTGGGAAAATAGATTTTACATTAAAAAGGGAGAAACCTGCATAAAGGAGATGAAGTTATGTGCAAGGGGAGAGCATTCTAAGATCTAACAGTGTGACAAGCCTCCAGCTTCCATGTTATCAAGTCGCTGTCTACAGGAACCGAAGCTAAGAAAACTCCTCGGCCCAACCACCTTCAGCTGCTTCATCAATGACCTTCCTTCCATCATAAGGTCAGAAGTGGGGATGTTCGCTGATGATTGCACAATGTTCAGCACCATTCACGACACCTCAGATACTGAAGCAGTCCATGTCCAAATGCAGCAAGACCTGGACAATATCCAGGCTTGGGCTGACAAGTGGCAAGTAACATTCGCGTCACACAAGTGCCAGGCAATGACCATGTCCAACAAGAGAGAATCTAACCATCGCCCCTTGATGTTTAACGGCATTAACATCACTGAATCCCCCACTATCAACATCCTGGGGGTTACCATCAACGAGAAACTGAACCGGACTAGCCATATAAATACTCTGGCTACAAGATCAGGTCCAGAGGCTAGGAATCCTGTGACGAGTAACTTACCTCCTGACTCCCCAAAGCCTGTCCACTATCTACAAGGCACAAGTCAGGAGTGTGATGGAATACTCCACACTTGCCTGGATGAGTGCAGCTCCCACAACACTCAAGAAGCTTGACACCATCCAGGACAAAGCAGTCCGCTTAATTGGCACCACATCCACAAACATTCACTCCCTCCGCCACTGATGCACAGTAGCAGCAGTGTGTACCATCTACAAGAAGCACTGCAGGAATTCACCAAAGCTCCTTAGACAACACCTTCCAAACCCACGACCACGACCATCTAGAAGGACAAGGGCAGCAGATAGATGGGAACACCACCACCTGGAAGTTCCCCTCCAAGTCACTCACCATCCTGACTTGGAAATATATCGCCGTTCCTTCACTGTCGCTGGGTCAAAATCCTGGAGCTCCCTCCCTAACAGCACTATGGGTGTACCTACACCACATGGACTGCAGCAGTTCAAGAAGACAGCTCACCACCACCTTCTCAAGGGCAACTAGGGATGGGAACTAAATGCTGGCCCAGCCAGCAAAGTCTACATCCCGTGAATCAATAAAAACTTACTGTGAATATCCCTGCCCAATGTATTGTGTGCTTTACCTGTGTCTGTTGAAATCTATCTTGTTTTACTGTTGCCTTAATGGAAGTGTAACTGGGAGTTAGATTAATTAGGGGACCCAGGAGCTATTATAGTAGCAATTTGTAGACCTATGGATGTGCTTAAAATCTTTTCTACTATTAATAAACGTTTAATTTAGTTTTGTACAAAACCTCTAAGACTTAGTGGACTTATTACTACTGAATTCAAGGCACACATCTCGAAATAAAAATACAAATTGTAAAACAGTTGTGGCAGCTGTTTCAAGTTTCCTTCTGGGATTTGAGCATTTCAGCATTTACCATCCACTGTGCCATACAGGTCTCACCAAGGCTCTATACAAACACAGCAAGACATCTTTACTCCTGTACTCAAATCCTCTTGTGATGAAGGCCAACAAACCATTTACCTTCCTAATTGCTTGTTACACCTGCCTGTAGCTTTTAGTGACTCATGAACAAGGTCACCCAGGTCCTTTTGGACATCAACACTTCCCAACCTCTCATCACTTAAGAAATACTCTGCCTGTTTTTTCCTACCAAAGTGGATGACTTCACACTTACTTACATTATATTCTATCTGCCATGTTCTTGCCCACTCACTTAGCCTGTCCAAGACCCCTTGAAGCCTCCTTGCATCCTCCTCACAACTTACATTCTCACCTAGTTTTGTGTCATCAGCAAATTTGAAAATATTACAATTGTTCCCCACATCCAAACCGTGTTTTTAGATTGTGGACAGCAGTGGCCCCAGCACTGATCCTTGTGGTACCCCACGACTAACACCTGCCATCCTGAGAATGGCCCATTCATTCATACCCTAGTTTTCTGTCCGTTAATCAATTCTCAATCCAAACCAGTATATTACCCCTAATCCCATGTGCTCTAATTTTGTTTACTAACCTCCTGTGTGGGACCTAATCAAAAGCCTTCTGAAAATCCAGATACACCCCATCCACTGGTTCTCTTTTATCTAAACCACAAGTAATATCCACAAAAGACTCCACCAGGTTTGTCAAACATGGTTTCCCTTTCATAAATCCATGTTGAGAAGGGCAATTAGGAGTTAATGGAATTGGTTGAAGACTGACATCTGTGACGCTGGGGACCTCCGGAGGAGGCCAAGATGGATCATCCACTCGGCACTTCTGATTGAAGATTGTAGCAAATGCTTCAGCCTTATCTTTTGCACTGACGTGCTGGTCTCCTCCATCATTAAGGATGGGGGTATTTGTGGAGCCTCCTCCTCCAGTGAGTTGTTTAATTGTCCACCACCATTCATAACTGGATGTGGCAGGACTGTAGAACTTAGATCTAATCCGTTGGTTGTGGGATCGCTTAGATCTATCACATGCTGTTTACGCTGTTTGGCACGCAAGTAGTCCTGAGTTGTAGCTTCACCAGGTTGACAGGGCTGAATGGTTTCTTCAGTGTTTTAGTATTCTAGTAGCTTGTCTGTTAATGTAGCAAATGCTGTGACAATTGAGTGCATACTCTAGTTGTGATTAAGAACAGCGATACTAATTGGGAAAAGGTTAGGGCACAGATGCAAGAACCAGTTTCCATCTGTGTGTGGGGGACCGATGTGAAAGGGGAAAGTAGTCTGCACGTATACTGTGTTCTGTGAATAAGCTGATGTTGAAGGCAGACTGGCTCCAGCTTTATCCTTTGCCAGATGGATGTTCAGCACGTGACATCGTCTAGAACACGAGTTCTGCCACAATTGTTCTATTCTAGAATTACAGGGAAATTCTAACACAGACGGTGTTGATGTTCATCGTCCACATGAGCTGTAATTCTGATCCCACACGGCTGCTCTATTCCCACATTCCTTCAATGTGCCTTTTCTTTCCACTTCTACCTGACCTATACTTCATTCTCGGAAAATCTTTCAGAAAATGAGAGGAGTCTGGGGAAAGGCAGGTTCTCACTTTCAACAAGGAAATTACAACATCGCGAGGCTGATCTTCATTGTGGGTAAAGTTACAGAAACTCTTTATTAAAAACAAGATCATACAGCACCTGGATAGAAATAAAATCCTAACAAACAGGCAACATGGGCTTATGAAGGGGGTCCCTTTCCAATCTAACTGCCTGGTGGATTTTGAGGGAGTGCCAGGAGGTTAATAGGGGTAAGACAGTGAGTGTGTGATGTACCTGGGTTCAGTAAGGTCTTTGATACAGTCTCCCTGAAAAAACTGGAGCTCAAAATGAAGGAATGGGGATGGATGGACATATTTAACAATGGATATGTAACTGGTTAACTGATAAAATCCAGAGTGTTGTGGAACAAGGATTGGCATCATCCTGGGAGAATGTTACCGTCGGGGGCTCCAAGGGGGTCCCTTTTACAGCATCTTTTGTTTAACATCTTCGTAAATGAGCTGGAGGTGGAGTCACAACCAGACTGGAGAAATGATGTAGCTGATTGAAAAGCCAATGAAAAGGATAAAGTGTAAAACTGAACAGAATACACCACAGGAAGGTCGGCGACTAGACGGTGAGGCTGGGAGGGGAGGTGAGGCTGGGGGGGGTGAGGCTGGGGGGGGTGAGGCTGGGGGGGGGGGGGGTGAGGCTGGGGGCGGTGAGGCTCGGGGGGGTGAGGCTGGGGGCGGTGAGGCTCGGGGGGGTGAGGCTGCGGGTGGTGAGGCTGGGGGGGGTGAGGCTGGGGTCTCCCTGACGCTGGGGGGGGGTGAGGCTGGGGGGGTGGTGAGGCTGGGGGGGGGTGAGGCTGGGGGGGTGGTGAGGCTGGGGGGGGGTGAGGCTGGGGGGGTGGTGAGGCTGGGGGGGGGGGTGAGGCTGGGGGGGGGTGAGGCTGGGGGGGGGTGAGGCTGGGGGGGGTGAGGCTGGGGTCTCCCTGAGGCTGGGGTCTCCCTGAGGCTGGGGGGGGTGAGGCTGGGGGGGGTGAGGCTGCGGGCGGTGAGGCTGCGGGTGGTGAGGCTGGGGGGGGTGAGGCTGGGGGGGGTGAGGCTGGGGGGGGTGAGGCTGGGGGGGGTGAGGCTGGGGGGGGTGAGGCTGGGGGGGGTGAGGCTGGGGTCTCCCTGACGCTGGGGGGGGGTGAGGCTGGGGGGGTGGTGAGGCTGGGGGGTGGTGAGGCTGGGGGGGGGGGGGGGGTGAGGCTGGGGGGGGGGGTGAGGCTGGGGGGGGGTGAGGCTGGGGTCTCCCTGAGGCTGGGGGGGGTGAGGCTGGGGGGGGGGGGTGAGGCTGGGGGGGTGGTGGTGAGGCTGGGGGTGGGGGGGTGGGGCTGGGGGGGTGGGGCTGGGGGCGGTGAGGCTGGGGGCGGTGAGGCTGGGGGCGGTGAGGCTGGGGTCTCCCTGAGCCTGGGGGGGGTGAGGCTGGGGGCGGTGTGGCTGGGGGCGGTGAGGCTGGGGGCGGTGAGGCTGGGGGGAGTGAGGCTGGGGGGGGTGAGGCTGGGGGCGGTGAGGCTGGGGGCGGTGAGGCTGGGGGGGCTTGAGGCTGGGGGGGCTTGAGGCTGGGGGCGGTGAGGCTGGGGGCGGTGAGGCTGGGGGGGGTGAGGCTGGGGGCGGTGAGGCTGGGGTCTCCCTGTTGGTGTGATTTTAGTGAGGCTGCGTCTGCAATACTTTGTGCAGTTTTGGTCTCCACATTTATGAAAGGATATACTGGCAGTGAAAATGGAGTTGAAGTCCAGGATCAGCCATCATCATATTAAGTGTTGGAGTGAGCTCGATGGGCTGTGTGCTCTGCTCCTGCTCCTAATTCTCATGTTCTTGTGCAATAGGGTCTCCCTGATGCAGTGATGGGGACAGTCGTGTGAAGATGAACTGAGAAACCTGGCCTTCCTCATGTACCTGCCCCAAGATTCTCTGATCTGCTTCCCACACCATATCCTCCGTCCCCATAAGAAACAGTCAGAGTACAGCTAATGTGTAATCTTCAGGGGTAACTGTAGTAGTTTGGACATTCTCACTTAGCTTCCTGCTTCAATATCAGAAATGATGTTACTTACTCAGTCTGATCTGTCTTTGGCTCCTTAATATGAAGCTCTCTCAGTATAAGACGTATCAGCAACTGAAATAAGAACGATAAAACTTCAATTAGGAAAATTGCTATAAGTCTAATGAAGATAAGGTCAAACCCTGGAAGACACTTAGTGTTGGGTAATAAAACCTATCATTTTGCAGCAGATTACCACTTAGGGTCTCAGTTTTTCACATTTCTGAAGTTACTTTTTAAATGAATTTTGAAATGCAAGAATTGTTACATGGTTTTCAGAGTCATCCTCAACACCACGGGAATACTAGAAGCTGTGCAGCAGATTCTACATCAGACTGAGGGAAGGAAATCTGCCGTTCTTATCTGGTCTGACCTACAGGTGACTCCAGACTTACAGCAATGTGGTTAACTCTTAAATGCCTCCTGAACAAGGGCAATTAGGGATGGGTAATAAATGCTGGCCTAGCCAGTGACACCCACATCCCAATAATGAATAATAAAAAACCACACATTCTTGGAGTAGCAATTTGTTTATTCTCAAATATTGGAAAGGTGCCATTTATTGCCCATCTCTAGTTACCCTTGAGAAGGTGGTGGTGAGCTGCCTTCTTGAACCGCTGCAGTCCATGTGGTGTAGGTACACCCACTGTGCTGTTAGGGAGGGAGTTCCAGGATTTTGACCCAGAGACAGTGAAGGAACGGCGATATATTTCCAAGTCAGGATGGTGAGTGACTTGGAGGGGAACTTCCAGGTGGTTATATTCCCTGTTAAAATGGCAATCATCTTGTTAAAACCAGTTGCTAGTTAAACAGGTGATGGGCATTGATTATCCCATCGAAACAGAATAAAAAGAAACAGCTGGAACACTTTGTGTGGAAGCTACTTGGAAGTCAGTAGCACTGAGGAGTTGTCTTGAAAATAAACCAGCTTAAACCAAAAGACCAGCCTGGATTAATTCTTCTACTACAACCTCTTATTGTGAGGAACGTGGTAGCAGAGGATGAACTTTAGGCTTTGCTTATTGATTGCTGTATGTGAAGGTTTCTGTCTCAATCCTCTGAGGGAAATGAAGTGTACGGTTGCTGACAATATAAGTTATGGAATGGTGGAAGGATGGTGCAAAATCACAAACTTTGATTATCTACCAATTTTTTCTGACTCTGAACCTTATCGGCAATGGAAAGCTGAAGTTGAAACGTGGACCCGAGTTACTGTTATACCCCAGAAGAAGCAAGGTATGGCTTTGGTGTTATCATTACCAGCCAAAAATAAGATAAGGAGTAAGATATTTTCAGAGTGGAAAGTGGATGATTTGGATCATGAAGAGGGATTGAACGATCTGTTACAATTTTTGGATAAGTTTTACAAAAAGGATGAGTTATTGGAAGCGGATGAAGTTTGGATGATCTGTGATAGGTTTAGGAAATCAGGTGATCGGTCCATGGAAGAATATATCATGGGTTTTGATAAATGGAACAGGAGACTACAGAGATTCGAACTTGAAATTCTGGAATTGGTATTGGCATTTAAATGACTGGACTGTGCTCGCATTTCCCATGTTGATGGTCTTTTAGTACTAACAGGCGTTCAGTTCCAGGGGAGAGAATCTCTCCGAGATCAGTTGGCTGCTGCCCTAAAAGTTTCTGGGGAAACAGTCATTCCTGCCACTTTCTTAGCAAATACGAACAACTCTGCTGTAAAACAAAGGATAGAGGACTCAATGGTGGCTGAATTTTGAGGTCGACCAAATATTAGACAAAGATTCCAATACAAAGATGGGGTTAATGACAAGAGGTCTAAAAATGGTCGTAACCCTAGCCAATCTGAGAGTTGGGACAAAAAACGTGTCTGGGTCTGTGACCATAGGCGTTTAAACCCCAAAAAGTGCATGGGGAATGGTTAATCGCTGTGGTTCCCAGTTTCATTACGCGGTGAACTGCCCACAGTGAAGGAATCGCATTTTTGATGTGACCCACGAGATGGATTTATCTGAAAATGATGGTGACTGCCATAATGGAATTGTACTGATCAGAGTTTGAATCCAGTGATGACTATCTTGATGATAGATTCCTTTAACTGTGCAGTTCTGGACAGTGGTTACACTTCTACAGTGTGTGGCATGGACTGGCCTGACTGCTATCTGGAGTCTCTCGATGAGGCAGACCAGTGGAAGGTCAAGGAGTGTGAAAGCTCCACCTGCTTCAGGTTTGGAGATGACAATGCATTAACATCCTCCAAACAGGTGGTCCTCCCTTGTAAGATAGCAGGGGTCAATCTGTTTATCAGTATTGATGTAGTTTCTAGCGAGATACCGCTAATGTTGAGTCGATCTGCGATGAAGATGGCTCAGATGACACTAGATATGAAGAATGATAGAGCAGTCGTGTTTGGGGAAAAGTGTGGATCTACATTTTACTAGGTCAGGATATTACTGCTTGCCACTAAGGAAGCCAGGGGTTTCTCATCAAAACTTCATGAAGTTTTGTTAACTGCTGAGAATGTGGACAAATAGAAAATCATTTGGAAATTACATGGACAGTTTGCACATCCGGTGCCACAGAAACTGAAGACTCTGCTTCGAGATGCGGGAGTGGTCGATAAAGGATATGATGATCTTATTGAACAAATCACTGCTCAGTGTGAAATTTGCCTTGAATATGACAAGACACCACCGCGTCTTGTTGTGAGCTGCCACTAGCCAGGGAGTTTAACGATGCAGTGGCAATGGACTTGAAAGGTTGGGACAAGGATTGAGGTTTTTTTTATTACACTTCATAGATATGGCAACCAGATTTACTCTATCCACTGTGATAGATAGTAAAGACAAAAGGACCATTGTCGATAAGGTCATGGAGAAATGGGTAGGAACAGGATTAGGAACACCAACAAAGCTTCTCACAGATAATGGGGAATTCGCCAATGAGGAATTTCGAGATATGTGCGAAAATTCAAACATCATAGTTAAACGTCAAAGCACACTGCAGCTGAGAGTCTGTTTAGTAATGGTCTTTGCGAAAGAAACCATGTGTTAATAGGTGACATGTTACATAAAATATTAGCTGATCAATCAGATTGTAACCTGCAAACAGCACTAGCATGAGCAGTGCACACAAGGAACTCTCTGCTGAATTTTTTGCATTCAGGCAGAAAAGCTTTCATTAAAGCTGAGGTTTCGGAGAAAATTCAGTGGCCCCTACAGTACCGCATAAGACCACCAGGAATACAGTTTAGACAAGGAGACATGGGGTATTATAAAAGAAGGCCAGAAAGAGTGGAAAGGATCTGGCAAGGTTATAGGGAGTGATGGGGAAGTAGTAATTGTGCAACACGGTAATCAAACTGTTAGGGCACATTCTTCACGGTTAATTGGTACTGGCTATACCTTTACAGGTTCTGAACAGGACATAGAACGTGAGAAGGCACCATGCACTTCATATACACATACACTGGGTAGTTATGAGGAGCAGACGATGGCAGGTACAGGGTTGACTAACTATGAACAAAGTAATACTGAGGTACAGGATAAGGCTATTTGTCCAAAAGGGCAACTACCCAATGAAGGAACAAAGGTAACATACATGCCAGAAGGGGCCAATGTGTGGAGGGATGGCACCACCATAGGGAGAGCAGGAAAAGCCACTGGTAAATACAATACGCGGCTAAATGTGCAGGATGAAGGACAGGAGACAAGACCCATCGACTGGCAAACCGTGGTAAAGAAATGGAAACCCAAAAAGCGCAGTCTGAGTTCTGAAAGTGGACCAGAAAGTGGCTGTGACCCTAGAAAAATATCGCGGACTTGTGAACAGGGTTCTGCTCACATGAGAGAAAGATCATATAGTAGCCCAGAAAGGGAGAGGAATGTGTGCAGAGGCCGTAACTTAACAAGGAAGATGAGACAGCAAGCTGGCAATCTCAATAGTAGAAATCCTTATGACCAAGAGATTTTAGTAGCGGCTAATGAATTGGAAAGTAAGCTGATAAAGGAAGCCAAACGGAAGGAGTTAGGAATTTGGGGTATGTTCTGAAATACCTGACACAGGACAGCCAGCTTTACCTCACAGATGGATCTGTACAGAAAAGTTACTCCCAGACGGCGCATAAAAGGCCAAAGTGAGATTGGTAGCCCGAGGCTTTGAAGAGAGACGAGGAGATCAGGGTGTCAGAGTGAACTCGCCTACCGTGGGGAAAGTGAGGTTGAAGGTTTTTTTTAGCTATTTTGGCATCCTATTTCCGGGAGTGCAAATCGATTGATATAAAGGCTGCGTTTTTACAGGGGGAGAAGTTTCAAAGGGAAGTTTTTTTTGAAACCGCCCAAAGAAGCCGGGGATGTAGAAGGAAAGCTGTGGAAATTGAACAAGTGCGTTTATGGGTTGAATGATGCATCAAGAGTGGTATTTTTCCGTGAGGTCTATCCTATTGAAAACAGGTTGCAGTCAGTTAGAGGCAGACCCCGCAATGTTCTACTGGTACCATAAGGAGAAACTGGCTGGGATCTTTATAATTCATGTTGATGATTTCCTGTGGGGAGGCTCTGTAGAATTTGAACAATGGGTAACTGAGAAGTTAAAGAAGGAATTCCAGGTCGGAAGTCAGGCTTCAGGGGCCTTTAAATACATAGGTTTAGACATTAAGCAGAGCAAGGTAAGAGTGACATTGAATCAACAATCTTATCTAGAAAATGTTAATTATATCCCAATAGCTCAGGTTAGATCCTCACAAAAAGAGGATCCTGGTACCCAGGAAGAAATGGAACAGTTAATAAGCTTGATTGGGCAGTTGAACTGGTTGTACACTCAGACTAGGCCTGACGCTAGTTGATGATGTGTAGGAGCGGAGTACCATGATGAAACATGCTACAGTTCAGCAAGTTGTAAGACAAATAAAACACTTAATTAAACCCTGAGTCATGTGCTCAAGTTTCCAGCCTCGGGTGATCCAGAAGATATGAGGTTGGTCATATTTAGTGATGCTTCACATGCCAATCTTCCAGATGGGTTCCCCAGCACAGCCGGGTTCCTCGTGTTCTCCAGCACAGCCGGGTTCATCGTGTTCTCCAGCACAGCCGGGTTCCTCGTGTTCTCCAGCACAGCCGGGTTCCTCGTGTTCTCCAGCACAGCCGGGTTCCTCGTGTTCTCCAGCACAGCCGGGTTCCTCGTGTTCTCCAGCACAGCCGGGTTCCTCGTGTTCTCCAGCACAGCCGGGTTCCTCGTGTTCTCCAGCACAGCCGGGTTCCTCGTGTTCTCCAGCACAGCCGGGTTCCTCGTGTTCTCCAGCACAGCCGGGTTCCTCGTGTTCTCCAGCACAGCCGGGTTCCTCGTGTTCTCCAGCACAGCCGGGTTCCTCGTGTTCTCCAGCACAGCCGGGTTCCTCGTGTTCTCCAGCACAGCCGGGTTCCTCGTGTTCTCCAGCACAGCCGGGTTCCTCGTGTTCTCCAGCACAGCCGGGTTCCTCGTGTTCTCCAGCACAGCCGGGTTCCTCGTGTTCTCCAGCACAGCCGGGTTCCTCGTGTTCTCCAGCACAGCCGGGTTCCTCGTGTTCTCCAGCACAGCCGGGTTCCTCGTGTTCTCCAGCACAGCCGGGTTCCTCGTGTTCTCCAGCACAGCCGGGTTCCTCGTGTTCTCCAGCACAGCCGGGTTCCTCGTGTTCTCCAGCACAGCCGGGTTCCTCGTGTTCTCCAGCACAGCCGGGTTCCTCGTGTTCTCCAGCACAGCCGGGTTCCTCGTGTTCTCCAGCACAGCCGGGTTCCTCGTGTTCTCCAGCACAGCCGGGTTCCTCGTGTTCTCCAGCACAGCCGGGTTCCTCGTGTTCTCCAGCACAGCCGGGTTCCTCGTGTTCTCCAGCACAGCCGGGTTCCTCGTGTTCTCCAGCACAGCCGGGTTCCTCGTGTTCTCCAGCACAGCCGGGTTCCTCGTGTTCTCCAGCACAGCCGGGTTCCTCGTGTTCTCCAGCACAGCCGGGTTCCTCGTGTTCTCCAGCACAGCCGGGTTCCTCGTGTTCTCCAGCACAGCCGGGTTCCTCGTGTTCTCCAGCACAGCCGGGTTCCTCGTGTTCTCCAGCACAGCCGGGTTCCTCGTGTTCTCCAGCACAGCCGGGTTCCTCGTGTTCTCCAGCACAGCCGGGTTCCTCGTGTTCTCCAGCACAGCCGGGTTCCTCGTGTTCTCCAGCACAGCCGGGTTCCTCGTGTTCTCCAGCACAGCCGGGTTCCTCGTGTTCTCCAGCACAGCCGGGTTCCTCGTGTTCTCCAGCACAGCCGGGTTCCTCGTGTTCTCCAGCACAGCCGGGTTCCTCGTGTTCTCTAGCACAGCCGGGATCATCATATTCTCTAGCACAGCGGGTTTCTCATATTCTTGGTGGGAAAGAATGATAAATGTTGCCTGCTGGCTTGGGAGGCCAAGAAAATAAAAAGGACAGGAAAGAGCACCTTAGCTGCTGAAACACTGGCCTTAGTAGAAGTATTAGATATGGGGGTTTACTTATCTAATATACTGACAGAAATATTATATAAGGGGCAATGTGGGGAAAGTTAGCCCATAGAATGTTATGTTGATAACCGGTCTCTTTGGAACAATGTTCATTCCACAAAGTGTCACTGAAAAAAGGCTAAGAATAGACCAAGCCAGCATAAAAGAAATCTTAGAGGAGAGAGATCTCTAAGGTACAATGAGTTGACACACATCACCAACTATCAGGCTGTTTTACAAAAGGAAGTGCCTGCTCTAAGAAAGTACTAAATGTATTGGAAGAGGAGCATCTTATGTTATAATGATGCAATGAAAAAAGAATATTTTGCTTTATAATTGTTTACATGCGTGGTAAAAGAAATTCAGAATTATAGATGTGGAAATTCGTGACATTATTTCCTTCTGTTTGTTTAAAAAAAAATGTTCTATTTAAAAAAGAGAGGAATCTGTCAATATGGCAATCATCTTGTTAAAACCAGTTGCTAGTTAAACAGGTGATGGGCATTGATTATCCCATCGAAACAGAATAAAAAGAAACAGCTGGAACACTTTGTGAGGAAGCTACTTGGAAGTCAGTAGCACTGAGGAGTTGTCTTGAAAATAAACCAGCTTAAACCAAAAGACCGGCCTGGACTAATTAATCTACTACAACCCCTTATTGTGAGGAACGTTCCCATCTATCTGCTGCCCTTGACCTTCTAAATGGTAGCGGTCGTGGGTTTGGAAGGTGCTGTCGAAGGAGCCTTGGTGAATTCCTGCTGTACTTAGTGTAGATGGTACACACTGCTGCTACTGTGTGTTGATGGTGAAGGGAAAGAATGTTTGAGGATGTGGTGCCAATCAAGCGGGGCTGCTCTGTCCTGGATGATGTTGAGCTTCTTGAGTGTTGTGGAAGCTGCACTCATCCAGGCAAGTGGGGAGTATTCCATCACACTCCTGACTTGTGCCTTGTAGATGGTGGACAGGCTTTGGGGAGTCAGGTGGTGAGTTACTGGAGAGAATTTTTAATTTTTTTTGCAATTGGCATATGACTGGAATCGTATTGGGCCAGAATGGGTAGGGATGCTAGGTATCCTTTGCTCAAGTACATCAGCTAATCAGTAGGTTTTTTTGGCATTTAATAATTTTGATATTATCAGCTTTTTATTCCAGATTTAGCTTTTTTAAGCTCAAACTGCTGTAGTGGGATTTTAACATATTCTTTGGAATAATAGTTCAGGCCTCTGGATTACTGTACACAGTAAGATAACCACTATGCCCTGTATAAGGGTCAGAGGTTAACTGGGACAGTGAGTAACTCTCAAGGATCTGTTTGTAACTGACAGCGGGTGAGTGGTGCAGTGAGGAACAAGCATTTCCCCATTCGGCTCCAGTTAATCCTGTTCACTGAGGCTCCCAAGCAGCATAGTGCTACCTGCAGCAGAAGCAGGAAGCTTCCCAAAACCCTGGGAAGTTGCTCAGCTTCATTAGTTAAACATCAGCAGTTTCTATTTCCACACTCAGCAGGTCCATAAACCAACTGGCAGCAATGGTCTTGGGTAAGGGGAGGGTGTGTCCAGTGAGGGAATGTGTGTACTCCATACTGGGAAAGTAGAATATTGACTGGCGTTGACGCCTCAGTAACTTGCTTTGAATGCTCTTGAAAGCAATGCTAAAGTTTCATGCATGTCAAACACCCAGTCAACCAAAAACATAATACACTATTCATAATGGAAGAGACTGCAGGCTGAGTCAGGCAGAAGTAATGCAATCCTGAGTCAAGAAACTTGAATCTCATCCAAGATTTGCTGTCACTCAGTTCTTGGACGGTTCTCGATACCTGACATACAAGAAACAAATTTTCCATTGTGAGGTAATGACAATGGCATTTCTACTCACCAAAAAAGCAAAGGCATCTGCTACCATCAGCATGTAAAAGACATTGTCCCAACCTGTGGGAGAGATGAGACCTGCTAACAGAGGCCCTAAGGCAGCACCTACAAGTACAGGAAGGTAGAAAGCAACAAGTCCATCAGTTGCATGAATATGGCAGCACAATACCAACAAGAAACTTCAAAAATTATTCACAGGGATACTCATTTATCACTCCGAGATCCCAGGTGACCCAAGGCCACCTCCTACTAACAGGGCAAATATACACTTTTTAACCATGAACATATTTGCCATTTGGCTGTCTGTTAATTTGCTTTGTCTAAATGAAGATTAAATGCCATTCATTAGTGTTAGGAAACAGTGATAGCTTAAGTTGTGTGTGGGTGTGTTAGGAATAAAGTATATCTTTAAGTTTAATTATTTTATTTTTTCTATTTGGGTTAAAAGCTGAAACCTGGGATCTAGTTTCATTTGAGCAGAAACAGGAGGTTGAGAGCTGTGTTTGTATATCTGCATTTCTAATCAGTTAGACGACTCTTGGGGAGAAGTTAAAGCAAACACAAGTAGAAAAAACTATGCTGTTACCTAGCAACAGGAGTCTAGAGAGGTAGGATCCACCGCCACACAGAAAAAAAAATAGAAGCAGTTTTGAGTTCAGTTGGAGGCAGTTGCTAGTAGAAACAGCCTTGAAGGGACAGATAACAAGTCCCAAACCATAGTTCAGTTGAAGCCAGGACTCCAGGGAGACTGGATGCTGGGAGAGAGAACTGCAGAGTGAGAGCAGATTTCCCAAAAGAATGGAAAGGTCCCAAGGCCAAGGAGTGAGAGTGGAACAGGAGTAAGTCCCAAGAAGGCCTTCCAGTCAAAGGAAGGACAGGAAACTGGAAAAGGTCTTGTGAGTGAGGAGCAGAGGAAAGCTCCAAGCTTAAAGGGAGAAAGCTACAGTAAGCAGATTTAAAGAGATTGGACCTTCTGACTTCTCACAAGCCTAAGAGACAGCTAAAGGTGTATAATTATTTGCTATGGGCATGCAGTGTTGTGCCATTGGCACAGCTGAGCATTTGAGAGAGTGCATGGAAGAAAGTTTGAATGCACGAGGTGATCCAGTGGAGAGGAACATTGGAAGGAGAGTTCGAAGTTCTGGAGGTGGGCCCTTGTGGAAGGCGTCTGAGAAAATGCGTAAATTTGGGAGAAAATTCCAAAGTGTGTTCTTGGAGAACAGAGATTGGAAACCCTCATGTGAAAGGTGGAGTTCAGTGAGGACGGTTGGCTCACGGTGTGACAAGCGTCTGGGGGGGAGTTGGTGAAGGATCCATAGCATCTGGTTGGGGTGGCATCTGTCACTTGGTTTCAGAGTGTGGTGTGTCTGACCACAGGTCACCTATTGGTTTACATGGACTGGGTACTTACTGTGTACATTAGAGTATAAGGTAGCTTTTGTAACTTGTTATCCTTACAAATCTGTATATATCTATAAAGGTATAGTTGTGGGTGAAGGAGTATTGTAATATAGTTCATCTTCTTTAATAATTGTTTTATTCTTTTGTTAAAAGTTCATCAGCTGCCTCCTGTGATTCTGTTCAGTAGCTACTCTCCATGTTTCTAAACAAAAAAATAAAAGTTAGGATCTATCAAGCTGAGTTCCACCCTGGGATCGGGCTTGTCCAGTAGTAACATCAGCTGGGATCACATCACTAGCCTGTTTAATATTTACAGCCACAAGGGTAACACCAACAGCATTACCTGGAGGAGGGGATGGTAGAGGAACAGGCAGAGGAAATATTAACACAAACGCCAAAAGATCCAGTTGGAAATGAGATACTAATTGCAACAACCACCAGCATTTTTATCTATTTTGAAAGCTTAATATATGTTCCAAAGAAACTTAATTTCTCTCCATTTTTTGTTTATGAAGAAGAACGACCCAAAGCTTAGTCAAAGTGATGGTTCTGAGGAGAAAGGGGCAATGCAATTAAAGAAAGGAAATGTCTAAGGCTGAGGTGGCTGCAAACGTGGTGGGGTGGAGGCAGCAGGGTGGACGAGCAGGAGATAGAGGAATTGGTTAGGATAAAAATAGATAAAGATGAGGTATTTAAAAGATTGGCAGAACTCTAAATAGAAAAGTCACCCAGTCTGAATGGCATGCACCCGAGGCTGCTGAGGGGAAGGGTAGAAACCAAGGAGATTCTGGCCAAGTTTTTGAGGATGTAACTAGTAGAATAGATAAAGGAGAACCAGTGGATGTGGTGTATTTGGGTTTTCTGAAAGCTTTTGATAAAGTCCCACATAAGAGGCGGATGTGCAAACATGGAGTTGGGGGTAATATACCGGCACGGATTGAGAATTGGTTGGCAGACAGGAAACGGGGAGGAGGAATAAATGGGTCTTTTTCAGAGTGGCAGGTGGTGACTAGTGGGGTACCGCAGGGATCAGTGCTTGGACCCCAGCTATTCACAAAATATATATCGATGATTTGGATGAGGGAGCCAAATGTAATATTTCCAAGTTTACTGACAACACAAAACTAGGTGGGAATGTGAGCGGTGAGGAGGATGTTAAGAGGCTTCAAGGCGATTTAGGCAGGTTGAGTGAGTGGGAAAATACATGGCAGATGCAGTATAACGTGGATAAGTGTGAAGTTATCCACTTCGGTAGGAAAAACGAAATGGCAGAGTATTATTTAAATGGTGATAGATTGGGAAATGTTGAAGTACAAAGGGACCTGGGTGTCCTTGTACACCAATCACTGAAAGTAAGCATGCAGGTGTAGCAAGTAGTTAAGAAGACATCTAGTATGTTGGCCTTCATTGTGAGAGGACTTGAGTACAGGAGCAAGGATGTCTTACTGCAGCTGTACAGGGCCTTGGTGATACCACACCTGGAGTATTATGTGTGGTTTTGGTCTCCTTACCTAAGAAAGGATATACTTGCCATAGAGGGAGTGCAGCGAAGGTTCACCAGACTGATTCCTGGGATGGCAGGATTGTCGTATGAGGGGAGATTGGGTCAATTAGGCCGGTATTCACTGGAGTTTAGAAGAATGAGGGAGGATCTCTTTGAAACATATAAAATTCTGACAGGGATGGACATACTGGATGCAGGGATGATGTTTCCTCTGGCTGGAGGTCTGGAACAAGGGGTCACAGTCTCAGGATACAGGGTGGGCCATTTAGGACTGAGATGAGGTGAAACTTCTTCACTCAGAGGGTGGTGAACCTGTGGAATTCTCTACCAGAGAAGCTGTGGAGGCCGGGTCACTGAATATATTTAAGAAGGAAATAGATTTCTGGACTCTATAAAGGCGTCAAGGAGAATGGGGAGAGAGCAGGAGTACGGCATTGAGAGAGGATCAGTCATGATCATATTGAATGGCGGAACAGGCTCGAAGGGCCGACTGATTTACTCCTGCTCCCCATTTTCTTTGTTTCTATAATCTCCCAATCCTCCTGGAATATGTGGCAGCAGAGGATTGGGTATCTTTCCAGCCAGAGAAGTGTGCGATGGTGTTGGGACCACTGCTCTTTTTGATACATATTACCGATTCGGATGAGAGTATACTGGGCATGTTGCACATGGCACAATACTTAAAAACACTAAATAGTGAGGAGGATAATAAGAGGCTTCAGGAGGATTTAGACTGGTGAAATAGGCAGACATATTGGAGGTGAAATATAATGCAGTAAAGTGTGAGGAGAGGAGATGAACAAACTAAATGGGATAATTTTGAAGGCGGGTGGTTTTCAGGAACAGAAAGGATAGAAATGGCTTACAGCACCCCATGGTTAACTGGTTCTGAGCTGCTGGATCTGTTCTTAATCCATCCCATTTAGCACAGTAGTAATGTCATAGGATGCAATGGAGGATGTCCTCAGGGAGAAGATGGGACTTGGTCTCCACAAGGATTACGTGGTGGTCACTCTTACCAATACTGTCACAGACATGCATTTGAGAGACACACACATTTGGTGAGGACGAAGACAAGCAGGTTATTCCTTCCTGTCTAATGTCTCAAGACTCATTAATTGCAAGCAATCTACAACAACCAGTTGCTATGTAGTTCAGTTAAGATGTCAGGGTTTCTCTTAAGTCCAAGACACATGAATCAGTCCCAATGTATTCAGTCTGCTGTGTTCAGATAGTGTGGCATTCCAGAGAAAACAGAGTTCCACATAATGAATTGCAGTAAACTTGTTGTCTATAGAACCACCTTGCAATCTCATGATGCCTTGGGGGTCAAGTGTGAAACAGTCTCGCAATATCTGGTTGATATGTGATGCTTTACCCTTAGTCTGCAGTTAGGTGACATTCCCGGATTAATTAATTATATTTCAAATCACACCTATCACCATCACAACCTGCCCATGAAGGAGAGTGAACTATCTGAGTTAACTGACCAGGATATCACTTGTCCAGCCAAGGAGAGTGGTGATGTCATAGAGGTCTACAGCACAGAAAAAGGCCCTTCAGCCCATCGAGTCTGTGCCGGTCAAACAAGTACCTAACTATTCTAATCCCATTTTCCAGCACTAGGCCCATAGTCTTCTATGCCATGGCAATGCAAGTGCACATCCAAATACTTCTTAAATGTTATGAGGGTTTCTGCCTCTACCACCCTTTCAGGCAATGAGTTCCAGATTCCCACCACCCTCTGGGTGAAAAAATTCTTCCTCACATCCCCTCTAAACCTCCTGCCCCTTACCTTAAATCTATGCCCCCTGGTTATTGATCCCTCCACCAAGGGGAAAAGTTCCTTCCTGTCTGATGTGTTGTGTTGTCGTGGAGTTTTTCAGAGACCTACCTATAGAGCCCGTGCCATCGATGATTGCAGTCACAGTGGACAGGGCTTTGGAATTCCCCATTAAACTCTTGTGTGTGCCCTGAAATCAGAAGTCATTTAGAAATTTAACAGAATTACCATTGACGACCTTCAGGGTGATCTGACCCTTCCAATACATCCAATCCACAGCCCTGATGAAGTCAGGCAAACAGGAAACTTCCCAAAATCTCCCTTTATAAAAACCAGTAATAATTAACATATTACTTACAAAATAAGAAATGCCCGGGAGTCAGTCTGGAAACTACTCAAAAGATAAAGGTGGATTATACGGCTTGTATTCCTGTTGTGTATTTAACAGAAAAAAATAACATGATGCTTCACTGAAGCACCTGACAAAAATGAATGATGAGCCAGAGAAGGGGATATTAGGAAGGGAACAGCTTAGTCTTAAAGGAGAAGGCAGAGATGTTGAAGGGGAAAATTCCAGAGAACCCAGATTACTGAAGGCATGGCTGTCATGGTGGACTGAAGGGAGTGGGTGGATGTACATGAGACTGAAGTTGGAGGAACACCTCCAGTCCTACAACCCATCAGGATCTCTGCGTTCCTGCAACTCTGGCTCTTGTCCAGCCCCCACTCTGTCCACCCCACCATTAGCAGCTTTTCCATTACCCATCGAGACCCCAACCCCAAGCTGAGGAAACTCCTTGCTAAACCTCTTCACCTCTCTCCCTTCTTTTTAAGATGCTCCTTTAAAACTTAACTCTTTGGCCAAGTTTTTGGTTGCCTGTCCCAACGTCACATCCTTTAGGTCAGTGTTAAATCTTTGTATAATTACGGTCCTGAGAAGCACCCTTGGCCATTAACTTTGTACTGCTGTAGTGAAAAAGCTTACAGTACTCACCAAATCAGCAGATACTGCAGTTGTGATTAATGCATATGGTCCATTTACTAACGCCCCACAGCCAATCAGCATAACTGGAACAAAATTGAGGCCAGAAATATTAATCAGCATAACTGCAAGATATGAAACCCAAACAGGGACGAGTTACTCTGGATGTTGCAGTTAGAACATACTTGCCCATGAAGGTGTGGAATCAGACAGTTGAATGGAAAGATGGCATTCACAGCACGATGACAGTATAAGTCTGGAGAGCCCCCCCCATTTTAGTTAAAACAAAGTTTCAAAATGAAGCTACGCACTCATTATAAAAGGAAACACTTTGATAGTAGGAACCATAAGGTTAGATTGTCATAAATGCTCTTTAATCTCTTCCAGAAACATATGAACAAGAGGAATCATTCAGCGCCTAGAGCCTGTCCCACCATTAAATTCAATCCAGGATCAGTGCTGGGGCCTCAACTTTTTACAATTTATAAAAGTGATCTGGATGAAGGGACAGATGGAATGGTGGCTAAACGTGCTGATGACACAAAGATAGGTAAGTTGTGAAGAGGACGTAAGGAGGCTACATGGGGATATAGATAGGTAAAGTGAGTGGGCAAAGATCTGGCAAATGGAGTATAATGTGGGAAAAGAGCATAATGCAGGGAGAATAAAAAAAAACAGCATGTTATCTAAATGGTGAGAGATAGCAGAGCTCTGACACGCAGAGGGGTTTGGGTGTCCTAGTGCATGAATCGCAAAAGGCTAGTATAGAGGCTGTCGTGAAACTATTAATGTATATAATATTATTGGAAAATATTTTTCTTTTAAAATAGAGGTTTAGCCTGTGAGTGTGTCTTAATTGGATTATAGCCAGCTAGTCAGGGTGCTGTGATGTGCACTAGTTTTGATATGTAAGGGAGATAATGTGCATTTGCATTTTTTTTTTGAATAGAGCATTCAAGAAGTGGGGTGAAAACTGACACCTATCTCGCAGCTACCAAGCAATATGTTTATATTACTAATAAAATTGGTACTATGAAAGGGGTTTCATTGTTAAAAGGTAAAGTTCAAAGAGGCTGGTAATACAATGAGAATTTGAATTCAATCAGTGGTGGTAGGTATAATTTCAGTAGTTTTCAGGTGTGCAGGGCAGAGGCAATGTGAGATCAAAAGGCAGCTGCAAACCTCCAACTGTCTCCACAGCAACCAACGTGAAAAGAACCTCATTTTGAATTTGTAAGGTGAAAATGCTTTGCCTGGTGTTTGGTTAAGTCTATGGGTTGCTGTTGCCTTAATGGAGACTAGTTTGGGAATTTGTTAAGTCATGATAGTAGCAATTTGAAGCCGTGTGTGTATGTATCTGAATGTAGAGTCGCACCTCAAACATAACACTTAAACAACTGTCATAACCTATAATTTTATAAAGTTTCCCTCTGGAATTTTTAAATACCTCCGCTTTACCAACTGCATCCATAACAATTGGACATTCATCCTGGATAAATTTTATTTCTAACTCCTGGATTAGTTAGGAATTGGTGAATCTTAAGTTTATGAGTACGAGAGGCTCTTTGAATTCAGGAGTTGGTGAGGTATTTTAGAAGTGATGAGACTGCAAGATTGGCAATTGCTGAGACTTGTCTGGGAGTAGAAGAGAACTCTGATTAGATTGGAGAGAATAACCAAAACTAAGTTAACAGGGTTGGCAGATAAGTTAAAATTAGGGTTACCTGCGGAGGCTAGGAAATCAGATATAGTTAAAAGTGTAGCACAGCATCTACAGTTGTAAGTGAAACCTGACACTAGTGAGTCACAGCTGGAGGTAGTGAGGCTTCTGTTACAATTGAAGATGCTTGAATTTGAACAAGCAAAGGAACTGAAAAAGCTTAAATTTGAAGCAAGGGAATTAGAAATTGTGAAGATGAAGAAGGAGGAAAGAGAGAATTCCAACTGAAAATGTTTGCAGTTGGAAAAGAAATGCCAGTAGGTGAGGAAGGATTTATCTCTAGAGTAGAACCCAGTGGGGAGATGTTTAAATTTGCACAAACTCTTCCAAAGTGGGAGGAAAAGATATTGAAACATTGTTTATTTCATTTGAGAAGCTAGTGAAACAGATGAAATGGCCACAGGAAAAGCAGACATTATTATCATAGTCTAAGTTGTTAGGTAGGGCACATGAGGTATATGCTTCACTATCAGAAGAAATGTCTGAGTTATGATGTGGTGAAAAAGGCTACTTTGAGTGCATATGAGTTGGTTCCTGAAGCAAACAGGCTGAAATTCAGCAATATGAAAAACAGCCTGGGCAAACTTATATTCAGTTTGAAAGAATAAAGCAAAGTAATTTTGACCGATGGATATGGGCATTAAAAATAGAGACAATGTATGCAGCTCTTAGGGAAGTAACTCTTTTGGAAGAATTAAGATTCAATCCCTTTGGTAGTGAGAACTCGTGGAGGAACAGAAGGTTGATTCTGTAAGGTAAGCAGCAGAGATAGCTGCTGATTATGAGTTAGTTCATAGAGCTAAACCTTTTTTCTGTCACTCTTTCAAATTGGAAAAGGATAAAAAGCGGGAAGGTGAAAGGAAGGTAGGTAGTCAGAGAAGAGAAGGATTAGCTGAAGTTCCCAGGAAGTTGTTTTCTCAGAATAAAAAGGAAGGTGCTGAAGGGAGAAGTGACATTCGAAAATTGAGGTGTTTTCACACAAAGTCAGTGTGTTGGAGGTTGTAGAAAAAATCTGTAGGAATTATTGGGGTACAAAAGGCTCTGGGGGTAAAAGTACTGTGGGTTCTGAGGTTCAGGCACAGGAGAAACCAGTGGTTTGTGTACAGGTGTAATGGAGAATCAGTGAAAGCTAAACAAGTGAGATTATGTTCACAGTTTACTCTGAGGAGCAGGTTGCAGAAATGTTTAAAGGCTTTGTGTGTGAAGGGAAAGTCTTTCCATGTATACAGGGTGGAGTAGGTAAAGATGTTAAAATTTTGAGACACGGGGCTAGTCAATCTTTAATGCTGTGGGTTAGTGATATTTGTTGTTCAGAGGGAGTGTTACAGAAGAAGGTAATAAGTGGGGTTCATGGAGATGTTAAATCTATTCCGTTGTGGAAGGTAAGTTTAAAGAGCAGATGGAAGTCGGGTGAAGTTATAGTTGGAGTAGTGGAAAAATTACGCAGAGAAACACCTTTGACCACAAGTCCATCAGGCTGTGGTCGGCACGTAACGTCTTAGAGGCCCTGCGGGAAAAGGAGAGGGTGGATCCTGTGGGATGGTTCCCCGAGCAGACTGTCAAAGTCATTTGGCAGAATGCCTCATCGTCAGAACTTTCCAACAAGCACCAAGATGTAACTTGGCTGGTGGTGAGAAAGGCCCTCCCTGTCAGATCCTTCCAACACGCCAGGAGTCTCACCCCCTCTGCACGTTGCCCTCGAGGTGGCTGTAGTGGGGACAAGACCGTTGTTCACCTCCTTGTATTGTGCCTTTGCAAAGAAGGTTTGGAGAGAGATGCAGTGGTTTCTGTCGAGGTTCATCCCGAGCAGTTCTGTGACACAGGACTCTGTGCTCTACGGGCTGTTCCCAGGGACACACACCGAGACAAACATCAACTGCAGCTGGAGGATCATCAACTCAGTGAAAGACGCTCTTTGGTCTACCCGAAGCTTCTTGGTCTTCCAGCGCAAAGAGTTGTCCCTGACCGAGTGTTGCAGGCTGGCACATTCCAAAGTTCAGGACTACGTGCTGAGGGACGCACTAAAGCTTGGGGCAGCCGCCGCAAAGGGGAAAGGTCGCTGTCTAAGACCTTTCTGCCACAGTGCACTGAGGGGCTGGGAACTCTTGAGAGCCCCTCGGGCTGTGCAGCTCACAATGAATGTATGCATGGAATACTAAGTGTATTATAATTGTATTGAAGCACCTCAGAGTGCAACATGATGTTGATAACTCCAATACCATTGTCTGATTGTCTGCAGTGACCATATTGAAATGATTGTAATACTCATTGATTGTATTGATGCACCTCATGATCCATGTGTAAAAGTTGAATCTGATTGTACTTATGATGGCCATTTTGAAATGTTTTGGAATGTTCTTCCAGATAGTTTATAAATAAGAACAGATTTTTTATTTTAAAAATATACTTATCAGTTTAACTGATATGTTTAAAAGTTGAATCTGATTGTACTTTTGTGATGGTGATTTTGAAATGTTTTATAATGTTCTTCCAGATATTATATGAATAAAGTATGTTTTTCAAAAAAAAAATAAAAGCAAGGGTCCATATTTTATTCAGGTAAGACATGTCTGGGGAGCTCAGTCCCGTGATTTGCACATCCTGCTGTTATGACCAATGCAGTTGGGAAAGCTGAGTTATTTTAAAATCCCAGAGTGAAACTTTAAACAACCGTCATAACCTATAATTTTAAGTGTTATGTTTGAGATGCGACTCTAAATTCAGGAATCAGACCCCCAGTTCTCACGGTTTTACATTAAACTAAAGGAAACATTTTATTAATTTACACAGGTTAAAAATATATATACATGGCTACAAATTACTACTGTCATAACTTTTAACAAGTTCCCAAACTAGTCTCCATTAAGGCAACAGCAACCCATAGACTTAACCAAACACCAGGCAAAGCATTTTCACCTTACAAATTCAAAATGAGTTTCTTTTCACTGTGGAGACAGTTGGAGGTTTGCAGCTGCCTTTTGATCTCACATTGCATCTGCCCTGCACACCCAGAAACTACTGAAATTATACCTACCACCACTGATTGAATTCAAATTCTCAGTGTATCACCAGCCTCTTTGAACTTTACCTTTTAACAATGAAACCCCTTTCATAGTACCAATTTTATTAGTGATATAAACATATTGCTCGGTAGCTGTTAAAAAGGCATCAAGTTTTTACCCCACTTCTTGAATGTTCTATTCCAAAAATAGAAATACACTCTACCTCCTGTTTACATCTCAAACTAGCACATATCACAGCACCCAGACTAGCTGCTTTAATCTAATTAAGACACACCCGCAGACCAAGCCTCTATTTTAAAAGAAAAATATTTTCCAAAATATTATATACATTACTAGCTTAATGACACAGCGTTCTGTGGGAAATCCTAGACTCTCCTGGCAGTCTGGATGACCATGTGTACAGGAGGTGCCTCAGACTGGAGCAACTCGAGCTCTGGGTTTTGGAGCTTGAGCAGTAGCTGAGGGCATTACGGTGCATTCACGGGGCTGAGAGGGTCGTGGATAGAACGTTTCAGGACGTGGTCACCCCGCAGCTTAAGGAAGTGCAAACGGAGAGGGAATGGGTGACCACCAGACAGAAGAAGGGGACCAGGCAGATAGAGAGGGAATCCCCCGAGTGCATCTCGCTTGCAAACCATTTTTCGGCCTTGGAAAACAGCGAGAGTGACGGTTCCTCTGAGGAGGCCAATCAGAGCCAAGGCCATGGCACTGTGGGTGGTCCAGCTGCTCAGGGTGGGAGGAAGAAATGTGGAAGGGCAATAGTGGTAGGGGATTCATTAGTGAGGGGAGAAGACAGACACTTCTGCAGCCACAGACGTGACTCCAGGATGGTACGTTGCCTCCTGGGTACCAGGGTCAAGGGTGTTATGGAACGGCTGCCGGACATTCTGAAGGGGGAGGGTGAATAGCCAGAGGTCATGGTCCATGTTGGGACCAATGACATTGGAAGAAAGAGAAATGAGATCCTGCAAGCAGACTTGAGGGAGTTAGGTAGGAAATTGAAAAGCAGGACTTCAAAGGCAGTAATCCCCGGATTACTCCCAGTGCCACACAGTAGTGAGTATAGGAACAGAAGGATTGAGCAGATTAATGCGTGGCTGAAGAGATGGGGCTGGAGGGAGGGCTTTAGATTCCTGGGGCATTGGGACCGTTTCTGGGGGAGGTGGAACCTGTACAAGTTGGACAGGTTACATCTAAACAGGAATGTGACCAACATCCTCAGGGGGAGGTTTGCTAATGATGTTGGGGGGATTTAAACTAAATTGGCAGAGGGATGGGATCCTGAAAGGTAGTTCAGAGGGGAGAGAAGCTGAGATGGAATTAGAAGTTAAAACGCTGGTGAGTGAGTCTGGAAGGCAGACGAAACATCGGTTAGATAAGAAAGGAGTGAGTTTAGCAAAGGCTAAATGAAATATATTTTAATACAAGGAGCCTGAGGAATAAGACAGACAAGCTAAGGGCACAGATAGACACACGGGAGTGTGATATCAGAGCTATGACCGAAACTTGGCTAAAAAGGGCAGGATTGGCAGCTCAACAACCCTGGTTATAGGGTATTCAGACAAGATAGGGAGGGGGATAGAAGAGTTGGGGGGAGAGGGGGAATCAATTCTAGCAGTGAGGAGGGATGATATCTTGGAAGGATCGTCAAATGAGGCCTTATGGGTAGAAGTAAAAAACACAAAAGGGGTAAACACGCTGTTGGGTGTGTACTATAGGACCCCAAACAGTCAGGGAGAGATAGAGGATCAAATATGTAATCACATTTCAGAGAAGTGTAAGAATATTAAGGCAGTAATAGGGGATTTTAACTACCCAAATATTAACTGGGATAGTTTTAGTGTGCAAGGTAGGGAGGGAGCAAAATTCTTAAGTTGCATCCAGGAGAACTCTTTTTTAGCCAGTATGTAGAAAACCCAACAAGGGAGGGGGCAGTTCTGGACCTAATAATCAGAAATGAGCTCGGGCAGGTGGAAGGCGTATCAGCAGGGGAGCATTTTGGAAATAGTGACCATAACTCAGTTAGATTTAGGATAGTTATGGAAAAGGATAAGGTTGGGCTGGGAATAAAAGTTCTAAACTGGGGAAAGGCTAATTTTACTAAGATGAGATACGATTTGGCCCAAGTGGACTGGGAGCAGCTACTTGCAGATAAAACTGTGTCAGAGCAGTGGGAGGCATTCAAGGAGGAAATAGCGAGAGTACAGGGCAAATATGTTCTCGTAAAGACAAAGGGGGGGACAAAGTCCGGAGAACCCTGGACGTCAAGGGACATGAAGGTTAGGATTAAGGAAAAAAAAAGCTTATGGCAGATATGGAAGGATCAACAAGGCAGAGTCCCTGGAGTATAAAAAGGGCAGAGGGGAACTTAAAGGAAATTAGGAAAGCAGAGAGTGCATGAGAAAGCATTAGTGGGGTTTTTAAATATATGAAGAGCACGAGAATAACTAGGGACAGGGTAGGCCCAATTAGGGACCATAGAGGTAATGTGTGTGTGTGGACCCAGAAGACATGGGTACAGTCCTCAGTGAATACTTTATTTTTTTATATATTAATTCAAGGTGGGCTTCGCTGGTTAGGCCAGCATTTATTGCCCATCCCTAATTGCCCTTGAGAAGGTGGTGGTGAGTTGCCTTCTTGAACCACTGCAGTCCCAGTGGTGTAGGTACACCCACAGTGCTGTTAGGGAGGGAGTTCCAGGATTTTCACCCAGCGACAGTGAAGGAACGGTGATATATTTCCAAGTCAGGATGGTGAGTGACTTGGAGGGAACTTGCAGGTGGTAGTGTTCCTATTTGCTGTTCTTGTCCTTCTAGGTGGTAGTGCTTGTGGGTTTGGAAGGTTCTGCCTAAGGAGCCTTGGTGAATTCCTGCAGTACATCTCGTAGATGGTACACACTGCTGCTATTGTCTGTTGGTGGTGGAGGGAGTGAATGTTTGTGGATGTGGTGCCAATCAAATGGGGCTGCTTTGTCCTGGACGGTGTACAGCTTCTTGAATGTTGTGGGAGCTGCATTTAACCAGGCAAGTGGGGAGTATTCCATCACACTGCTGACTTGTGCCTTGTAGATGGTGGACAGGCTTTGGGGAGTCAGGAGGTGAGTTACTCGCCACAGGATTCCTAGCCTTTGACCTGCTCATGTAGCCACAGTATTTATATGGCTGGTCCAGTTCAGCTTCTGGTCAATGGTAACCCCCAGGATGTTGATAGTGGGGGATACAGTGATGGTAAAGACATTGAATGTCAAGGAGCGATGGCTGGATTCTCTCTTGTTGGAGAAGGTCACTGCTTGACACTTGTGTGGCACAAATGTTACTTGCCACTTGTCAGCCCAAGCCTGGATATTGTCCAGGTCTTGCTGTATTTGGACATGGACTGCTTCAGTATCTGAGGAGTCACGAATGGTGCTGAACATTGTGCAATCATTAGCCAACATCTGACCCTATGATGGATGGAAGGTCATTGATGAAGCAGCTGAAGATGGTTCCGCTGAGGACACTACCCTGAGGAACTCCTGCAGTGATGTCCTGGAGCTGAGGTGATTGACCTCCAACAACCATAACCATCTTCCTGTGTGCTGGGTATGACTCCAACCAATGGAGAGTTTCCCCCCCTGATTCCCAATGACTCCAGTTTTGCTAGGGCTCCTTGATGCCACACTCAGTCTAATGATGCAGCCTTGATGTCAAAGGCAGTCACTCTCACCTCACCTTGGGAAATCAGCTCTTTTGTCCATGTTTGAACCAAGGCTGTAATGAGGTCAGGAGCTGAGTAGCCCTGGCGGAACACAAACTGGGTGTTGGTGAGCAGGTTATTGCTATGCAAGTGCCGCTTGATAGCACTGTTGATGACCCCTTCCATTACTTTACTGATGATCAAGAGTAGACTGATGGGGCAGTAATTGGCTGGGTTGGATTTGTCCTGCTTTGTGTACAGGACTTACCTGGGTCCTCAGTACAATTGCCTGTGTGTGTGTGTCCGCTGTGCTGCTCCATCGTTGAGGATGGGGATATTTGTGGAGCCACCTCCAGCAAGTTAATTGTCCACCATCATTCACGACTGGATGTGGCAGGACTGCAGAGCTTAGATCTGATCCGTTGGTTTTGGGATTGCTTAGCTCTGGATATTATTTGCGGCTTATGCTGTTTGGCACACAAGTAGTCCTGTGTTATAGCTTCACCAGGTTGACACCTCATTTTTAGGTATGCCTGGTGCTGCTCCTGGCATGCCCTCCTGCACTCTTCATTGTACCAGGGTTGATCCCCTGGCTTGATGGTAATGGTAGAGTGGTGGATATGCCGGGCCATGAGGTTACAGATTGTGTTTGAGTACAATTCTGCTGCTGCTGATGGCCCACAGCACCTCATGGATGCCCAGTCTTGAGTTGCTAGATCTGTTCGAAATCTGCCCCATTTAGCACGGTGGTAGTGCCACACAACACAATGGAGGGTACCCTCAATGAGAAGGCAGGACTCCATCTCCAAAATGACTGTGTGGTGGTCATGCCTACTGATACTGTCATGGACAGATGCATCTGCGGCAGGCAGGTTGGTGAGGATGAGGTCAAGTATGTTTTTCCCTCTTGTTGACTCCCTCACCACCTGCCGCAGAACCAGTCTAGCAGCTATGTCCTTTAGGGCTCGGTCACTAGTGGTGCTACCGAGCCACTCTTGGTGATGGACATTGAAGTCCCCCACCCAGAGTACATTCTGTGCCCTTGCCACCCTCAGTGCTTCCTCCAAGTGGTGTTCAACATGGAGGAGCACTGATTCATCAGCTGAGGGAGGGCGGTATGTGGTAATCAAGAGGTTTCCTTGCCCATGTTTGACCTGATGCCATGAGGCTTCATGGGGTCTGGAGTCAATGCTGTGGACTCCCAGGGCAACTCCCTCCCGACTGTGCCGCCACCTCTGTTGGTGGGACAGGACATACCCAGGGATGGTGATGGTGGTGTCTGGGACATTATCTGTAAGATATGATTCCGTGAGGATGACTATGTCAGGCTGTTTCTTGACTAGTCTGAGAGACAGCTCTCCCAATTCTGGCACCAGTCCCCAGATGTTAGTAAGGAGGACTTTGCAGGGTCGACAGGGCAGAGTTTGCCGTTGTCGTTTCCAGTGCCTAAGTCAATGCCGGATGGTCCGTCTGATTTCGTTCCTTTCTGTGACTTTGTTGCAGTTTGATACAACTGAGTGTCTTGCTAGGCCATTTCAGAGTCAACCACATTGCAGTGGGTCTGGAGTCACATGTAGACCAGACCAGGTAAGAAGGGCAGATTTCCTTCCCTAAAGGACATTAGTGAACCAGATGGGTTTTTACAACAATCGGCTATGGTTTCATGGTCATCAGACTTTTAATTCCAGATTTTTATTGAATTTAAATTTCACCATCTGTCATGACGGGTTTCGAACCTGGGTCCCCAGAGAATTACCCTGGGTCTCTGGATTATTACTCCAGTGACAATAGCACTATGCCATTGCCTCCCCACTTTGCGTTGGTCTTCTCAATGGAAAAGGACGATGCAGGTATAGACATCAGGGTGGAGGACTGTGAAGTATTAGAGGAAATTAACATAGAGAGAGGAGGTACTAGCGGGTTTAGCGGCCTTAAAAGTGGATAAATCCTCAGGCTCAGATAAGATGTATCCCAGGCTGTTGAGGGAGGCAAGGGAGGAGATATCAGGGGCCCTGACAGTAATTTTCAAATCCTCTCTGGCCACAGGTGAGGTGCCAGAGGACTGGAGGACTGCTGACATTGTCCCATTATTAAAAAAGGGAGGAAGGGATAGACCAGGAAATTACAGGCCAGTCAGTCTAACCTCGGAGGTGGGGAAGTTACTGGAAAGAATTCTGAGGGACAGAATATATCTGCACTTGGAGAGACACGGATTAATTAGGGATAGTCAGCATGGATTTGTTAAGGGAAAGTCGCGTTTGACAAATTTGATTGAATTTTTTGAGGAGGTAACCAGGAGTGTTGATGAGGGTAATGCATTTGATGTGGTCTACATGGACTTTAGCAAGGCTTTTGATAAGGTCCCTCATGGCAGACTGGGCGAGAAAGTAAGAGCCCATGGGATCCAAGGCAAAGTGGCACATTGGATCCAAAATTGGCTGACAGGCAGGAAGCAGAGGGTAATGGTAGAGGGATGTTTCTGTGACTGGAAGCCTGTTTCCAGTGGGGTTCCACAGGGCTCGGTGTTGGGGCCCTTGCTGTTTGTGGTGAACATAAATGATTTGGACTTAAATGTAGGGGGTATGATCAAGAAGTTCACGGATGACACGAAAATTGCTAGGGTGGTAAATAATGAGGAGGATAACCGTAAACTGCAGGAGGATATCAATGGACTGGTCAGGTGGGCAGAGCAGTGGCAAATGGAATTCAGTCCGGAAAAGTAAAAGGTAATGCACTTGGGGAGGGTTAACAAGGCAAGGGATTACACTATGAATGGTAAGACCTTGGGAGGTACTGAAGATCAGAAGGACCTTGGTGTGCACATCCATAGATCTCTGAAGGTAGCAGGGCAGGTAGATAAGGTGGTTAAGAAGGCACATGGGATACTTGCCTTTATTAGCCGTGGCATAGAATACAAGAGCAGGTTGGTTATATTGGAACTGTATAAAACACTGGTTAGGCCACAACTGGAGTACTGCGCGCAGTTCTGGTCACCACATTATAGGACGGATGTGATTGCACTGGAGAGGGTGCAGAGGAGATTTACCAGGATGCTGCCTGGACTGGAGGGTCTGAGCTATGAGGAAAGATTGGATAGGCTGGGGTTGTTTTCCTTGGAGCCCTGAAGGTTGAGAGGGGACTTGATAGAGGTGTATAATATTATGAGGGGCATGGATAGGGTGGATAGGAAGGCACTTTTTCCATTAGTAGAGGGGTCAATGAACAGGGGGCACAGATTTAAGGTAAGAGGTCGAAGACTAAGAGGGTAGTTGAGGAGAAATTTTTTCACCCAGATGGTGATAGGAGTCTGGAACTCACTGCCTGAAAGGGTGGTTGAGTCAAAGACTCTTGTAACTTTTAAGGAGTATTTCGATATTCACTTGTGTTGCCATAGCCTCCAGGGCTATGGGCCAAGTGCTGGAAAATGGGATTAGTGTAGTCATATCTTTGTTGACCGGCACGGACAAGATGGGCCGAATGGCCTCCTTCTGTGCTGTAGACGTCAGAGTCTGAGGTTGGACAGGTTAAGCTTGTATCTGCTGGAGTTTGGAAGAACAAGAGGAAACTTGATTGAAGCCTTTAAGATCCTGAGGGGTCTTGACAAGGTGGATGTTGAGAGGATGTTTCCTCTTGTGAGAGAATCTAAAACTAGGGGTCACTTTTTTAAAAAAAGGAGTCAGCACTTTAAGACAGAGATGAAGAGAAGAGAAATATTTTCTCTGAGGGTCATGAGTCTTTGGAACTCTCTTCCTCAAAAGGCAGTGAAAGCAGAGTCTTTGAATTTTAAGGCAGAGGTGGATAGATTGTTGATAAGCAAGGGGGTGAAAGGTTATCGGGGGTAGGCAGGAATGTGGGATTGAGGTTAAAATCAGATCAGCCACAATCTTATTGAATGGTGGAGCAGGCTCGAGGGGCTGAGGGGCCTCCTCCTGCTGCTGATTCTTATGTTTATATGTATGTTTGTGAGGTTGATCTGCACTTCATATTAATATAGCAGCCTTTGATCAACATCCCTTCATACTCTTGAGTTTCCCCCGTTCCAATTATTAATTTTAGCCTCGCATACTTCAACTGACCCACCATCCACAGCTTTTTGGGGAGAGTATTCCAGGCTTATACAACCCTTTGTGAGAAAATAAATTGCTTCCTGATTTACTATTAAATTGAAAGGTAACAAGATGATAGAATTTGAGGATTGGTGTTAGAAACAAAGTATGAGATAGGCAAATATTTTCATACACGTTCTATTAGAATGTGCATAGAATCATAGAATGGTTATCCCACAGGAGGCAGCCATTCGGCCCAACATGGCCATGCTGGCTCTCAAGGACCAATTCACTTGCTGCCTGTAACGCTGGACATTCCTCCTTTTTCAGAGGTGTCAGCTGTGGCTCAGTTCATAGCACCCTCGCCTTTGAATCAGAGGGTTGTGGGTTCATGTCCCACTCCCGGAAAAACCAAGAACTGTGATTGTACTCGAAAGAAGTTGCAATCTGTGACTGTTGGTAACTCGAAAGAGTTTCCTCCTTTTTCACTTAATTGTCCAATTCCCTCTTGAAAGCCTCGATTGAACCTGGCTCCACCGCACTCTCAGCTAGATTCTAACCACTCCGAAGAGTCTTATTGGACTTGAAATATTCCAGCAATAGTACTGAACCCTTGTGCTCCAGAACTAGCTGCACCCCTAGCCAAGCTGTTCCAGTACAGCTACAACACTGGCATCTACCTGGCTAAGTGGAAAATTGCCCAGGTATGTCCTGTCCACGATAAGCAGGACAAATCTAACCCAGCCAATTACCGCCCCATCAGTCTACTCTTGATCATCAGTAAAGGGGTGATAAACAGTGTTATCAAGTGGCATTTGCTTAGCAATAACCTGCTCACTGATGCCCAGTTTGGCTTCCGTCAGGGCCACTCAGCTCCTGACCTCATTACAGCCTTGGTTCAAACATGGACAAAAGAGCTGAACTCCCGAGGTAAGGTGAGAGTGACTGCCCTTGACATCAAGGCAGCATTTGACCGAGTGTGGCATCAAGGAGCCCTAGCAAAACTGGAGTCAATGGGAATCAGGGGGAAAACTCTCCACTGGTTGGAGTTATGCCTAGCACTAAAAGATGGTTGTGGTTGTTCGAGGTCAGTCATCTCAGCTCCAGGACATCACTGCAGGAGTTCCTCAGGGTTGTGTCCTTGGCCCATCCCTCTTCAGCTGCTTCATCAATGACCTTCCTTCCTTCATAAGGTCAGAAGTGGGGATGTTCGCTGATGATTGCACAATGTTCAGCACCATTCGCGACTCCTCAGAAACTGAAACAGTCCATGTCCAAATGCAGCAAGTCCTGGACAATATCCAGGTTTGGGCTGACAAGTGGCAAGTAACATTCACAACCCACAAGTGTCAGGCAATGACCATTTCCAACAAAAGAGAATCCAACCATCACCCCATGATGTTTAATGGCATTACCATCACTGAATCCCCCACTATCAACATCCTGGGGGCTACCAATGGCCAGAAACTGAATTGGACTAGCCAAAAAAATACTGTGGCTACAAGAGCAGGTCACTGGCTAGGAATCCTGTGACGAGTAACTCACCTCCTGATTCACCAAAGCCTGTCCACCATCTACAAGGCACAAGTTAGGAGTGTGATAGAATATTCCCCACTTGCCTGGATGAGTGCAGCTCCCACAACACTCAAGAAGCTCGACACCATCCAGGACAAAGCAGCCCCGCTTGATTGGCACCACATCCACAAACATTCACTCCCTCCACCACCGATGCACAGTAGCAGCAGTGTGTACCATCTACAAGATGCACTGCAGGAATTCACCAAGGATCCTTAAACAGCACCTTCCAAACCCATGACCAATATCATCCAGAAGGACCAGGGCAGCAGATAACATAAGAACTAGGAGCAGAGTAGGCAATTCAGCCCCTCGAGCCTGCCCTGCCATTCAATGCGATCATGACTGATCTCATTTCGGCCTCAATTCCAATTTCCCGCCCTCTCCCCATAACCTTTCAACCCGTTACTCATTAAAAATCTGTCTATCTCCTCCTTAAATTTATTCAGCATCTCGGCATCCACTGCACTCTGAGGTAGTGAATTCCACAGATTCACAACCCTTTGAGAAAAGTAATTCCTCCTCATCTCTGATTTAAATCTACCACCCCTTAGCCTAAAACTATGGCCTCTCGTTCTAGAATGCTCCAGAAGGGGGAACATCCACTCCACGTCTACTTTGTCTATCCCCTTTAGCATCTTATATTTAACACCTCAATTAGATCTCCTCTCATCCTTCTAAACTCTAGTGAGTATAGGCCTAAACTGCTCAATCTCTCCTCATAAGACAAGCCCCGCATCTCTGGAATCAATCTAGTGAACCTCCTCTGAACCGCCTCCAATGCAACTACATCCTTCCTCAAGTAAGGGGACCAAAACTGTGCACAGTACTCCAGGTGCGGTCTCACCAATGCCTTGTACAGTTGCAACAACACTTCCATATAGATGGGAACACCACCTCCTGGAAGTTCCTCTCCAAGCCACTCACCATCCCGTCTTGGAAATATATCACCGTTCCTTCACTGTCGCTGGATCAAAATCCTGGAACTCCCTCCCTAACAGCACTGTAGGTGTACCCACACCACATGGACTGCAGTGGTTCAAGAAGGCAGCTCACCGCCACCTTCTCAAGGGCAACTAGGAACGGGCAATAAATGCTGGCCCAGCCAGCGAAGCCCACATCTGTGAATAAATTTAAGAAAACGTTAACTCTGTTTGTCTCTCTACAGATACTGCTGAATTTTTTCAGCACTTCCTGTTTTTATTTCTAACCACTCGCTGGGTGAAAAAGTTTTCCCTCATGTTACCATTGCTTCTTTTGCCAATTACCTTAAATTTATGTCCTCTGGTTCTGGATCCTGTCCAGACCCCTCATGATTTTGAACACCTCTATCAAATTTCCTCTCAGCCTTCTCTTCTCAATGGAAAAGAGTCCCAACTTCTCCAATCTATCCACATAACTGAAGTGTCTCATCCCTGGAACCATTCTTGTGAATATTTTCTGCACTCTCTCTTTAATGCCTTCACATCCTTCCTAAAATGTAGAGTCCAGAGCTGGACACACTACTCCAGTTGAGGCCAAACCAGTGTTTTATACAAGTTTAATTAATTTCCTTACTTTTATACTCTATGCCCCAATTAATAAAACTTGGGATGCTGTATGCTTTATTAACCGCCCTCAACCTGTCCTGCCATCTTCAATAATTTATGCACATATACACCCAGGTCTCTCTGCTCCTGCACCCCCTTTAGAATTGTACCCTTTGTTACATTGACTCTCCTTATTCTTCCTACTAGAATCAATCACTTCACACTTCTCTGCATTAAATTTCACCTGTCATTTATCTGCCCATTCCGCCAACCTGTCTATGTCCTTTTGAAGTTCTACACTGTCCACCTCACAGTTCACAATATTTCCAAGTTTCGCATCTTAGGCAAATTTTGAAATTGTTCCCTTAACGCCAAGGTCTAGGTCATTAATATATATCAGGAGGAGCAGGGATTCTAACACCAAACCCTGGGGAACTCCACTACAAACCTTCCTCCAGTCCCAGAAACAACCATTCACCAATACTCTGTTTCCTATCACTCAGGCAATTCCGTATCCATGTTGCTATTGTCTCTTGCACTCTATGAGCTATAACTTTGCTTAAGTCTGTTGTGCAGCTCTGTATCAAATGCCATTTACAAAATATTGCTGTCAGGGCCTGTTGGTACACGCCAATTAACTAAGATTAGATAAATCCTTTGAGGGAAGATATTAAGAGAATATGGAATACTGAGGAAAATGAGGCATGCAGCTGGAATTGACTCAGGTGCAGGGCCCTCTTCTGTACAAGGGTTTCTCTCATTGTGGTGATTTGCACTTCTCCTGCAGTTGCCTAGATGCTGTGTTAAGCATACACGCCACCAGCTATCCCAAGGTACCCAGCTATCCAGGTATCGCAAAAGATGACCATATGGCCAAGAGCACATTCTCATAATACCCAAGAACCACATCAAGTAAACAACAGGCTCAGAACTCTCAACTTCAATAGGAACAAGGCTGAACTTACCAATGGTGGCCTTCAGACCCAGGTAGCCAATTGCAGAAAAAACGTAGAGCTGTAGGAACATGAGATAACAGCTGAATGTCAAGTTTAACACATTTATGCTTTAACTACTTTCTGTGATCAGGAACAGCCTCCAGGCAAGGACAGCCACCCAGCCAATAGAACCTCTTGCGGTCGCTGGAGTGTGGTGTGCTAGAGGAGACAAATTGATTCAGCTGCTAAATATGCACTGCCATCAGCTTGTGTACAAACAAGGACTGGTCAAAATTGTCAAATGGTTTCAGATGGCAAGTAGTGAAAACTGTTTGCACTGGTTGATAATCAATAACAAGAGAAAAGAGAGGATTATCACTAGAACAAAGTGGGCAATGTAGAACGAGGCCAGGATAGTGAATATATAGATCAGACCTGCAGAAAGGTAGATCAAGGTCAATTGGCATCTTTAAAAAGCAACTGGATCGATTCCATATCTGTGGATGAGAATTGAGAGGTATAGAGACATTAATAGCACTGCTTGATTGACTTCCTGAAGACGAAAGGAAGGAAATGAAGTAGATGACCAACAGTCTATAATGTGAGGAAAAGAGTAATAGAATAAGCTGGAATGAATATGGAATGGAATTTTCTTGATGGACAGATGATCTTCCTTCATTCTAAGCTTTATGTTTAAAATGTCAAGGCTGGAGGAGAGTTTGAGGACAGCGTGTAGAGAGAAGGGAATACCACCTGTTACCTGTTGATCAGCTGCCAACTGACCAGGTGATGCTGTGGGTGGGTCAGAAACCAGACCAGAGGTACCCAGAGAAAGTTTACTAATATATTCAAGAAGACAGAGCAGAGGGTGGAGGTAGAGAAGTAGTTTAAGAAAACTTGTGCTACTTTCTAAGCCAGTGTGATGAGAGTGCTGGGCAATACCTAAAGATAGGAAAAATATGGGATCCAAACTGAGGAGCTGTAAAATCAAAATCGGTTAGAAGAGCAAACCCAGGTTGTGGGCAACATGGAGATGAGTTGGAAAAGAGCTGAGGGGAAGCAGTTAATGAGGGAGAAATGGGAGGGAATGAGATAAGCAAGGGATAAGGAAAGAAGGTCAGAGACTGTGTGCGACTCTGTGGATGTGGGCATGTGCGTGTGCGGGGGCATGTGAAGGAAACACACAAAGCATGACTCTGTGGGTATGGGTGTATGCGCAAGAGAAAGAGAGGGAGAGAGACAGAGGGTGACTCTGTGGTTATGTGCGTGTATGGGTGAGACAGAGTGGGTGGGTGTGCAAGTGCATGGAGGTGTGGGTGAGGGTTGGACAATAAAGGGAAGGTGATCACAGAGAGAGAGACTGGGTGAGTTGCTGGAAAGCAGTGCGATTTTTTTACACTTGTAGAGGTGTTGGCATTGAAAGGTGGACAAGCTTGAGCTGGGAGTTGAGATTCGTTACAGGCTGAGCAACATAGTCACTGCTACTTTCTAAATAACTTAACCAGCTCCACGGAGGATTGCATTTTAAGCTGTGGGATGAGGAAGCATGTTGGATTTGGTGGGGAGAAGGAAACACACACGAAGTAAAGGGAATGGAGGCTTTGACTACTGGTTGGGCGGAATATAAGATGATGTGGGATAGGGAGGGCAATTTGGATAAGTTATGGTAACAGTTATCTAATGCGCAGAATAAAGCTGAAAGGGTAGGTGGTAATATAAGGAAGGAAAATTATGACCCAGTGAGAGTAAGTGTATGTGGGACCCGTACCCCAGTGAGTCAGTGTGTGTGGGACCCGTAACCCAGTGAGAGTCAGTGGGTGGGGGCTGTACCCCAGTGAGAGTCAGTGTGTGTGGAACCCGTACCCCAGTGAAAGTCAGTGTGTGTGGAACCCGTACCCCAGTGAGAGTCCGTGGGTGGGGGCTGTACCCCAGTGAGAGTCAGTGTGTGTGGAACCCGTACCCCAGTGAGAGTCAGTGGGTGGGGGCTGTACCCCAGTGAGAGTCAGTGTGTGTGTGGAACCAGTACCCCATGAGAGTCAGTGTGTGTGGAACCCGTACCCCAGTGAGAGTCAGTGTATGTGGAACCCGTACCCCAGTGAGAGTCAGTGTGCTCGTGGGACCTGTACCCCAGTGAGAGTCAGTGTGTGTGGGACGCGTATCCCAGTGAGAGTCAGTGTGTGTGCGGGACCCGTACCCCAGTGAGAGTCAGTGTGTGTGGGACCCGTACCCCAGTGAGAGTCAGTGTGTGTGGAACCCGTACCCCAGTGAGAGTCGGTGTGTGTGGGACCCGTACCCCAGTGAGAGTCAGTGTGTGTGGGACCCGTACCCCAGTGAGAGTCAGTGTGTGTGTGGAACCCGTACCCCAGTGAGAGTCAGTGTGTGTGGGACCCGTACCCCAGTGAGAGCCAGTGTGTGTGGGACATGGTCCTGTCCCTCTCTTGCAACATTAAAATCAGGTTCTATGCCCATTAGTTTTCTGGGATCTTAGGACCTTCAAAATAGCTACATAACAATTAGTACAGTTCACGGCTTGGACACATTTTCGAGATAGAAGTGAAGATGTTGTATTATTTTAGAAATATCATCAGCAGCAGTTCTTACTGTTGGTGCTGCGAGCAGCAGCATCACTCCACAAGTAGTTGCTCTCTTTTTTGTGTGATCAGATATCACACCTGCAAGGATTCCACCTAGTTAGAGAAATACAGTAATATAACCATCATAGTCAGCATGCAGTGTTACACAACACAGGTCACAGCTTTCTACACACATTCACGTCACACTATCACTGAAAATGTCGTGGCTTAGAATACACCAGGTATTGTGTGCTTAATTCATTCTATGGCTGTGAACAGCAACCCACATGACTACAGGGTGTAAAGCAACTGAGGATGGGGGGGCAGGGGCAATAAGAATTCATTTTGGGCTTGTTATGACAAGCTAAGGAATACGACCCTGGAAAACCCTCTAAACCTACTGATAATAAAAGGTCTATTTGAAGGAACAGCTGCAGATGTGGTTCTTGGTGCGTAGAGAAATACAACGGTGTGGGTAAGAGCGGGATCTAAACAGCACAGGGAAAAATCGAGACCGGGAGCGGGGATATAAACAGCACGGGAAAGAGACCAGGAATGGGATATAAACAGCACGGGAAAGAGCGAGACCAGGAGCGGGAATATAAACAGCACGGGAAAGAGCGAGACCAGGAGCGGGATATAAACAGCACGGGAAAGAGTGAGACCAGGAGCGGGAATATAAACAGCACCGGAAAGAGCGAGGCCAGGAATGGGATATAAACAGCACGGGAAAGAGTGAGACCAGGAGCGGGATATAAACAGCACGGGAAAGAGAGAGACCAGGAATGGGATATAATCAGCACGGGAAAGAGTGAGACCAGGAGCGGGATATAAACAGCACGGGAAAGAGTGAGACCAGGAGCGGGATATAAACAGCACGGGAAAGAGTGAGACCAAGAGCGGGAATATAAACAGCACGGGAAAGAGTGAGACCAGGAGCGGGATATAAACAGCACGGGAAAGAGAGAGACCGGGAGCGGGAATATAAACAGCACCGGAAAGAGCGAGACCATGAATGGGATATAAACAGCACGGGAAAGAGAGAGACCAGGAATGGGATATAATCAGCACGGGAAAGAGTGAGACCAGGAGCGGGAATATAAACAGCACGGGAAAGAGAGAGACCAGGAATGGGATATAATCAGCACGGGAAAGAGAGAGACCAGGAGCGGGAATATAAACAGCACCCGAAAGAGAGAGACCAGGAGCGGGAATATAAACAGCACCGGAAAGAGAGAGACCAGGAGCGGGATATAAACAGCACGGGAAAGAGACCAGGAATGGGACATAATCAGCACGGGAAAGAGCGAGACCAGGAATGGGATATAAACAGCACGGGAAAGAGAGAGACCAGGAATAGGATATAATCAGCACGGGAAAGAGAGAGACCAGGAGCGGGAATATAAACAGCACGGGAAAGAGACCAGGAATGGGACATAATCAGCACGGGAAAGAGCGAGACCAGGAGTGGGAATATAAACAGCACCAGAAAGAGAGAGACCAGGAGCGGGAATATAAACAGCACCAGAAAGAGAGAGACCAGGAACGGGATATAAACAGCACCGGAAAGAGCGGGACCATGGGCGGGAATATAAACAGCACCGGGAAAGAGCGAGACCAGGAGCGGGATATAAACAGCACCAGAAAGAGAGAGACCAGGAATGGGATATAACAGCACCGGAAAGAGCGAGGCCAGGAATGGGATATAACAGCACCGGAAAGAGCGAGGCCAGGAATGGGATATAAACAGCACCGGAAAGAGAGAGACCAGGAGCGGGAATATAAACAGCACCGGAAAGAGAGAGACCAGGAGCAGGAACATAAACAGCACCGGAAAGAGAGGGACCAGGAGCGGGATATAAACAGCACAGGAAAGAGAGAGACCAGGAGCGGGAATATAAACAGCACCGGAAAGAGCGGGACCAGGAGCGGGATATAAACAGCACGGGGAAAGAGAGAGACCAGGAGCGGGGATATAAACAGCACGGGAAAGAGAGAGACCAGGAGCGGGAATTAAACAGCACCGGAAAGAGCGAGACTGGGAGCTGGCACTGGGTTCCTTGCTGGGCATTTTGCCAGTGCTGTTGGGAGGGCTTTAAACTAACTTGGCAAAGGTGTGGGAGCCAGGAGATAATATCAGGAGAAAACTAGGAGGGGAATACCAGGGCCCAAAAAATACTGGGAGAGGCAGATAGCACTAGAATGGAGATGACTAAATGAATAGGTGGAGTAAGAATAAGGGAGAAAGTGGTAAAGTCTAAATCTGGGTTACTGTGCGTGTGTGTGAATGCACTGGGTGTGATTAATAAGATTGGTGAGTTACAGGTGCAGGCTGAGATGAGGAAATACAATGCTGTGGCCACATCAGACAGCTGGTTCAAAGGGCAGCACTGGGTGTTAAAGTGGGAGGGGTGGCGGTATTGGTTAAGGAGAGCATTGCAGTGCTGGAGAAAGAGGATGTCCCAGGGGATTCAAAGACAGAATCAATTTGGCTAGAGCTAAGGAACAAAAAGGGTTAAATTACATTGCTCAGTGTAGTCTATAGGCTGCCAACTACTGGGGTGGATGTAGAGAAATACATCTGCAAGGAAATTACAAGAGGTGCAAAAATTATAGAGTAGTGAAAATGGGGACTTTAATTATTTAAATATAGACTGGGATAGTAGTAGTGTAAAAGGGCATAGAGGGACAATTCCTAGTGTGTGTTCAAAAAAATTTCCTACAGCAGTATGTTTCCAGTCCAATGAGAAAGGAGGTACTGCTAGACCTGGTTTCTGGGAATGAGGTGGGCCCTTGTAGATCAAATGTCCATGGGGGAACATTTAGGGGACAGTGATCATTGTATAATAAGGTTTAGGCTGACTATGGAAAAGGACAAAGAACGATCCAGAGTGAGAATAATTAACTGGGGAAAAGCCAACTTCAATGGGGTAAGAGCGGATCTGGGCCAAATTAATTGGAGTCAAAGGCTGGCAGGAAAAACAGGAGCTGAACAATGAGCTACCTTCAAAGAAGAGATGATTCTGGCACAGTCAAGGTATATTCCCTGGAAAGGGAAAGGTAGGGTAAACAAATCCAGAGCTCCCTGGATGACAAAGGAGGTAGAAATTAAGATAAAGAAGAAAAGGTGTCAAGTAGATAATACAAAAGGGAACCAGGCTAAATATAGAAGGTTCAGAGAGGAAGTGAAAAAGCAAATAAGAGAAGCAAAGAGGGAGTATAAAAGAGACTGGTAGTCAACGTAAAAAGGAATCCAAAAATCTTCAACAGGCATATAAACATAAATGAGTGTAAAAGGAGGAGTAGGGCCGATTAGGGACCAAAAAGGGGATTTACGCATAGAGGTTGAGGTATAAGATGAATATTTTGCATCTGTCTTTATGAAGGAAGGCGATGATACCCAGGCCACGGTGACAGAGGAGGTAATTCAGATACCAGAAGACTTTAAAGCTGCTGAGGTGGTGTTGGATAGGTTACCTGTACTTAAACTTGATAAGGTACCAGTCAGAAGCATCCAAGGCTACTGAGGGAAGCGAGAGTATAAATTGCAGAGGCACTGGCTATAATCTTTTAGTCTTCCTTAGACTCAGGGTGGACTGGAGAATTGCAAACATTACACCCTTGTTCAAAAAAGGGTGTAAAGATAAACCCAGCACCTACAGGCCAGCCAGTTTAACTTTGGTGGTGAGGAAGCTTCTAGAAACAATGATCCGGGGTAAAATTAATAGAATCATAGAACATTTCTGGCACAGAAAGAGGCTACTTGTATCTGTGCTGGCTGAAAGTTGAGCCACTCAGCCTAATGCCACTTTAACCTGGGCCTGTGGATTACTGGTCCAGTGATATCACCACTACGTCACCATCTGCATCATGGTAACAGTCACATGACAAACGCGGGTTAATTAAGGAAAGCCAGTACAGACTTAAGTGAAAATAGTGTTAAAAACTTATATAAGTCACTAGTTCAGCCTCAGCTGGAGTATTGTGTCCAGTTCTGGGCGCCGCACTTTAGGAAGGATGTGAAGGCATTGCAGAGAGTGCAGAAAAGGTACAAGGTTTCAGGGATGAGAAACTTCAGTCATGAAGATCGATTGGAGAAATTAGGACTGTTTTCCTTAGACAAGAGAAGGCTGAGAGGAGATTTGATAGAGGTATTCAAAATCATGAGGGGTCCAGACAGAGTAGATGGGGAGAAACTGTTCCCACTTGTGGAAGGATCGAGAATGAGGGGGCACAGATTTCAGGTAATTAGCAAAAGCGACACTTTTTCACACAGCGAGTGGTTCGGGTCTGGAATGCTCAGCCTGAGTGTGTGGTGGAGGCAGGTTCAATCGAAGCATTGATAAGGGAATTTGACTGTTATCTGAAAAGAATGAAATGTGCAGGGTTACAGGGAGAAGGCAGGAGAATGGAACTAGGTGAGTTGCTCATTCAGAGAACTGGTGGAGACATGATGGGCCAAATGGCCTCTTTCTGCATTGTAACAATTCTGTGAATCTGTTTTGCATTGTTTCCTGTGACTGTTCATGTTTCAACAGGCAGCAGAATGGTCGACAGGTGTTTCTGCACTGGAAGGCCATTCCCAGTTGGGGGAGCGATGAAACAGTTTATGGATGAAACAATAATTGGCCATGTGGCCTATAGTGAGGAAGAAAGCTGCAGAATCTGGAACGATATCAATGGACTGGTCAGCCGAATGGAAAAGTGGCAAATGGAATTCAATCCCAAGTGTGAGGTAATATATTTGGGGAGGGCAAACAAGGCAAGGAATAGACAATACATGGTAGAATGCAGAGAAATGTAGAGGAACAGATGGACATTGCAGTGAATGTCCACAGATCTCAGGATCCCCCAAGGACAAGAGTATAAATGCAGAGAGACAGAGAGCGAGCCCGTCAGAGTCAGGGATAGAGAGAGAGAGAGAAAGATGGTCTGAGGAAGCCTGGTGGGAGACAGTAGTGGGAGGCGGTGCATGGCTGCAGGAGTCCGTTGCAGACACCATCAGAACAAATGACATGTGACAGGGCAGCAGGTGAATGATTGGTTGTTTGGAAAGCCAAGTAGCGTGTAGCTGAAGGTGTTTGTGAGCGGAGCAGCTGAGTGAGTGAACATGCACATCAGGGAGGACATCAAATAAACGGCTCAAAAACGACATCAGCACGAGGGAAGGTATTGACTGGTGAGTAGCTGGTTCTTCTTTTAAAAATAGAAGTCTTTAACTAATTTTTAGATCATTTCTGTTAAGTTTAGTTAGACTATTAAAAGGAGTCATGGCAGGGCACCTCAGTGCTGTTGAATGCACATCCCCTACCCCACACAACTCCAGGTACTCGTCTTGTCCCAGACAATGACATATGCAGGAAGTGTTGTCAGCTGGAACAATGCTACTTCAGGATTCGGACCCGAGCAGCAGCCAGGGTCACTGCAGCCAGGGTCACTGCAGCCAGGGTCACTGCAGCCAGGGTCACTGCAGCCAGGGTCACTGCAGCCAGGGTCACTGCAGCCAGGGTCACTGCAGCCAGGGTCACTGCAGCCAGGGTCACTGCAGCCAGGGTCACTGCAGCCAGGGTCACTGCAGCCAGGGTCACTGCAGCCAGGGTCACTGCAGTGCATCGGTCAGTCTGAGAGCGCACAACTTAAGGATATGCAGCTAGAGAGGGAATGTGTGACCAAAGAGGCAAGGAGGACCAGGCAGGTGATGTAGGGTCCTCTATGTGCACATCACTCTCTAACCATCATTCAGTCCTGAATACTTTAGAGAGAGAGGATTCATCTGCGGAGTGAATACAGGAAGTTCAGAGGGCAAGTGAAAATGGAAATCAGAGAAGCAAAGAGAGAGAGAGTATAAGAGGAGATTGGCAGCCAACATAGAAGCAAATCCAAAAATCTTCTATAAATATTTAAATAGTAAAATAGCGGTAAGAGGAGGAGCAGGATCAATTAGTGATCAAAAAGGGAATCTATGAAGGGGAGCACAGGGTATGGCTGAGGGACTGTTTGATAAGACAAGATGTGAAGTATTCAAAGATGATGATGTTGCCAAAGTCACAGTGAAAATCAAGCTATTTGAGACACTGGATGGGCTAAAAATTGATAAACAGGAGGCATTAGAAAGGTTGGCTGTACGTCAAGTTGATAGGTCACCAGGACCAGATCAGACACATTCAAGCACACGGAGGGAAGTGACAGTCAAAATTTCCCAAGCACTGGCCAAATGAGTGAGGGATACAGTCTCACAGAGCGGGACACCAGGTGAGGGGTACAGTCTCACAGAGCGGGACATCAGGCGAGGGGTACAGTCTCACAGAGCGGGGCACCAGGCGAGGGATACAGTCTCACAGAGCGAGGTACCAGGCGAGGGGTACAGTCTCACAGCACGAGTCACCAGGCGAGGGATACAGTCTCACAGAGCGAGGCACCAAGTGAGGGATACAGTCACACAGAGCAGGACACCAGGCGAGGGGTACAGTCTCACAGAGCGGAGCACCAGGCGAGGGGTACAGTCTCACAGAGCGGGACAGCAGGCGAGGGGTACAGTCTCACAGAGCGGGACACCAGGCGAGGGGTACAGTCTCACAGAGCGGGACACCAGGCGAGGGGTACAGTCTCACAGAGCGGGACACCAGGCGAGGGGTACAGTCTCACAGAGCGGGACACCAGGCGAGGGGTACAGTCTCACAGAGCGGGACACCAGGCGAGGGGTACAGTCTCACAGAGCGGGACACCAGGCGAGGGGTACAGTCTCACAGAGCGGGACACCAGGCGAGGGGTACAGTCTCACAGAGCGGGACACCAGGCGAGGGGTACAGTCTCACAGAGCGGGACACCAGGCGAGGGGTACAGTCTCACAGAGCGGGACACCAGGCGAGGGGTACAGTCTCACAGAGCGGGACACCAGGCAAGGGGTACAGTCTCACAGAGCGGGACACCAGGCGAGGGATACAGTCTCACAGAGCGGGGCACCAGGCAAGGGATACAGTCTCACAGAGCGGGACACCAGGCAAGGGATACAGTCTCACAGTGCGAGTCACCAGGCGAGGGATACAGTCTCAGAGCGGGACACCAGGCGAGGGATACAGTCTCACAGAGCGAGTCACCAGGCGAGGGATACAGTCTCACAGAGCGGGACACCAGGCGAGGGATACAGTCTCACAGCGCGAGTCACCAGGCGAGGGATACAGTCTCACAGAGCGGGACACCAGGCGAGGGATACAGTCTCACAGCGCGAGTCACCAGGCGAGGGGTACAGTCTCACAGAGCGGGACACCAGGCGAGGGATACAGTCTCACAGCGCGAGTCACCAGGCGAGGGGTACAGTCTCACAGAGCGGGACACCAGGCGAGGGATACAGTCTCACAGTGCGAGTCACCAGGCGAGGGGTACAGTCTCACAGTGCGAGTCACCAGGCGAGGGGTACAGTCTCACAGAGCGGGACACCAGGCGACGGTTACTCCTGCCCATGAAATCATAGATGAGAATCACAATCTGTGATTTGATGTTATCTCACAATACGCAGTCACACCCAGATAACTTCAGCCTTCTACAAAGCAAGGAAGAGTTGGCAGCCCCTTTTCCCACTTCTATGTTACACACCCACCCAGGAACAGGAAATATATGCCACTGGCGGTTAAGATGGATAGGGTACTTGTTAAAGCTGGGCCACCCTATGTCCACGTTACACTAACATGTTCATTGTTGGTATAAGACTGGAAACGTTGAAATATCTAAACAATGCCTAAGTTATACCTCCTGCACGATAACTCTGGTTACGCAACAACTGGGGTTTCCTGAAGCCAACTGGTGTTCTCTTTCCTTTCATTAAGAATTAAAAAGAAATAAAAGAGCGATTTGGAGGACTCATACCTATGATCCCACCAACATCAAACAGTGTTGAAAGATCTCCAGCCTTCTTGGCATCAAAGTGCTCTGGAAAAACAAAATGAATTAAATTGGAAGGCAGGTAAATATTTCAGACTGACAGGTAAATGCAGATCCCTCACTATCTCTGGAGGGTTCATGCAGGAAGCGAATACCATTTTCAGGTCTGGGTTACAAGCAACTGCTTTTATCCATTAAAAGTAAAGAGAGTAACTGGTCCATATTGCAGCATCTTTTTCATTCATTCCTGGGGTGTGGTATCACTGGCAAGGCCGTTTATTATCCACAACTAGCTGACAAACTGAGTGAGGGCAGCTAAGACTGGAGTTACTTATAGACAACTGCCCCTCTATATTTCTTTTGCCTGTTCATTTGAATGTACAGTATGTTAAAGTTTCTTTGCATGTAGGAGACATCCCACAAGCGGCCTGTGGGGCTGTGCATCTGGACACCGGTGTAGCTTTCAGGATGGACCTGACCTGGCAATGACGGAAGGGCCAGACTGAACCACATGGGTTCTTAGAAACTTCATCTCAAATTTCATTTATACAGTTTTACAAATATATTAAAGTGAATTCAAATTCTAAAATTGCCATGCCAGGATATGAATTCTCTGGAAGTTTAGTCTAGTCTAGGAAAATAAATGGTACACTGCCATACATCCTTAAAGAGGGTAGGTTACTGCTGCTGTTATATCAGGGAGGGTGATGCCATTTCCAAATGCTACACAGTTCGTTAAAGTAGAACTGCATTTTTAATCAACATCAAACACCACATCAGTGCATGTCCGTAATCATTCCAACATTAATCCAAATCATTGCAACCCAGACTGGTTTGAATGTTGCTACTTACCTTTGTTGGCAAGGTACATTGGCAGCCAGAAAAGGAATGTGTAACTGACCAGTTTGGCAAAGAGCAGACATAAGGAGAACTCCACCACGCCCTGCAAAACACAACCAGACAAGCAGCTGATTACAGCAGCTTCCCAGAGCAACAGGCCTAGTATGTGCTTCACCCCAGCAGACAGAGCTCAGCTCAGTTCTAACCCCAAGATCATTTTTGTAGACTTAAGAAAAATGAAGACAAGGAAATATATTAATTTATTTATTCATTCATTCATTCATTTACAGGATGTGGGCGTCGCTGGCTGGGCCAGCATTTATTACCCATCCCTAGTTGCCCTTGAGAAAGTGGTGGTGAGCTGCCTTCTTGAGCCGCTGCAGTCCATGTGGAAGCTTGTATCTAGAGGCTTGAAAGGCTGGTCAAAGCAGATTCAATTGGGAGTGTCAATGGAATTGGATCTCTGTTTATAAAGGAAAAATTTACAGGGCAGGAGAGAAAGAGCAGAGGGCGGAATGATCGGGTTGATCTTTCAGAGTCCCACAACAAATATAATGGACCAAATGCCTCCTTCTGAGAACTCTGGTTCTCTGAGAAGGGGAGGGAGGAAACTACACGGTGCAGTATCCAAATTGCCTGTGAACCACAGCCAATAAAAGTCAATACCGAAAGGGAAGATAATGTCTGGCAAATCGGAACTTTTTCAAGAAGTGACTAAGATAATGGACAGGGGAATGTCTGTTTGTTTATATGAATTTCCAGAAGGCATTTGATAAAGTCCTTCATCAAAGACTGTGAGCTAAAGTTGAAACTGATGGAATTGAAGAGAAATGATTGACCTGGTTTGGAGATTGTCTGACTGGCAGGGGACAGCAAGTAGGGATATTGGGCAGGTACTCTCATTGGCAAAGTGTGACAGACTCATGGTGTCCCACAAGGGTCTGTGTTGGGGCTTCAACTATTCACTGTATCTACTAATGACTTAAATAATGGAATAAGGAAGCCCCAAATCCAAGTCTTCTAATCACACAAAGATAGTTGGTCTTGTAAGCAATGCAGGTGGAAGTATAAAGTTACAGAGATGTTAATAGATTAAATGGGCTGAACTGTGGCAAAATGGATTTTAATGTAGCTAAATGGGAGGTCAACCACTCTGGACTTGAAAAGGATCAAACAGGGTACTTCCTAAATGGTGAAAAGCTAAAAACAATGGAGGTCCAAAAAGATGGCGGGGGGTGTCCTGGTAGATAGATTAAAATATCATGAACAGGTACAAAAAACAATCTAAAAGACTAATGGAATGCTGGCCTTTACATATAGAGGATTGAATACAAGGGAGTAGAAGTCATGTTTCAGTTATACAAAGCCCTGGTTAAGCCAGACTCAGAATACTGCAGCTCTAAGCCCATACCTTAGCGATGGTAAAAATAAAATGCTGCAGATGCTGGGAACCTGAAATAAACACAGAACATGCTGGAAAATGTCAGGGGGATGGGGACCTGAGCAGGGAGACGAGGAGGGGGAAACAAGGAAAGAAACAAAAGACAGAAAAGTAAGAAGCAAAAGTGGAAGCAGAAAAACAATGGCGAGAAACAAATGGGGTCATAGTGAAAAATAAAGCTGAGATGACTAACAAGGTTAAAAAGATAAGTCTAAATACATTGTATCTTAATGTGTGGAGCATTCGCAATAAGGTAGATGAATTAACAGCGCAAATAGATATAAACAGTTATGATATAGTTACAATTACAGAGACATGGCTGCAGGATGACCAAGGATGGGAACTCAACACCCAGGGGTATTCAATATTTAGGAAGGACAGACAAATGGGGAAAAGAGGTGGGGTGGCATTGTTAGTAAAGGAGGAAATCAATGCAACAGTGAGGAAGGATATTGGCTTGGAAAATCATGATGTGGAATCTGTTTGGGTGGAGATAAGAAACACCAAGGGACAGAAAATGTTGGTGGGGGTTGTCTATAGGCTCCCAAACAGCAACAGAGATGTAAGGGAGGGCATTAAACAGGAAATTAGAGATGTGTGTAATAAGGGTACAACTATAATCATGGGTGGCTTTAATCTACATATGGATTGGACAAACCAAACTAGCAATAATACTGTGGAGGGGGATTTCCTGGAGCGTGTATGTGATGGTTTTTTAGACCAATATGGTGAGCAACCAACTAGAGAGCAGGCTATCCTTGACTGGGTATTGCGCAATAAGAAAGGATTAATTAACAATCTTGTTGTGCGGAGTCCCTTGGGAAAGAGCGACCATAAAATGATAGAATTGTTCATTAGGATGGAGAGTGAAGAAGTTGAATCCGAAACTAGGGTCCTGAATCCAAATAAAGGGAACTACGAGGGTATGAGGCATGAGTTGGCAATGGTGGATTGGGGAACCTGACTAAAAGGGTTGACGGTGGGTAAGCAATGGCTAATATTTAAAGAATGTATGCATGAATTACAACAATTGTTCATTTCTGTCTGGCGCAAAAATAAAACAGGAAAGGTGGATCAACCATGGCTTACAAAAGAAATTAGGGATAGTATTAGATCCGAAGAGACGACATATAAAATTGCCAGAAAAAACAGCAAGCCTGAGGATTGGGAGCAGTTTAGAATTCAGCAAAAGTGGACAAAAAGATTGATCAAGAAGGGGAAATGGGAGCATGAGAGTAAACTTGTAGGGAACATAAAAACTGAATGTAAAAGCTCCTATAAATATGTGAAGAGAAAAAGATTAGTGAAGACAAATGTAGGTCCCTTACAGTCAGAAACGGGGGAAATTATAATGGGGAACAAAGAAATGGCAGAAGAATTGAACACACATTTTGGTTCTGTCTTCACAAAAGAGGACACAAATAATTTCCCAGAAATGTTAAGGAATCAAAGGTCTAGTGAGAGGGAGAAATTGAAGAAAATCAGTATTAGGGAAAAAGTGTTGCTAGAGAAATTAATGGGGTTAAAGGCTGTAAAATCCCCAGGGCCGGATAATCTACATCCCAGAGTACTAAAGGAAGTAGCTCTGGAAATATTGGATACGTTGGTGGTCATCTTCCAAAATTCTATAGACTCTGGAACAGTCCTGGCAGATTGGAGATTGGCAAATATAACCCCACTATTTAAAAAAGGAGGGAGGGAAAAAACAGAGAATTACAGACCAGTTAGCCTAACATCAGTAGTGGGAAAAATGCTAGAATCTATTATAAAAGACATACTAACAGAACACTTGGAAAGCATTAATGGGATTAGACAAATTCAGCATAGGTATATGAAAAAGAAATCATGCTTAGCTAATCTTCTGGAGTTTTTTGAGGATGTAACTAGTAGAATAGATGAGGGAGAACCAGTTGATGTGCTGCATTTGGATTTCAAGAAGGCTTTTGATAAGGTCTCACATAAGAGGCTAGTGGGAAAAATTAAAGCACATGGGATTGGGGGTAATATATTGGCATGGATTGAGAATTGGTTAACAGACAGGAGACAGAGTGGGAATAAATGAGCCTTTTTCTGGGTGGCAGGTGGTGACTAGTGGTGTACCGCAGGGATCAGTGCTTGGGCCCCAGCTATTCACAATATATATAAATGACTTGGATGAGGAAGCCAAATGCAGTATTTCCAAGTTTGCTGACGACACAAAACTGGGTGGGGTTGGGAGTTGTGAGGAGGATGCAAGGAGGCTTCAGGGTGACTTAGACAAGTTGTGTGTCTGGGCAAACACATGGCAGATGCAGTATAACATGGATAAATGTGAAGTTATACACTTTGGTGTAAAAAACAGAAAGGCAGAAATGTGGATGTACAAAGGGATCTGGATATCCTTGTACACCAGTCAATGAAAGTAAATAGGCAGGTGCAGCTAGCAATTAGGAAGACAAATGGTATGCTGGCCTTCATTGCAACAGGATTTGAGTTCAGAGGTAAGGATGTCTTACTGCTGCTGTACAGGGCCTTGGTGAGACCACACCTGGGGTAGTGTGTGCAGTTTTGGTCTCCCTACCTAAGAAAAGATATACTTGCCATAGAGGGAGTGCAGCGAAGGTTCACTAGGTTGATACCGGGGATGGCAGGACTGTCATATGAGGAGAGATTGGTTCGACTGGGCCCGTATTCACTAGAGTTTAGAAGAATGAGAGGGGATCTGATTGAAACTTATAAAATTCTAACAGGGCTAAACAGACTGGATGCAGGGAGGATGTTTCCCCTGGTTGGGGAGTCTAGTATCAAGGGCCACAGTCTCAGGATACGGGGTGGGCCATTTAGGACTGAGATGAGGAAAAATTTCTTCACTCAGAGGATGGTGAACCTGTGGAATCCTTCACCCCAGAGGCTGTGGAGGCCGGGTCACTGAGTATATTCAAGAAAGAAATTGATAATTTTTTGGATATTAGGGGCATCAGGGGGAATGCGGGGGGTAGGGGTGGGAGAGCGGGGGTATGACGTTGAGATAGAGGACCTGCCACGATCATATTGAATGGCGAAGCAGACTCGAAGAGCCAAATGACCTACTCCTGCTCCAAATATCTATATTTCTCTGTAAAAATTCAGCAGATCCGGCAGTATCTGTGGCGAGAGAACCACGATTAACATTTCGTGTCCAATAGTTCTGAAGAGCTGCTGAGTCTTTCCAGCACTTTCTGTTTTGACCTCAGGAAGGATATACTGGAGTTGGAGGGAGTACAGTATAGATTTACCAGAATGAAACCTGGACTCCACAGGTTAAATTAGGCAGAGGGGTTACACAAACTAGGGTCACATTCCCTAAAATGAATATGTTAAGGGGTGATTTAATCCAAGTTTTCAAGACATTAAAGGGAACAGGTCGGGTAATGTGGAGAGAAACGATTTCTGCTGAGTCTGAGTGTGGAGATTAGTGGAAAAATTTGAAATCGATCTTTCCAATGTGAGATTAGGAAACATTTCGACACACAAAGGGTGGTAGAAGTTTGGAATTCTCTTCTGCAAACAGAAATTAATGTGAGATCAGCTGTAAATTTTAACACTGCGATTAATAGATTTTTGTTATCCAATGGGGTTAGGGGATCTGGGCAAAGGCAGGATATGGAATGAGGACACAGCAACCATGACCTCACTGAGTGGCAGAACAGGCTCAAGGGGCTGAATGGCCTCCTCCTGTTCCTATGAACCTGCAGTAGAGGAGGGGTGAAATTTGGCAAACATAAACAGACTGTGTTTTTGATGATTTTACCAGAATTATTCCCATGTTGAAAGTGGGGCTGTCATATTTCAATTATATACGCCCCCAATTATAATCACTCTGAACTCCTCAGACATATTTGTAGAGTTAATACTTTGGTCTTTCCAGAAGAATTGGAAGAACTTTCATTTGGAAAGGAATTTGAATTTCCTGATAGTTTCTTTGCAATGAGTTACAACTGGCTTTGAGGTTTCTAACTCCAACAGTGGGCCAGTATCACGATGCCTTGCTGCAGAAGGAAGACAATACATTAGAAGCAGTTGCACCCCGCCCCATTTAAAGACCCATTCTGAACAGATACTTACAGGGATTCGCAAGGCTGCGAAGAAGCTGATTGCTGCTGGTGCATTCCCCCTCTCACTGCTGACTACAACAAAGTGACTGGTCAGTAAATGGTTGGATTTGGCTGAAATCCCATCACTGTCCTTCAAAAAACATTCCTGTTCTGGGTCCTGAATTGTTTTTTAAATTAAATTGAAAGGAAGATAGTGTAAGAAGTTGCAAATTAAATAAAACTATGACTAAAGCACATCAACTGCAATTTAAATTACAGAAGGTGCTGCAAATATCAAGCAGATTTACTCATGGTTCTGTGGGAGTCATTGAGAGAATCAGTGACCCAACCTCATGTCTTTCACTGTTAGCCCTGCTTTGTATTTCCAGCATTTTCCGTTTATCTTTCTGACCTCAGCAATTTCAAAGGTTTGTTCTATCTCTGATCACTTAGTTACTTTAAGAACTGTGTAACTGAGCACACATTTAGTACGCATGGCAGCATAATGTTAATGGAGCTTGACCAGCAACACAGTGATCAGAAAATCCAAACTGCATCATGAGAAATTGTGAAATTCTCTCCAATAAATGCAGTGCAGTGGGCTGTCACCAGGCAGAAACTGACCATGAAAACGGCCTGATTTTCTCACCACCCTGCAGGGAGCAAAGATGCCATCACCGCCCAGTCTCCAATCCCATAGTAGTGGCTCATATTTAATAGGTCATCTAGGGCCATTATTGTCCATGTCCCCAAGAACCCTGTCAAAGATGCTAACAAGGAACGAGATAGAACAAGTGAGTTCAAAGCAAACTTTCAGCTGAAGGATAGGGTGTAGTAGCATTACAAACACCTGAAGGATAGGGTGTAGTAACATTACAAACACCTAAAGGATACGGTGTAGTAACATTACAAACACCTGAAGGATAGGGTGTAGTAACATTACAAACACCTGAAGGATACGGTGTAGTAACATTACAAACACCTGAAGGATACGGTGTAGTAACATTACAAACACCTGAAGGATAGGGTGTAGTAACATTACAAACATCTGAAGGATACGGTGTAGTAACATTACAAACACCTGAAGGATAGGGTGTAGTAACATTACAAACACCTGAAGGATAGGGTGTAGTAGCATTACAAACACCTGAAGGATACGGTGCAGTAGCATTACAAACACCTGAAGGATACGGTGTAGTAGCATTACAAACACCTGAAGGATAGGGTGTAGTAGCATTACAAACACCTGAAAGATAGGGTGTAGTAACATTACAAACACCTGAAGGATACGGTGTAGTAACATTACAAACACCTGAAGGATAGGGTGTAGTAACATTACAAACACCTGAAGGATACGGTGCAGTAGCATTACAAACACCTGAAGGATACGGTGTAGTAGCATTACAAACACCTGAAGGATAGGGTGTAGTAACATTACAAACACCTGAAGGATACGGTGTAGTAACATTACAAACACCTGAAGGATAGGGTGTAGTAACATTACAAACACCTGAAGGATAGGGTGTAGTAACATTACAAACACCTGAAGGATAGGGTGTAGTAACATTACAAACACCTGAAGGATAGGGTGTAGTAGCATTACAAACACCTGGTTACAGGCGGCACAAGATTCAGAGATCCCAGTCTATAAGATCTCCAGAAAGCACAATGAAATTGTAAAAAATATAATTACAACTGGAAAGGAGGAAATGTGATTGGTCATTGGAAATAGTGCAGATCAAAGTAAGGTTCAGTAAAGGATGTAAACTCTAGTAGGAGTAAATATACAGAGCTCGAGTGCAGTAATGCAGTTGTGCAGTTTGGTGATAAGGAAATGTCAGACATGTTATAGGATTACATTGGATTACACAATTACATAAAATGTCCAGCACAGAAGTGGGCCATTCGGCCCAGGCACTCCACGTTGGTGTTTATGCTCCACTTGAACCTCCTCCAGTCTTCCCCATCTAAGCCTATCATATCCCTCTATTCTCTTCTCTCGTTTCTCCTTAAATGCATCTGTACTATTCAATTCAATCACTCCCTGTGGTAGCGAGTTCCATATCCTTAAGGAATTAAACTGGGCAGACCATCTGGCAACAACCTGGGCAACAAACCAATGCTATCAAACGACACTTACCCAGCAATAACCTGCTCACTGATGCCCAGTTTGGGTTCTGCCAGGGCCACTCAGCTCCTGACCTCATTACAGCCTTGGTTCAAACATGAACAAAAGAGCTGAACTCCCGAGGTGAGGTGAGAATGACTGCCCTTGACATCAAGGCAACATTTGACCGAGTGTGGCATCAAGGAGCCCTGGCAAAACTGGAGTCAATGGGAATTGGGGGAAAAAACGCTCCGCTGGTTGGAATCATACCGAGCTCAAAGGAAGATGGTTATGGTTGTTGGAGGTCAATCATCTCAGCTCCAGGACATCACTGCAGGAGTTCCTCAGGGTAGTGTCCTCGGCCCAACCATCTTCAGCTGCTTCATCAATGACCTTCCTTCCATCATAAGGTCAGAAGTGGGGATGTTCGCTGATGATTGCACAATGTTCAGCACCATTTGCGACTCCTCAGATTCTGAAGCAGTCCATGTCCAAATGCAACAAGACCTGGACAATATCCAGGCTTGGGCTGACAAGTGGCAAGTAACATTTGTGCCACACAAGTGCCAGACAATGACCATCTCCAACAAGAGAGAATCTAACCATCTCCCCTTGGCATTCAATGGCATTACCATTGCTGAATTCCCCGACTATCAACATCCTGGGGATTACCACTGACCAGAAACTGAACTGGGCTAGCCATATAAATACTGTGGCGACAAGAGCAGGTCAGAGGCTAGGAATCTTGTGGTGAGTATCTCACCTCCCGACTCCCAAAGCCTGTCACCATTTATAAGGCACAAGTCAGGAGTGTGATGGAATACTCTCCACTTGTCTGGATGAGTGCAACTCCCACAACACTCAAGAAGCTCAACATCATCCAGGACAAAGCAGCCCGCTTGATTGGCATCCCATCCACAAACATTCACTCCCTCCACTACCGACGCATAGTAGCAGCAGTGTGTACCATCTACAAGTTGCACTGCAGCAACTCACCAAGGCTCCTTAGGCAGAACCTTCCAAACCCAAGACCACTACCATCTAGAAGGACAAGGGCAGCAGACACATGGGAACACCACCACCTGGAAGTTCCCCTCCAAGCCACTCACCATCCTGACTTGGAAATATATCGCCGTTCCTTCACTGTCGCTGGGTCAAAATCCTGGAACTCCCTCTCTAACAGCACTGTGGGTGTACCCACACCACATGGACTGCAGCGGTTCAAGAAGGCAGCTCACCACCACCTTCTCAAGGGCAATTAGAGATGGGCAATAAATGCTGGCCTAGCCAACGAAGCCCACATCCCATGAATGAATGAAATGAGCAATGCAGAAAAATTGGCTGTTTGGTGTCAGAAAAGCTGAAGGTATGGAGCTCAGAATTCAAACATATTCAAATTCTCAATTAAGTTGCTCTAACAGAGCTAGAATGCACATGATGAGCTGAATGGCCTCCTTCTGTCCCATTATCATGCTATGATTTATATAGTTCGAAGTATTATCTTTTAAGTGCACATTTCAGTAATAGCACATGTTCTGTAGATTTATTAAAACATGACATCTATATATAGTCCCTATATCAAACCTTGATTCGAGCACACTTAGGGCATTATATGCAATTCTGGTCGCCAAGGCATAAAAAGGATATGGAGGCACTGGAGAGAGTGCAGAGGGGATTTACAAGGATGATGAGGGAAATCCGTGGCTTTACATATCAGGAAACGATTGATAGGCTGGGTCTCCTTTCCCTTGAAAAACCAAAGCTGAGCGGTGACCAAGTCAAGGTCTTTAAGGTGATGAAAGGTTTTGATAGAGTGGATACAGAGAGAATGTTTCCAGCACTAGAGGCCATCAATATAAGATAGTCATTAAGAAATCCGATTGGAAATTCAGGAGAAACTTCTTTACCCAAAGGGTGGTGAGAAAGTGGAACTCACTACCAGAGAGTGTACTTGAGGTAAATAATATAGATACATTTAAGGGTAAGCTGGATAAGCATATGAGGGAGAAGGAAGTAGAGAGTTCAGCTGATAAATTTAGATGAGGAATGATGGGAGGAGGCTCAAGTGGAGCATAAACACCAGCATGGACTGGATGGGCCGAATGTCCTGTTTCTGTGCTGTATGTCATTTATAATCCAATGTAAAAGGACCTTATTGATTTGAGGATTAAGTTTGTAAAAGAACACCTATCAACTAACACCACTATAAGGAATCACACTGTACCCAAATGGTTGGGTTTAGTCTGAGGAAACAGTGTACCAGAGTGGCAGTGTAGTTTTATACCTGTAGCAGCCACACAGCAAGATGCTTGTCCTGAATAAGGTAAGAATCCAGGCAAAGCTGCTGTCTCACTTTACGTTGCACATCAATCCTAAGGATCAGGTTGTATAGGCCAATGTCTCATGGTCAGCTCTGTACCTCTTGCTGTGTGTAATCTGTTATATAATTAAATACAAGGCCACTGCACTTCTACTTACTGTAAACGAGTCACTTCTACTGCTTTTGTAAAGCTGGCATTTCTCTTTAAATCCATCCCATCCATTCAAACCCTTGGATGGTTTCTGTGAACAATGAAATACAGGGAGAAAAATTAATAGAACCAATAATGCAGGAATGTTAGGTTGCTCAACAAAGGTACATTTCTCTCAGTCACATTAGATTAATTACTATCCCTCCAGAGCCTCTCCCTTCCTATCTCTGTAACCTCTTCCAGTCCTAAAACCCTCCAAAGACTCCACAATCCTCCAATTCTGGCCTCTTGTACCCCCAATTTCTTTTGCCCCACGGGTAGCTGTGTCTACAGCTGCTTTTGCCCCAACTCTGGGATTCCCTCCCTAAACCCCTCTACCTCTCTCCTCTCTCAGGACACTCAAAACCTCTTTCTTTGACCAAGCCTTTGGACACTGCTTCTAATGCATTTACATCTTTTTTAAAATAAAGAGGCCAGTACTGTACACAATAGTCCAGATGCCCTGTACAACTGAAGCATAACCTCCCTATTTTTGTAATCGATTCCCCTCACAATAAATGATAACATTCTATTAGATTTCCTAATTACCTGCGGTACTTGATTATTATCCTTTTGAGATTCATGCACTAGGATACCCAAATCCCTCTGAATCTGAGCTCTGCAATCTCTCACCATTTACAAAATAAGCTTATCTTTTATTTTTCCTGTCAAAATGAACAATTTCACATTTGCCCACATTATACTCCATTTGCCAGATCTTTGCCCACTCACTTAACCTGTCTATGTCACTTTGTAGTCTCCTTATGTCCTCTTCACAGTTTACTTTCCTACTTATCTTTGTGTCGTCTGCAAATTTAGCCACTATTCCTTCAGTCCCTTCATCCAAGTCATTTATATAAATTGTAAAAAAGTTGAGGCCCCAACACTGATCCCTGTGGTACACCACTCGTCACATCTTGCCAGCCAGTAAAATACCCATTTATGCCTACTCTCTGCTTCCTGTTAGCCAGCCAATCTTCTATCCATGCCAATATGTTACCCCCTACACCATGAGCTTTTATTTTCTGCAATAACCTTTGATGTGGCACTTTATCAAGTGCCTTCTGGAAATTTAAGTACAGTACATCCACCTTTATCCACACCACGTGACTCCTCCAAAGAACTCCAATAAATTGGTTAAATATGATTTCCCTTTCACAAAACCATGTTTACTCTGCCTGATTACCTTGGATTTTTCTAAGTGTCCTGCTATAACATCTTAAATAATAGCTTCTAACATTTTCCCTATGACTGATGTTAGGCTAACTTACGTATAGTTTCCTGCTTTCTTTCTCCCTCCCTTTTTGAATAAAGGAGTTATATTTGCTAGTTTGCTAATGGAACCTTCCCCGAATCTGGAGAATTTTGAAAAATTGAAACCAGTGCATCAACTATCTCACTAGTCACTTCTTTCAAGACCTTAGGGTGAAGTCCACCCGGACCTAGGGATTTGTCAGCCCGCAGCCCCAACAATTTGCTCAATACCACTTCCCTGGTGATTGTAATTTTCCCGAGTTCCTCCGTCCCTCCCATTTCCTGATTTACAGCTATTTCCGGGATCCAGCTATTACTGGTGTCCTCTATAGTGAAGAGTGAGGCAAAATACCTGTTTAATACATCCACCATCTCTCTACTTTCCATTAACAAATCCCCAGATGCACTCTCTATAGGACCAATGCTCACTTTGTTCACTCTTTTCTTATTTAAATATTTATAGAAACTCTTACTATCTGTGTTTATATTACTAGCGAGCTTGAGCTCTTTATAAAAAAAGTATTAAATTCAGTCCAACTGCCTAGGCTATTTGAGTTAACTAGGTTAGGGAGGTCTAAAGGACTGTTTTAAATTACAAAAATGCAAATCCAAGAGCTTACATAACTTAAACTTTACATCACCATCTCCTCATTAAGCAACCCTTGACATCTGGAGCAAGATGCTAACGTACACAACGAGTGCAAATTTGCTGTATAAGATACTATGACCACATGAGTAGGGGTGAAAGGACTCCACTATTCTACCACTCCAGGTCAGAAAGTAACAAGGTTTTTTTTGTGAATATAAAGAGGACATGCTTTACCAATACTGCAGCAGTTGCACTATTTACTTTTGGGATTGTAAAGAATTAGTCACAGACAGGTTTTCTTAGGTTGAACAAAGGAGCAAGATAACACACACACACACTCCCTGGGCCCCCGCACGTACACACACACCCTGGGCGCTCTCTCTCACACACACACACACACACACACACACACTCTCACACTCCCTGGGCGCTCTCTCTCTCACACACACACTCACACACTCCCTGGGCGCTCTCTCTCACACACACACACACACACACACACACACACACACTCCCTGGGTGCTCTCTCTCACACACACACACACACACACACACACACACACTCACTCCCTGGGCGCTCTCTCTCTCTCTCACACACACACACACACCCTGGGTGCTCTCTCTCTCTCTCACACACACACCCTGGGTGCTCTCTCTCTCACACACACACACACACACACACACACACACACCCTGGGTGCTCTCTCTCTCTCACACACACACCCTGGGTGCTCTCTCTCACACACACACACACACCCTGGGGGCTTTCTCTCACACTCACACACACACACACACACACACACACACTCCCTGGGGGCTCTCTCTCACACACACACACTCCCTGGGCGCTCTCACACACACACACACACTCCCTGGGCGCTCTCTCTCACACACACACACACACTAGTGCAGATGGCAGAATGAGAGGATAGGTTTAAGGATTTCTTTTCACAGTTGATGAAGATATAAAGAGAGGACTATACTGTTAGCTGTTCTTTGGCTGATCTTGATGTGGTAATTTCATGATGCAGCCATTTTGTTCAGATGTTCTCCTGGGCATAATTGTCTGGAGCAGATTTCCATGCTTTAATCCTGAAGGGTCTCAGTTTGCAGTAGATGTCTCTACTCAGGTTGGTTACTTTGCTAATCCAGCCACAATAACTCCAAGAGAGAGGTAGAGCAAACAGCTTTTCCAGCCTGTTTCAGTACAGCATTCTGATCTCTCCCTGCTTGGTAACACAGTCTCTTAAAGTCCCCCGCTAGCTGTATATTCCAGGAACATTCTCTCAGTCCATGTCTGCTGCAGTCATTGCTTTTGAACAGGTAATTGCATTTTGATGTCTCTCTCCGAAACTTTTGAAATGTTTCAGGATAGTGCAAAGCCAACAGGAGATGGGGGTCTTTCACACTCCCCAGGGGACCAAGTGTCTTTTTTTCCATCCCACTTGGTGAAATGCAAGGCGGACATTGTAGCCGTCTGGGCAGCTTCAATTCTCTTTACAGGGTCTCAATTGTTTTTCCCCAAAATCCAGCCAGAAAAGAAAAATGAGAAATTGTGTCTTTAAAAAAAAGCACATGTTCCTAACAAAGATTCTGGGAGAATCCGAAATCCCTGTATGTAGAAGGTAGCTGGGTCATTCACCCAGATACCGTGGTTTCTTGGACCTTGTTTGATCATCTTGGGGCTGGAGAAGAATTTCAGTTTTTTGTTCCTTTCCATGGGATTGTGCAGCTGCTTTGGGTGGTGAGTTGGGAAAGGGCAGCAGGTGGGATTGAGGGACAGACTGATGGGGCTCAAGGGATCACATTATCTATCTTATTTGCTTTATATAAGAGGATATATCTTACAACAGCTCATGAACCATGAGAATTGTAACTTTTACCTCTGCCTTTCCTTTCCTCAGTGCTGTACCTCTCTGAATCTATTTGGAGTAGCAGTAACCGAGTCACCATATCAAGGGGGTGGAAAGTAACCAGTCCACTTACAGCTTATTACCTGTAGACTGGATGCAACCTCAGTCAAGAGGTGAAAATATCTCTGTTCCAACAGAACTTAGGTCATTCTGTTCGGTTTGGCTCCAGTATTTATCGAGTGACATCTAACAGGAAGGGCCACCCTTCCATCCACCTTCAAACCCTACAGTTGGTTTTATTTCCGTGTAGCTTTAAGATAACTATAAGATCCATCTTCTTCTGAAGCAACATCAACCTAGCCCATCTGAGGAATAGTGTTTTTTATTCTTTCATGGGATGTGGACATCGCTGGCAAGGCCAGCATGTACTAAACTGAGTGGCTTGAGGCAGGAGTGAACAGTCTACTCCACATGAGGGAGTGAAGAGGTATCCAAAACAATAAGGAACATTTTGCTTCAGTTAAGCTCAATTGCCTGCCTCTTTACCTTGCTGCTAACTGCACTGGAAACACAGGAACTGTGAGCGAGCACACTGCAACCTGTCTACAAAACACTGCAATAAACCACATCATCAAATCATACCCTGGCCTTTAACTGCAGCTATGTTAGGGTGAAATCATAAAACCAAAACAATGGTTTTTTTTAATGTGTTAAAGCACACAGCTCTGGGTAATTAAATAATAAAACACTAAAAACAGCTGCAATGCGAGTCTTCTGGATGAGTAATCAGATTCTCAAAAGTCTAGTAGATCAGCAGAACTCAATATTTGAATATCATCCCATTATTTTGTTGCATTTTTACACAGGGAGCCATCAGGTTCTAGTTCCTGTATGTAGCATTTTAAAACGGGATTTGAGAAAATTTTAAATGTAGCCCCATTAAAAAAAGCAGCTTCCAATACAGAGGGGATTTCTCTTCAATGTCCCATAACCAACCAGTCAGGAATTCTCATATTAACTCACTGAAAAGAGGCTGCTGTAAACTGTGAAACATTTTTACGAACGATATCAAACATCTAACTTGCGAGAAGTACTCACCCGGGCTCGACGTGGTGTGCATTTTACATCTTGGGGGTCTAAAGAAACGAGAGAAGTGAAGTTAATGCAATAGGAGATGACCCTTGTCAACATGAGAACATGTGTAGAAAGAAGTACATGTGCTGGTTTGGGTGTAAGGGACAAAGGGTGAGGAAGAGATACAGGTGAACCTTCCTCCACAGATTCTCCTGCTGAAGGTACCATGCTCAACAGACTTTGTTCCGTCTTTCCTGTCGAATGGACTCTGACAGTCGAGTTTCTACATGTTATGTTACTGATATTTCATACAGACACTCAAGATATCAGGCACTCAATGTTATCATAGTTACAAAATAAAACGAAAAACAAAAAAAGGCCAAAATATGTTAAGAACAATAGGAGTCCTGGTTCTTCCCCCCAAAAAAATCAATTGATAACTAAGGAGACAATATAAAACTAGAAGAAAATTATACAAAGATGCAAAAAAGGGCTCAGGTGCTGGTGAATGCACAGATAAAGAGAACAGCAAATGGTGACAAAACAGATTAAAGAGCAACAAAAGGTTGTATCGAAAGAAACTTTCAAAAGATATCAAAATCAACACAAGAAATGTTTACAATTATTAAGAAAAAGAGAGGGTGGTCTGGAGCAATGTGACCCCTGAACTGATACTGGTGGTATTGTCAATGGAAGTAAAGCAGCGGTGGGCACACTGAACAATTACTGCGCATCAGTATTTATAGCAGACCAGGCTGGAGAGCCAGATTATTACTGAATTTGGGAAAAGAGCTAAACAAATTTAACAAAAGCAAAATAACATTAATTAAGAAAATAATTGGGACTAAAGGGTGACAAACCTCAGGACCAGGTGGTTTCCATCTCAGGGATTAAAAGGAAGTTGATGAGAACACTGCAGATGCCCAAACTATAATCTTTCCAATTTCCCTCGGCTCTAGAACCATTCCTTAAATTGGAAAACTGTAGATCATTCTGCTTTTTAAGAAAGGGAAGCCAGGGATTTATAAACCATAAGCCTAATATCCGCTGTGTGGAAATTAGTCAAGAATTAAGGACAGAGTGACTGAATATCATGAACATTTTCAGCTGATCAGAAAGAGGCAGCATGGATTTGTGAAAGGTCATGCCTGGTTAATCTAATTTAATTTTTTTTGAAGAGGTGTCTAAAGTACAATTTCTGAAAGTATTTAAGAGACTGTTAGCTCAAGTTGCAGCTCATGGGATTGACCTGGTTCAGAAATTGTCTGAGCAGCACAGCAGGGGTAATGGGAAGCTAGTCTAATGGGCAGGTTGTGTCCCAGAGAAATCTATGTTAGGGCCTCAATTATTCACTGTACTTATTAAAAAATTAGACGATGGAGTAGAAAATTCACATCTCCAAGTTTGCTGATGACAATGATAGGCAGGATTGTAAGCAGCGTAGGTGAAAGCATAAAATTACAAAGAGATAGCAGTGGATTAAGCAAATGGACCAAATTGTGGCAAACGGATTTCAATGTAGGCAATTATGAGGTGATCCACCTTGGACCTAAAAAGGTTAGGACAGGGGCCTTTGTCAATGGTGAAACAGTGGAGGTCCAAAGAGACTGAGGGATCTCCATACATAGATCTTTAAAATGTTATTGATGGTACAATAAATAATCAGAAAGGCAATTGGAATGCTGGCTTTTATATTTCGAGGATTGGAATACAATGGGAGAAGTCATGCTTCAGATACACAAAACCCTGGTTAGACCACACCTGGAGTCATTGGGAGCAGTTCTGGGCACCACACCTCAGGAAGAATCGATTGTCCTTGAGGCGGGGGGGGGGGGGGGGGCGGAGGTGAAGTACAGTGTAGATTTACCAGGGACTCCAAGGGTTAAATTACAAAGAGGGATTACACAAACTAAGGTTATGTTCCCTGAAATTTAGACAGTTTGGAGGTGATGTGATTCAAATCATTGATATTTAGGGGAACTGATAGGGTCGATAGAGAGAAACTATTTCTGCTAGTGGGGGAGTCTAGGATTGGGGGATATCTCCAAAATATTAGAGACAGACCTTTCAGGAGTGAAGTTAGGACAATTTCCACACACAAAAGGGTGGTAGAAGTTTGGAACACTCTTCCTCAAACACCAGTTGACGATAGATCAGTTGCTAATGTTAAATTTGAGAATGACAGATTTTTGTATGAAGGAATATGAGGCAAAGGCAGGTACATGGAATTAAGTCACAGGTCAGCCATGTCATCACTGGATGGAGGATAGGTTCGAGGAGCTAAAAGGCCTACCCCTGATTCGAGGTTCCAATTGAGCCTGGGTTGATAAGTGTCTCAACTGGAGTTATCTGTTCTTATCCCAATGTCTGCCTTGTCCAAAATCCTGTTATATAAATGCTATCCAATTCCCTGTTGAACAATGACTTAATATCCACTTGTGGTATTTATGTTTGAATAATTCTTACCCCCTTTCATTCTTCCAATAATAATCCTCAATGTGTGTCCTCAGTTACTGATTAACTAACTAGTGATAATCCTCAATGTGTCCCTAGTTACTGAAACAACTTCTCACTATTGAACTTCTCAAAATGTCATTTCTCTAATTTTGAAAACCTCTTCAATTTCACATCCGCCCCTTCCTCTTGTATTCGCTGTCCTCGTATATCAAGCCCAGGAAAGATATCTATTTACTCTCTTGTCCCCATTTATACCTATTTACCTATCAACAAAAGCAACTGCAGTACCTTTAATGCAGTACCTTTTACTGCCTTAATTTTTTCTAATAAGACTCCTTGAGCATTGGTCATATTGGGTAGGGGACTGGACTGTTATTGGAGATCTGGACTAACAATTAGGAGAAGGAGAGTTCAAATTCCACCAAGGCAGTTCGAGGATTTGAATTCAGTATCAATGTTTGGAAATAAAAAGTAAAAGTGACCATGGAGCTGTTGTATTATCGTAAAAATCCTAGTGATTCACTTTAGGGGAGAAAATGTGCTGCCCTTTGATCTACTCTACCTATAACTCCAGGCCCACAGGCATTGTGACTGACACTTAGTTACCCTTTGAAGTTGTATCAAAGCAGTATGAAAAACACCACATAGACTGCGGTAGTCAAAGGGCAGCCCCACCACCACTTTCTCAAGGCAACTAAATTGGGCAATGAATGCCGGCCTTGTCAACAATGCCCCCATCCCGGGAATGAGAAAACTTTGGAATTTCAAAATATTTACAATAAAATATTACCAGAAGTGTGTAGGCTATACATGAATTAAAAATACAATATCAATTGGAATGGTTTCACAACGCTCAGAGGTGGGAAGCCAATCACCAGTTATTTATAGAATTCTTTAAACAGATGATCATGTTTAACTCCTACAATCTTATAAATACTCACGTTCAATAAGGAACAGGAAACAAACTACTCCCATTAGTGCAACAATGAGGCCTGGCACCACGAAGGACATTCCCCAACAGCTGGAGACCCAGTAGCCAGCTATCAAGGAGCCCAGGATGTTCCCCACTGAGGTGTGAGAATTCCAGATGCCCATTATCAGGCCTCTCCTGTCACATGCACAAAAAACACATTAGATAAGCTAAATGCCTCAAAAAAAAAACATGCAAACAAAACAAAACAGAACATCATTATTCCAAATGTCCATAGTAGGTAGTTACTTACCTTCCCTTTCCAAACCAATTCCCAACACAGGTCACAACACTAGGCCAGCCAGTTGTCTGCACTAAACCATTAATAACCTAGAAAACCAAACAAACAAAATAATTACATTAACATCAGTGCCGATAATTCATTACTGCATTTTGAAATGCATCAGGGAGCGAATGCATGGCATTCTCAGAGCTGTATACTCTGGTCTAACCTCAACTGGGAAAATCTCTGATCTTAGTTCATATCTGGCAATATTTAATATTTAAAATCACCAGCAACAATTCCCATCCAGCATTGCTACAAAGGTTATCCATGGGGTCACATTTAATTGGACTCGTGAGTTTTCAATTGGTTCTTGTCCCCAGCTACATTATTAAATGGAGAGCCCCTCACGAGAGCAGAGAAAGCCCAGAATGTCAGGGAAGCCCATGTTTTGGCATGAGGGAGGGAGCTTATGATAATTCCATGGGGATAGCAACTGGCAGCTGATTGGCAAAACAGCCCCCTACCCCACCCCCACTAGGGCTATCTGTACCTTGCTTGTCCTGCTTTCTACCCTTAATATCACCTATTAACACATTCCTTAGATAATATCACCACCTTCAACACCTCTTTGTCCTTTTGTCTATGACATCTTTTGGCAATCTCCACCTATCACTGGCCCTCTATCCAGCTTTACCTGTCCCACCCCCCCTTAAACTTGCTTATATTTCACCTCTTTTCTATTTTTCCTTAGTTCTGGTGAAGAGTCACACTGACTCGAAACATTAACACCATCTGCAGTTGCTGCCAGACCTGCTGAGTTTTTCCAGGTCGGATTTCCAGGATCTGTAGTATTTTGCTTTTATCGAAAATCAGGGCTTAGTTAGGTGAGGAACTGGAGAGGAAGAGCAAGCAGGCGAAGGGGAAGCTGCAACGAGAGTAAAAGGGAAAGACAGAGAGCGAAAGGGTAAGATGTGAAAAAGGGTGACAGAGTGAAAGCGGAAAGGGAGGGGGTGGGCGAGAGGGAGGGGGGTAGGCGAGAGGGAGGGGGGTGGGAGGGAGGGCGAGCGAGAGGGGTGGGTAAGAGTGAGAGGGGGAGAGAGTGAAAGAAAGGGAGAGAGGGAGAGAAAGTGAAAGAGACAGAAAGTATGAAAGGGTGTGTGTGAGAGAGAGAGAGTATGAAACGGGGAAAGAGAGTGTGAAAGGGAGGGAGAGGGAAAGAAAGAAAGAGAGAGTATGAAAGCAAGTGTGTGTGAAAGGGAGAGAGTGAGAGTTTGGGGGGTGCGTGTAAGAGTTTGAAGGTTGGGGGGGGCGGAAAGAGTGAGTTTGAAATGGGTGGAGAAAGTGAGAGTTTGGGAAGGGGAGAGTGAGAGTTTGAAAGGAGGTGAGAGAGAGTTTTTTTTATTCATTCATGGCTGGGCCAGCATTTATTGTCCATCCCTAATTGCCCTAGTTCAGGGGGCAGTTAAGAGTCAACCACATTGCTATGGGTCTGGAGTCACATGTAGGCCAGACCAGGTAAGGACGACAAATTTCCTTCCCTATAGGACATTAGTGAACCAAATGGGTTTTTACGATAACCAATGATGGTTTCATCGAAGGTTCTGCCGAAGGGTCGTGAAGGCTCAAAACGTTAACTGATTTCTTCTCCACCGATGCTGCCAGACCTGCTGAGTTTTTCCAGGTATTCTGTTTTTGTGATGATGGTTTCATGGTCATCGTTAGACTTTTAATTCCAGATTTTTATTGAATTCAAATTCCACCATTTGCTGTGGTGGGATTCGAACCCGGGTCCCCAGAGCATTACCCTGGGTCTCTGGAATACCAATCCAGTGATAATATCACTACACCATCGCCTCCCCTTGTTTGAGGGGGAGAGCGTGTGAGTTTGAAACATGGGGAAGAGAGAGTGTGGGTTTGAAGGGGGAAGAGAGAGAGAGTTTGAAAGGGGGAGGGGGCGGAAAAGAGTAACAGTGTCCCCCCACTCTCCCCTTCCCTTTCAAACTGTGGGGGGGAGGTGGGGGGAGAGGTGCTTTTGTCTCAGTGAATTGGCCTATACCACTTTAATCTGAATCACCTTCAGTTTGAAATTTGGTTTGGTGTTCATGCTGATAGGCTGACTCACATCACTAACCCCTTTACACACATCAGCTCGCGGAGCGCCATTTAGCATGTGGGTGCCCAGGTGCACTGAGTACACTGCAAATAAACAGTGACATCCTGAATTACTTTCACACAATACTTCTTTTTGAATTCAAAGAAAGATTAATTTACTGACCTGAATAAATATGTAGTACCGTAGACTGTGGATACGGTAGAAGTATCCCAGGCCAAATAATGCGGTGAATAAACCACTGCTCAGCATCCCAAAGGTGAGGTACAATCGAATAGATAAACGCTCTCCAATTATACCACTACCAAAGAAAAGAACACTCTTTCAGATCAAAGGAAGGGAACAAAGTGCTGTAATGGGAAGGTCGGTGAGATATTCATATCACACTTCATCACATCTCTCAGAAACGGCTGAAGGTGCTTCACACAATGAGTTACTACAAAAGAAATACTGCAGCCATTTTGTGCACAGAAAGATCTATCAATGAATCAAATGAACAATCATTAGGAATATTATCTTAAAATAAATTGCAAGGGTAGGATAAGCGAGCGCTGGTTCCAACGAGTGACAGGATATTTAAAACTGATGAAGTTTTTCTTCATACAGACTGAGCAAGTGTCTGGACCACAAGAAAATTTTAAATGATTTTTAAATCTTGGTTCATCTATTCAATATGACCCTGAAGTCTCCCCACAACTCCAGTAATCCAATTCAATGAAGAGTGCAGGAGCAATGCCAGAAGCAGCACCAGGCATATCTAAAAATGAGGTGTCAACCTAGTGAAACTATAACACAGGGCTACCTGCGTGCCAAACAGCGAAAGCATCATGCAATGGATGGAGATAAGCAATTCCACAACCAACAGGTCAGATTTAGGCTCTGGAATCCTGCCACATCCAGTCATGAATAGTGGACGACAATTAAACAACTCACTGGAGGAGGAGACTCCACAAATATCCCCATCAATGATGGGGGAGCCCAGCACATCAGTGCAAAAGATAAGGCTGAAGCATTTGCTACAATCTTCAGCCAGAAGTGTCAAGTGGATAGTCCATCTCAGCCTCCTCCAGGTGGTCCCCAGTATCACAGATGCCAGTCTTCAGCCAATTTGATTCACTCCACGTGATATCAAGAAACGGCTGAAGGCACTGGATATTGCAAAGGCTATGGGCCCTGACAATATTCCAGCAATAGTACTGAAGACTTGTGCTCCACAATTTGCCCGACCCCTAGCCAAGCTGTTCCAGTACAGCTACAAAACTGGCATCTACCTGGCTATGTGGAAAATTGCCCAGGTATGTCCTGTACACAAAAAGCAGGACAAATCCAACCCAGTCAATTACCGCCCCATCAGTCTACTCTCGATCATCAGCAAAGTAATGGAAGAGACCGTCAACAGTGCTATCAAGCGGCACTTAGTCAGCAATACCCTGCTCACTGAAGCTCAATTCAATGGCATTACCTGCTGAATCCCCCACTATCAACATCCTGGGGGTTACCATTGACTAGAAACTGAACTGGACTAGCCATATAAATTATGTGGCTACAAGAGCAGGTCAGAGGCTAGGAATATTGAGGCGAGTATCTCACCTTCCGACTCCCCAAAGCCTGTCACCATCTACAAGGCACAAGTCAGGAGTGTGATGGAATACTCTCCACTTGCCTGGATGAGTGCAGCTCCCACAACACTCAAGCTTGACACCATCCAGGATAAAGCAGCCCGCTTGATTGGCATCAAATCCACAAACATTCACTCCCTCCACCACTACGCACAGTAGCAGCGTGTGTACCATCTACAAGATGCACTGCAAGAATTCACCAAGGATCCTTCGGCAGCACCTCCGTCCATCGCATGATGCTTTCGCTGTTTGGCACGCAGGTAGCCCTGTGTTATAGCTTTACCAGGTTGACACCTCATTTTTAGATATGCCTGGTGCTGCTTCTGGCATTGCTCCTGCTCTCTTCATTGAATTGGATTACTGGAGTTGTGGGGAGACTTCAGGGTCATATTGAATAGATGAACCAAGATTTAAATGTCATTTAAAATTTTCTTGTGGTCCAGACACTATTGCTCAGTCTGTATGAAGAAAAACTTCACCACCTGGAAGTTCCCCTCCAAGTCACTCACCATCCTGGCTTGGAAATATATCGGCCGTTCCTTCACTGTCGCTGGGTCAAAATCATGGAACTCCCTCCCTAACAGCACTGTGGGTGTACCTACACCACATGGACTGCAGCGGTTCATGAAAGCAGCTCACCACCACCTTCTCAAGGGCAACTAGGGATTGGCAATAAATGCTGGTCCAACCAGTGAAGCCCACATCCCATGAATGAATAAAGAAAGAGTTCTTAAATGGTTCCAGGGTTTTCACCTCCACTTCTCTGGGGCCCAATGTTGAGTGTTGATCAGAGTTTCCTTCCTATCATTCTCAGATTACCTGCTCCTAGTTTGATCCTGTAGCTCCTATTCTCACAATTAAATGTGAAGTCATTGCCCACATTGCTCCATTGCTTAACTATCATGTGCTGTGAGAAGTTAACCAATTCACTGCTTCCATTTGCAGCTGAAAAATCCAAATTTCTCCAATCATCCCTCATAACTCAAACCTCTAACATTAAGGATCAGTATTGGCTCACCACTTCACTGGCTTCAACCATGTCTCCTGTGTCCCCATGACCATGAATGGATGCAATACTCAAGGCGTTATGTGAACAGAGTGTTCTGCAGTTTGATTATAAATCTTTCTGACTCAAATCCTACTGCTTCCGACTACACAATTCAAGGTTCTATTGCTTTTGTTGATTGCTGCTCTGCACTGATTGCACGGGATAAGTTTAGGGCTCTTTCTGCTCCATCTTTAACTTAATTAACTTCATAAAGTACGTGTGATGCACATTTTTCTTCCATATGTACAGTGCCTGTTTGTACCAAATTTCATCTGAAATTGATCTACACTTGCTTATTTTCCCCAACTTTTACAGTCATTTCGAGGTGATTGAGCTGCCCTGCAATTTTAATATCATCTGTAAATGTGAATAGTTTGTATAGAGTTTGAGTAAGAAGCAGTGCTGGTCCCAACAGTGACCCCTGGTGTACCAAAGTACATCTCGCTGGCACGGAGGGGGAATAAACACCGGCACGGAGGGGGAATAAACACCGGCACGGAGGGGGAATAAACACCGGCACGGAGGGGGAATAAACACCGGCACGGAGGAGGAATAAACACCGGCACGGAGGGGGAATAAACACCGGCACGGAGGGGGAATAAACACCGGCACGGAGGGGGAATAAACACCGGCACGGAGGGGGAATAAACACCGGCACGGAGGGGGAATAAACACCGGCACGGAGGGGGAATAAACACCGGCACGGAGGGGGAATAAACACCGGCACGGAGGGGGAATAAACACCGGCACGGAGGGGGAATAAACACCGGCACGGAGGGGGAATAAACACCGGCACGGAGGGGGAATAAACACCGGCACGGAGGGGGAATAAACACCGGCACGAGGGGGGGATTAAGTCCGGCATGGAGTGGTTTAACTCCAGGTGACCAGGTAGCACTGACGAGATGTGATTGGCTAAATTTCCTCATCATCTTCTGTCATTTTTAAGATTCTTTGAGCTCACATCACCCACCTGCATTCTTGCTTCTTTCCCTCCAGCATAGAAATGAACAGGTACACACTGGTAAGTGTATATCAACTGCTCAATTGTATGCAGGGTGGTGGGCATTTATTGGGAATTCACTTATGCTTCTAAGAATAGGAACGGACTGAAATTGTGCTTGCTTGGTGAAGAGGTGCCCATTTGTAAGGTGTATCTCTGTACATAAATGCTTATCAAAGCATGTAAAGATTGGTTCCAGTTCCATCCTTTAGTGACTGGCTTTCTGGAATTGGTCACAGCAAGCATTGATATCTCCAACACTGAATCATAGAGTGATAACAGCGCAGAAGGCACCCGTTCAAGCCTTCATATCCATGCTGGCTCTGTGCAAGAGCAACGCGCCTGCTAACGGGATGTTAATTGTATCATTAAGATTAAGGAAATGCAGGTGAAAGGCACTGATTGGTTAAGTAGCTTGAGCATGTATAAAGGGAGACTTAAATTAAGTTTTCTTCAAAGTGTTGCTGTTTGTTACAGCACTCCCTTAAGGGGCTAATTAGTTAATTTATTCATTCATTTATTTAATTTATTGGTATACTCAGAAGAGTATAAAGAGAGACTTGTCTAAAGCCATACTGGTCTGAAAGTGCCTGACCTTGTCTGACATCGGAAGCTAAGCAGGCCGTTATGAAAGCCAACATAGATTCTTGTCAAGAACAGAGGCCGGGAAGTCCCAGCAGACCTCGGAGTTTCCTTGCATGCGTGGTCTGGGAGTGAGCTGCGCATGTGTAATTCAGTATTTTAAATTCTTCAGGCTAAGGACGGACGCCTGTGCAGAAAGGGGAAATGGCATGAAAACTCAGATCATGTGATGGAAGCAGGGCGCCACTGAAGGTAAGAGTCCCAGGCAGGGGACAGGGATTGGAAGAGGTCCCAGTTAAGAAAAAAAGGACAGCAGCAGAGAAACAGGCTCCAAGCAGGAAAAGGGCTGTTTAGCAGGCTAAGTGAAGAGGGCTTAGGAAAAGCACTGACAATCAAAGAGAGCTCAGAAGCTCTGAAGATCCAAGGTGACAGAGGTTTGGTGACTCAGTGCTGTAGGACGTTGGAGCAATAGTGTTCTGCTTGGCACAGCTGAAGGGTTGAAGTTGTGTTTTGTGAGGTGGTGTTTGAGGGCAGACTTGGGAATCCAAGGGAACAGAGTCTTGGGAGACAAGAGTGAAACCCTGTGAGGTGGGCCATTGTAGATACCTTCCGAGTTGAAGCAGCTTTTGGATAGAATTCCAAGGTTAGATCTTCAAAGGTGAAGGCTGGAATTCCTCATGAGGGAGAGAAAGACTTTCAGCAATATTGGTTGACTCAGTGTTTATTGACAACTGGTGGGGCTGTTGAGAAATCCATGGATTCTGTTTTGGTCACACCTGTCATTTATTACACAGTGTGGCATGTTCGACCACAGTTTGCCTGTTAATTCACATATTACTCATTTACTCCAACATGCTGGGTAAATAAAATAGATATTGTAAATTGTTTCATCTTCCCGACCTCGTAAAGTTTATTTTTGTTTGTTCAAAACCTGTGGAATCCTGCAGTTTTATTCTTTTTTCATTAATTTACAGCATGTGGGTGTCACTGGTTAGGCCAGCATTTATTGCCCATCCCTAACTGCCCTTGAGAAGTCGGGGTGAGCTGCCTTCATGAACCGCTGCAGTCCATGTGGTATAGGTACACCCACAGTGCTGTTAGGGAGGGAGTTCCAGGATTTTGACCCAGTGACAGTGAAGGAACGACGATATATTTCCAAGTCAGGATGGTGAGTGACTTGGAGGGGAACTTCCAGGCGGTGGTGTTCCCATCTATCTGCTGCCCTTGTCCTTCTAGATGGTAGTGGCCGTGGGTTTGAAAGGTGCTGTCGAAAGAGCCTTGGTGAATTCCTGCAGTGCATCTTGTAGATGGTATACACTGCTGCTACTGTGCATCGGTGGTGGAGGGAGTAAATGTTTGTGGATGAGGTGCCAATCAAGCGGGCTGCTTTGTCCTAGACGGTGTCAAGATTTTGAATGTTGTGGGAGCTGCACTCATCCAGGCAAGTGGAGAGTATTCCATCACGCTCCTGACTTGTGCCCTGTAGATGGTGGACAGGCTTTGGGGAGTCAGGAGGTGAGTTACTCACCACAGGATTCCTAGCCTCTGACCTGCTCTTGTAGCCACAGTATTTATATGGCTAGTCCAGTTTAGTTTCTGGTAAATGGTAACCCCCAGGATGTTGATAGTGGGGGATTCGGCGATGGTAGTGACATTGAATGTCAAGGGGCGATGGTTAGACTCTCTCTTGTTGGAGATGGCCATTGCCTGACACTTGTGTGGTGCGAATGTTACTTGCCACTTATCAGTCCAAGCCTGAATAGACTCATAGATGTTTACAGCACAGGAGGAGGCCATTCGGCCCATCATGTCCACGCCGGTCAACAAAGATCTGACTATACTAATCCCATTTTCCAGTGCTTGGCCCATAGCCCTGGAGGCTATGGCAACGCAAGTGAATGCCAAAATACTTCTTAATTGTTACGAGAGATTCTAACTCAACGGCCCTTTTAGGCAGTGAGTTCCAGACTCCCACCATCCTCTGGGTGAAAATATTTCTCCTCAACTCTACTCTTAGCCTTCTACCTCTTACCTTAAATCCATGACCCCTGGTTATTGACCCTTCTACTAATGGAAAAACTGCCTTCCTATCCACCCTATCTATGCCCCTCATAATCTTATACACCTCCATCAAGTCCCCTCTCAACCTTCGCTGCTCCAAGGAAAACAACCCCAGCCTATCCAATCTTTCCTCATAGCTCAGACCCTCCAGCCCAGGCAGCATTCTGGTAAATCTCCTCTGCACCCTCTCCAGTGCAATCACATCCTTCCTATAATGTACTGACCAGAACTGCACGCAGTACTCCAGTTGTGGCCTAACCAGCATTTTACACAGTTCCAGCATAACCTTCCTGCTCTTGTATTCTATGCCTCAGCTAATAAAGGCAAGTATCCCATATGCCTTCTTAACCATCTTATCTACCTGCCCTGCTACCCTCAGGCATCTGTGGAAGTGCACACCAAGGTCCCTCTGATCTTCAGTACTTTCCAGGGTCCTACCATTCATAGTGTAATCCCTTGCCTTGTTAGCCCTCCCAAAGTGCATTACCTCACACTTTTCCGGATTGAATTCCATTTGCCACTGCTCTGCCCACCTGACCAGTCCATTGATATCCTCCTGCAGTTTACGGCTACCCTCCTCACTATTTACCACCCCACCAATTTTCGTGTCATCCACGAGCTTCTTGATCGCACCCCCTACATTTAAGTCCAAATCATTTATGTTCACCACAAACAGCAAGGGACCCAGCACTGAGCCCTGCGGAACCCCACTGGAAACAGACTTCCAGTCACAGAAACATCCCTCTACCATCACCCTCTGCTTCCTGCCTGTCAGCCAATTTTGGATCCAATGTGCCACTTTGCCTTGGATCCCAATGGCTCTTACTTTCTTGACCAACCTGCCATGAGGGACCTTATCAAAAGCCTTGCTAAAGTCCACATCAAATACATTACCCTCATCAACACTCCTGGTTACCTCCTCAAATAATTCGATCAAATTTGCCAAACGCGACCACTGGGGTTAGGTTGACAGGCCTGTAATTTCCTGGTCTATCCCTTCCTCCCTTTTTTAATAATGGGACAATGTTAGCAGTCCCCCAGTCCTCTGGCACCTCACCTGTAGCCATCAAGGATTTGAGAATTACTGCCAGGGCCCCTGATACCTCTTCCCTTGCCTCCCTTAACAGCCTGGGATACATCTCATCCAGGCCTGTGAAATTATCCACTTTTAAGGCCACTGAAACTACTAGTACCTCCTCTCTCTATGTTAATTTCCTTTAATATTTCACAGTCCTCCACCCTGATACCTATACCTGCATCATCCTTTTCCATTGTGAGGACCAATGCAAAGTATTCATCGAGGACTGGCAGTAATTTTCAAATCCTAAACTGTTCCTAATCCTTGGGCTTGCTACTTTTTCTAGCAACTTGATATGACTCCTCTTTGGATCGAATAACATCCTTAATGTCTCTTGTTAGCCGTGGCTGGGCCACTTTTCCTGCTGTGTTTTTGCACCAGAAAGGAACGTATAACAGTTGCAATGTGTACATTCATTCCTTAAATATTAGCCATTGTCTATCCACCGTCAAGCCTGTTAATGAAGTTCCCCAATCTATCTTAGACAACTCAGGCCTCATACATTCCTTTGTTTAGATTTAGGGCCCTAGTTTCAAGTCAGACGACTTCACTTTACATCCTAATGAAGAATTCTATCATGTTATGGTCACTGTTCCCTGAAGGACCCCACACAATATTATTATTAATTAGCCCCTTCTCATTGCACAATATCAAATCTAGGATGCACTGTTCACTAGTCAATTCCTCGACATACTGGTCTAAAAGAAAATCTCGTGCATTCTCCAGGAATTCATCCGACAAAGTATTATTGCTAACTTAGTTTGCTCAGTCTATATGTAGATTAAAGTCACCCATGATTACTGTAGCTCCCTTGTTATATGCATCTCTAATTTCCTGTTTAATGCCGTCCCCTACCTTATCACTACTAGACAACTCCCACTAATGTTTTCCGCCCCTTGTTGATTCTACATCTAGATTTTCTGCGCCAATATCCTCTCTCACTATCGCACTGATTTCATCCTTAACTAACAACGCTATCTCACCTCTTTTTCCTTTTTGCCTGTCCTTCCTAAATATAGAGCACCCTTGGATATTCAGTTCCCAGCCTTGGTCACCCTGCAGCCACGTCTCCATAATCGGAATCATATCGTGCCCGTTTACATCTATGTGAGCTGTTAATTTGTCTACCTTATTGCGAATGCTCCATGCATTCAGATACAGTGTCTTTAGACTTGTCTGTTTAACATTTTTACAAATTTTTTTTGAACTGGCCCCATTTGCTGCCAGCCGTTGTTTCCTCTGCCTTCCACATTTGCTTTCTACTTCTCTGTCTTTCATTCCTATTTTTATTTCACTCACTGTATCTCCCCCACTAAGGTACCCATTCCCCTGCCACTCTAGTTTCTAGTGTGATGAAAGTATAATAATTTTTGTAATATTTTTCTGGTTTATTGTGAAGTAGGTTTATGGGGGTAAGTACAAATGTTTTTTTCTGTGTGATTTAATTACATTTGGAGTCAAGTAGGCTGCAAGCTTGAAATCATCAAAAGAAGCTAGGTATAGAAATGTGCTTGACATGCTAATGAGTAAACATGGATGCTGGCTTAGCATGTAAGGTGTGAATGGAATTTGCATTTTTAGATAAATGAAGGGATTTTTGGATTTCAAAGGTCTGTTTACAATTAGCCAGATAAGCAAGGCTAAGGAGTGTGTTTATTTTTCCCAAAGCTGACTGGCAATATTGGCAAAATGGAAGTTTTTATGTTATGAGGAAGATAAAGTTTCGAAGGCATATGGAACAATAGAGTTTACATGTTAAAGAGAGAGAATCACATATAAAGGAGAATGAAAGGCTATGTGAGGAGAGGACCATGTAAGATATAACCAGTGTGTGAGAAACAGCCTTCAAGAAGCCTCCAGCCCTTTGTGCATAAGTCTGCTTTGTAAAGTAACTGAAGTTGGAGAAAAACTATTTGGAATTCCACTGTCAAGTGGGTACTGTGTTAACTTGTTGGGTTTGTTTTAAATCTGAAATCTATTTTGGACTATTGCCTTAAAGGGAGTGTGTAACAGGGGGTCAGGTTAATTAGGACTTTTAGGAGTTGTAACAGTAGTAAGTAATTGTAGTCTTATGTACGTGCTTGAAATCTTTTAAAATCTCAGAGGGTCTTGGTGGACTCATTACTTCTGAATTCAGTGCACACATCTCGTAATAAATATAAATTGCAAAACCATTGCAATAGCATAACCAAGTTTCCCTTGTGGATTTGGTCTGCCTGGCACACATCATCTGCCACGTCATAACACTACATTATTCTGTTTTATTTGCTGTTGTATAAAGAATTCTCGAGCTCTTACCTGAAGTACATCCCAATAGCATAGGCACACAGGAACGAGTAGTCCAGGGCTCCCAGCAGCTGCTTGTAATTACTTTTATCTACAATTTCATGTCAACAAATGATACAACAATTGAAACTCAAACAATAAAAAACAATAAAATACATTTGTAAATTTATTTTAACATTTTTTCCCCATCCTTCCCAAAATGCCTTAGTCAAGAGACTGGCCAGGCAACCAGCTCCCAGCACAGTATCAGCAGTGACTGGCTCCACTCCCCAGAACCATTTACCACCTTTCTAACATCACCCAGTCAAACAGCTATAACCTCAAATATGTTCTACAGTCAAATTCATTTAAACCAACACTGTGTTCGCAAAGATTTATGTTAGATAAGTAGACATGGAACATCTGTGGTCCTTTCCTAATCCTTTTCACTGTGGTTCCCATCAAGAGATTTTTGTCAATGTTAAATGTCGAGCTTTGAAGGTCAGGTTACTGTGATAGCCAAAGGGTGTGCAAGAGCTCTGCCTCTGCAAATAATCAGCGTTCACTTAGGTTAAAAAGCTGAAAGCTACATTTAACAGACCAGCAGGTTGTGGGGAAATGAGAAGAGTCCAGCACCTGGTGACTGAAGGTTTTAACCAAAGTATTTACAGCAAAGAAACAAGCCAGAGTCCCAGAAGGTCCACAACATTGTCTATGCTCCAGACAAGCCTCCACCTGCATCTCTTCATGTAACCCCATCAATACCACATAAAAGGTTGGTGAACAAAACTGAGGCTTATGGAATAGGGGTGTCAGTATCTAAATGGATAAAAGATAGGCTTAAGGACAGAAAGCAGCGAGTCATGGTAGATACTTGTTTTCAGCCTGGAAGGCATTCCCCAAGTTTTAAGTGCTTGGACAACTACTTTTCTGCTGTATGTAAAAGACCTGGATATTTGAATTTAGAGTAAAATTTGAAAATTTGCTGATGATATCAAACTTGGGAGGAGTAGCAAATAGTGAAAATGATATGAATTGCCTACAACAGGGCATAGATCAGCTAGCAGAACGGGCAGACCAGTGGCAGATGGAATTTGATAGAGAGAAGTGTGAGGTGATGCAATTTGACAGAAGGAATGAGAGGCAATATAGAGTTAATAGCACAATTTGAAAGAGTGTGCAGGGACAGTAGGACCTGGGGGTGCATGTGCACTGATATTTGAAGGCAGCAGGACATATTCAGAAAGCGGTTAGCAAAACAGATGGGATCTTGGGCTTCATAATTAGAAGCATTAAGTACAAAAGTGGGGAAGTTATGCTGAACCTTTATAAAGCTCTGGTTTACCCTACTAGTGCACTGTGTCTAGTTCTGGTCTTAAGAAAGATGTGAAGATTCTCAAGAAAGTGCAGAGGAGATTTACCAGAATGGTTGCTGGGATAGGGGGTTTTAGTTACAAGGTTAGGTTGAAAAAGCCGGGATTGTTCTCCTTGGAGCAAAGGAGATTGAGGAGGCAGGAACAGAAAATGCTGGGAAAACTCAGCAAATCTGGCAGCATCTGTGGAGAGAGAAACAGAGTTAATATTTCGAGGGGAGATTTGATAGAGTTGTACAAGATTATGACAGGCGTGAATATGGTAGACAAGGAAAAGCCCTTCCAATTAGCTGATGATACAAGGACTAGGACACACAGATTTAAGGTTTTGGTCAAGAGATGCAGGGGGAATGTCAGGAAAATCCTTTTTATGCAGCGAGTGGTAACAGCCTGGAATTCTCTGCCCCCAAGAGCGGTGGAAGCGGAAACAATAAATGATTTCAAAAGGAAATTGGAAATAGATTCGCTGGATGACAGGGACAGAATGGGTGGGGGCGGGTGGGACTGACTGGATTGCTCCACAGTGAATCAGCAAATTCTCAATGGGCCAAATGGTCGTCTTCTGGGCTGTGATGACTCTATATTCCTTCTATTGTTTTTTCCATCATGTGTTTATCTACCTTCTTTCCCTCAATGCATCTATGCAATTTGCCTTAATTACTCCATGTGGCAGCAGATCCCACATTCTCACCGCTACCTGGGTAAAGAAACTTCTCCTAACTTCCCTATTGGATTAATCACTCGAATTGTTCAGGGAATAGTGTAACCCTTTCTAGTCCAGGTCTTCTCCCAACTGCTGTCTTCAGAAAAATACACTTGCAATGCTCTGGGGACCTGGGTTCGAATCCCACCAAGGCAGATAGTGGAATTTGAATTCAATAAAAAAAAAGTCTAGGATTAAAAGTCCGATGATGACTATGAAACCATTGTCATTGTAAAAACCCATCTGGTTCACTAATGTTCTTTAGGGAAGGAAATCTGCTGGTCTGGTCTACACCTGACTGCAGACCCACAGCAATGTGGTTGACTCTCAAATACCCTCTGAACAAGAGCAATTAGGGATCGGCAATAAATGCTGGCCTAGCCAGAGGTACCCACAACCCATGAATAAATAAAAAAAAAACATTTATAGTTAATTTAAATAAATTTAGTTTACAAATTCTATTCTATTAATTCAATTTATTAATTCTGAGAAAATAAGAAAATACTAAAACTACAGTGATTCTTTAAAAAGAGAGATACCTGCAATCAGAAGGCTGAATTAATCTTGGGCCCTTTAAAATTAGTTTGCGACTGACATAAATGCAGCAATGTTTGGACCACAGTAGACAGTTCATCCTTAAATGCTGCAGCTCGCAGTGCTTAAGCAGGTAAACATACTATCAGGTCTGACATAGAGCCATATAAACACAATAGGCCTCTGGCAATGGGCAACCAGTGCAGGACAACTGGCCTCGGTGCCCTTGGTTTTGGGGTGGAGGTTGGAGATGAGGGAGGAGAGGGGGAAAAGAAAGTCACCTTGACTTCCTGTTCTGGGTCCTCAGCCCGTGACTGCAGTTGGAAAGTGAGTGGATGCATAGGTCTGGGAAGGGGTGCTTATGATGACTCTCCATTTTCCTGCCCCTCCCCTCTGGCCCCCTCTCAGTTAAAGAGACTGAAACTCACTGTTCAGATCCGCACATAAAAATGGACAGTTGGATATTAGAAAGTTGCTCGCACCCACAAACATAACTAATTTTCAGAAGATGGGGGTGAAGGGTTTAGAGATGGGGAATCTTTCTCTCGAAGGGTCTGAACTGGCTGCTCATCCAATTGGATTTACACAGAACATTGACTCAATCTGATGTTTTATCCATGTTCAAGCCTTAAGGAAACTGCAAAATTGCTGGGTAATATTATTCCTGCCTAACAGTACAGATGCAGAAACACATCAAATATACAACAAAGAAACAGAGCATTCGGCCTAACCAGTCTATGTTGACGGTTACTCTCCTCACAAACAGGCTGATCCAACCAGATTTACCCATCTTAATCCAATCTCACTGCATCATCTTCACTTACATCCACTTAGCCAATCTATTCTCCAATGTTAACATTTCCTGTCTCAGTCTCAAACCCTTGAAGTAAATTCCACAGCCTCATGACTCTCAGTGTGAAGAATTTCTCCTGCACTCTATTCTAAATCTCTTACGTTTAATCTTGTATCTCTGGACCCTTGTTTTGACCCCTGAATTACTGAGAACTATTTGCTTCTATCTTCTCTGTCCTATCCTTTCATAATTTTAAACATTTCTGTCATATCAGCTTGTAATCTGCATTGTTTGTTTAAAAAGAAAATTAATTTAAGATTTTCTTTGTATTTGTATTTCCTCATTCCAGACAGTATCCCAGTGAACCTGCACTGTACCCTCTTTAAACCCTCAGAGTTTCCTGAAGTGTAAACCCCAATACTCACGGCACTGCTGCTGAGATCATAATAAAGGTTTATATAGGGTCATTATTATCCTTGGTTTTTATATTCAATATTTCTTTGAACAAACCAAGAATTTCATTAGCTTTTTATATTAACAGTTTTACCAAGCTGAGATCTGCCTTTCATGTCCTGTGAACCTATCCCAGGTTCCTCTGCCCCCACCCCACACACCCGCCTTACTCTCATCAGGTCATGTTTTTTATGACACAATGCACTTCCTGATCCCAATGTAATTACTCACCAAATGGCTCCCAGCTGCACCAGGTATCATTAGAGAAGGGTTTTCCGAGGAGTTTAGCCTGAATCAAATGCTCCTTGTAGCTGTATAATTCAATTTCATTGGTCAGCGAACAGTTCATGTGCAGTGCACTCTGTAAAGAAATACACATCAGTCTACAGCCAGTCAGCCAGAGCGCACTGCACTGAGCATTTATGCTACTGCAGTAAAGAGGATAGTTCAATTCTTCCTGTTACCTGGCACTACAGTTAATGGTTCTATTACAGTTCAGCATTACACCTTCCTGGGTTCCGTAAATGTGAGGTAATATTCCACCCATTGAGAGAAAGAATTACATACATCGCCTGGGAAAATCACAGAGCTTCGTCAGGGAGAAGTGATTGAGATCTATTCGGCTAATGGTTAAATCTAATCAGAGCTGATGTCTTTAAAATAACAGGAGTTACAAATAAACGTGTTGGAGGTGGAGGTATAGTTAATACTGATGTGAACGGCGACAAAATACCAGGCAACAGTAACAAACTTACAGAATGGGCATGCAATTGATAAATTAATTTCAATATTGAGAAATGTGAGGTGGTGTATTTTGGTTAGGGGAATAACGAGGTCTCACACATACCCCCTGGAAAATAAGAGTCTAAAAGGAGAAAGCAACAAAGGGATCATGGTGTACAGATTCACAGGCTAAAAGGAGCCACGCAAATTAAAAAGCCAGGGAAAAAAACAAAAAAATCACCATGTTCCATGCTGTGCTTTCACAGAGCACTGACCCTTCTTCTGCTATTAACACATTCTGCTTTCTTACCTTTATGCCACTATCAGCACCTCCTTTAGGCTTTACCACTACCATTAACACTCCCTTTGTCTTGTGTCCATGACACCTTTGTCAATCTCTTCTTAGCCTTCACCTATCCCTGACCCTCTATCCAGCTTCAGCTGTTCCACCCACCCCCCCCAAAACAGTATCAAATCCACGATATTTCTACTTCTCTTTAGCTAGAGTCATACGGACTTGAAACGTTAACTCTGTTTCTCTCTCACAGATGCTGTCCGACCTGCTAAGTTTTTCCAGCATTTTCTGTTCTCATTTCAGATTTCCAGCATCTGCAGCATTTTGCTTTAAACAAATCACGAGGTTCATTTCTGCAGGAGCAGTGTTAAAGGGTAAAGGAGTTAAGCTAAACTTATATAGAATCTTGGATAAATCACACTTGGAATACAATGTACAGTTCTGGTTCCATATTACAAGAGAGGTTATAGAAGCAGAGAAGGTGTAAAAAAGATTGATAAGTGTGAAGTGAAAGGTTAGAACTACCTGGAAAGACTGATGAGGCTGCAGCTCATTTCTTAAGAAACGAGAAAGCTGAGAAATGATGTGAAACAAGTCTTTAAAATTATGAAATGGTTTGATAGGATAAGCGTAAAGAAGACGTTATAACTTATGAGGAATAAAAAACCATGGGCAATAAATATAGAACAGGCACTAATAAATCCAATAAAGCATTTAGGAGAAACAGCTTTATCCAGAGAGTGGTTAGAATATGAAATTCACAACCACATGGAATGGTTGAGGCACATAACAGATATATTTAAGGAGAATCTAGGTAAACACATGCTGGAGAAAGAAATAGAAGATGTGCTAATAGGGTTAGATGAGGTAATTGTCTTTCATGCTTTCATAATTTTGAATATCTCTGTTCGATTCCACTGATACAAGACACAACTTTTAAGCCTTTCCATAGAACAACCACCTCTCCATCCTGGCTCCATTCGCATGGAAATAATCAACTGAAGGAGGCTAATTTCAGCCCCATTGGAATCAAAGATCATCACGTACTCACTGGCAGCCTTCCGTCTTGTAAGATGATGGCTTGGTCTGTGATGGTCAGCTCTGTATTAAGCATCGCTTGCTGTGTGTCAGGAGGCCCAGTCTGGAATGGCAGCCGCAGAAGGCGACAGTGGCTGTGAAGGTGCATGATTCACTGGCCTCTGTTTTCTCTGGGCCCTCTTCTTGGCCAGCTGAGCTTTTTGTTTCTGCTCATCTCATCCAATGTCCTTCCAAACAGTCAGCCGCCAGAAGGCACAGCGGTAAGCAACTGTCTCCCAGTTGTCAGTGTCCACCATCTTCATAACTCATTTGCATGTGTTCCTGTAACAGAAGTGCTGGAGGACAGCTCAGTGGTCGAGTATTTGGCTGCGGGTCAAGAGGTCCCTGGTCAAATCCCAGTGCCTCAGTGTTATATATTTGTCAGGTAAATAAACAATTCAACAATGGGAGGTCTTTAAAGAGGGTAATTAGGGATGGGCAATAAATACAAGCCCAGGCAGCGATGCCCACATCCCATGAATGAATATATTAAAAAAAGATAGTTTAGCTAGAGACTAGACACATTCCAGAAGACAGACATCTAAAGCTAGAACTCCCTAGATTACTAAAGATATCAAAGATAAAAAAGAAACAGGAAAAAGAGGCTATGATAAATGCTGCAGTCAATTCTGTAACGAATTAAGCTGAATACAGTAAGTACAGCAGAGAACTGCAAAAGGAAATAAATGGGGCAGAGAGAGTTGTCATCAGCAGCTGTCCCAAGGATGACATCTGCCCTCAGGGTCGTCAGTTTCTGCCGTGGGTCTTCATGTGACTGAAGAGGCCGATTCTCGACCCGCATATCTTTGGGTCATGGGGCAGGATGTCCCACGAGGTAGTGGGATCTGGAGTGTAGGATTTGCTTCCTTCTCTTTCCCTCTCTGCTGCCGCTCTGCCTCATCATGAAGATGTTGTGATATAAAGTGTGATGCAGTTTGATGGACAAGTTGTCACCATTCTGAACGATGGGTAGAAGGATCCTCCCAGTCATTAATGTCAACGCTGCCACACTTCAAGGAGAGCTTCAGAGTGTCTTTGAAGCATTTTCTTTGTCCTCCCCGGAAGACTGGCCATTTGAGAGTTGGGAAAACAGGACCTAGTGGTGGTGGTGGTTTTTGGCCATCCAGACAGTGTCCAGTCCATCAAAGTTGATTTTGCAGGAGTTTTGCCGAAACGCTTGTGGAGCTGGCTTCAAGAAGGACATTGGCGTTTTATTCGATGATCCTCCCATTGAATCCGGAGGATGTGGCGGAGGCATTGCTGATGGAGTTTCTCTAGCAGTGTGTGTGTCGCAGATACACAGTCCAGGTCTCACTGCGGTATGGGAGTGTGGTGACAACAACTGCTCTGTACACTAGCACATTGTTGATTTGCGGAGAGTGTACAAGAACAGATTAGCAGCTAACAAAAAAGGGAATCCAAAAGTCTTATTATAATTAGTCAAAGGGTAGTCAAGGGAACAGTGGGCCAATTAGGGACTAAAAAGAAATTCCTCCTGTGATCGCAGAGGGCATTGCAGAGGCAGTGAGTACTTTGCTACTTCATTAAAGAAGAGGATTCTGTCAATGTCAGGAAAGTAAGAGGCAATAGAGAAATTGGAGGGGGCTTTGGTGAGACCACGTATGGAGTGCCATGTACAGCGTTGGTCTTCTTACCCAAGGAAATATGTACTTGCCTTTGAGGTGATGCAATGAAGGTCAGAAGTAGGGCGGATAGGGTGCTGAGATTTTCAATATGAAACTTAGCTTGTAGAATGCCTCAGCACAACAACACCCAAAATCTCTGTCCGGTTTTGGTCCTCTCAGTAGGGATATCAAGGCCCTGGAGAAGGTCCGAAGGGAGGGCAACAGGAGTGGATACCAAATCTTACTGCTCTCAGCAATAAGAAAGGCTTAAGAAACTGGCTTTTTCCACAAAGGTAGACTATGAGGGGATTTGTTGGGGAAAAAGGAAAAGAAACTAATGGGTAGGAGCTAAGATCAAATCCAAACTGGCCAATTATCAGGAAAGTGATGGAAGGGGTCATCAACAGTGCTATCAAAGGGCACTTGCTTAGCAATAACCTGCTCACTGACGCCCAGTTTGGGTTCCGCCAGGGCCACTCAGCTCCTGACCTCATTACAGTCTTGGTTCAAACATGGACAAAAGAGCTGAACTCTGAAGATGAGGAGAGAGTGACTGCCCTTGACATCAAGGCAACATTTGACCGAGTGTGGCATTAAGGAGCCCTAGCAAAACTGGAGCCAATGGGAATCAGGGGGAAAGCTCTCCACTAGCACAAAGGAAGATGGTTGTGGTTGTTGGAGGTCAGTCATCTCAGCTACTTCATCAATGACCTTCCTTCCATCATAAGGTCAGAAGTGGGGGTGTTCACTGATGATTGCACAACGTTCAGCACCATTCGTGACTCCTTAGATGCTGAAGCAGTCCATATCCAAATGCAGCAAGACCTGGACAATATCCAGGCTTGGGCTGACAAGTGGAAAGTAACATTTGCGCTACACAAGTGCCAGGCAATGACCATCTCTAACAAGAGAGAATCGAACTATCGCCCCTTGACATTCAATAGTATCACAATCATTGAATCCCCCACTATCAACATTCTGGGGGTTACCATTGACCAGAAACTGAACTGGACTAGCCATATAAATATGGTGGCTACAAGAGCAGGTCAGAGGCTAGGAATCCTGTGGTAAGTAACTCACCTAATGACTCCACAAAGCCTGTCCACCATCTACAAGGCACAAGTCAGGAGTGTGATGGAATACTCTCCACTTGCCTGGAGAGTGCAGCTTCAACAACACTCAAGAAGCTGGACACTGTCCAGGACAAAGCAGCCCACTTGATTGACACCATAACCACAAACATTCACTTTCTCCACTACAGACGCACAGTGGCAGCAGTGTGTACCATCTACAAGATGCACTGAATCACAGAATCAGAGTGCAGAAGAGGCCCTTCAGCCCATCGAGTCTGCACCAACCCGTGAGAAACACCTGACCTACCTACCTAATCCCATTTACCAGCACTTAGCCCATAGCCTTGAATGTTATGACGTGCCAAGTGCTCATCCAGGTACTTTTTAAAGGATGTGAGGCAACCCGCCTCCACCACCCTCCCAGGCAGTGCATTCCAGACCCTCACCACCTTCTGGGTAAAAACGTTTTTCCTCACATCCCTCCAAACCTCCTGCCCCTCACCTTGAACTTATGTCCCCTTGTGACTGACCCTTCAACGAAGGGGAACAGCTGCTTCCTATCCACCCTGTCCATACCCCTCAATCTTGTACACCTCGATCAGCCCGCCCCTCAGTCTTCTCTGCTCCAACGAAAACAACACAAGTCTATCCAGCCTCTCTTCATAACTTAAATGTTTCATCCCAGGCAACATCCTGGTGAATCTCCTCTGCACCCCCTCCAGTGCAATCACATCCTTTCTATAATGTGGTGACCAGAACTGCACACAGTACTCCAGCTGTGGCCTCACCAAGGTTCAATACAACTCCAGCATGATCTCCCTACTTTTGTAATCTATGCCTCGATTGATAACGGCAAGTCTCCCATATGCCTTTTTCACCACTCCACTAACATGCCCCTCCGCCTTCAGAGATCTATGGGCACACGCGCCAAGGTCCCTTTGTTCCTCAGAACTTCCTAGTGCCATGCCGTTCATTGAATACTTCCTTGTCAAATTACTCTTTCCAAAGTGTATCACCTCACACTTTTCAGGGTTAAATTCCATCTGCCACTTATCTGCCCATTTGACCATCCCGTCTATATCTTCCTGTAGCCCAAGACACTCAACCTCACTGTTAACCACCCGGCCAATCTTTGTGTCATCCGCAAACTTACTAATCCTAACCCCCACATAGTCATCTATGTCATTTATACAAATGACAAATAATAGGAGACCGAGCATAGATCCCCGTGGTACGCCATTGGACACTGGCTTCCAGTCACTAAAGCAGCCTTCTGTCATTACCCTCTGTCTCCTACAACTAAGCCAATTTTGAATCCACCTTATCAAATTACCCTGTATCCCATGTGCATTTTCCTTCTTTGTAAGTCTCCCATGTGGGACCTTGTCAAAGGCTTTGCTGAAATCCACATAAACTACATCAACTTCACTACCCTCATCTACACACCTGGTCACCTCCTCAAAAAATTCAATCAAATTTGTTAGGCTTGATGACTCTATCAGTTCTGATGAAGAGTCATCATTAACCTGAAACACTAATTCTGATTCTCTCCACAGATACTGCCTGACCTGCTGAGTATTTCCAGCATTTTATATTTTTAGTTCCGATTTCCAGCATCTGTAGTATTTTGCTTTTGCACTTTAATCAAATTTTGTTTCAACTTCTGAAGAGGAGTCATATTGCCCTCGAAACATTAACTCTGTTTCTCTCCCCTGTCAGGAAGATATAATAATTCTCAATATTATTGGAATTTATTGTAGAGTAACAGTACGGTCTGTATCTATGGGTCTATGTCTGCATGTAGATTACTTGAATTAGAAGCAGCTGGTTTGAAGGCTTTGATGTATTAGACGATAAGCTAGGTTTGAAATGTTATGTAGGTAAATAGAGGTAAAGGAAACATTTGCACTTTTAAGTAAACCAGGCTAGATTGATTTCAAAGGAGGGGCGAATTGTGTCACCCAGCCAGGAAAAGTAACAAACAGCATGTTTATTTTTCCCATAGATACTGGTAAAATTGGTACTATGAGAGATTTTTATTATCAGAAAGATAAAGTCCAAAGACATAGTGAAACAATGGGAATTTGCATTCAAAGGGGTAAATATGTATAAAGGAGCGAAGACTGTGTGTAAAGGCAGGCATTTTAAGGTCTAACAAGTGTGAAAAGCCTCCAGCATCAATGCCTCAAGCTGCTCTTTACAAAGAACTGAAGTTAAGGAAACTCACTTTGAATTGGATTGTTCAGGATATCATGTTTCTTTGCCGGGGCCTTTTAAAATCTATGTCTCCCACTGATGCCTCAACAAAAGTGTAACTGGGAGTTAGATTAATTGGGGATTTAGAAGTTATCATAGTAGTAATTTATAGATCTATGTATTTAAAATCATTTATTCTATTAACAAAGGTTTAATTTAGTTTTGTAAAAAACCTATAAGAATTGGTGGTCTTATTACTACTGAATTCAAGGCACACACCTCGAAATTTGTACAAATTGCAAAACAAGTCATGGCAGTTGTTTCAAGTTTCCCTGAGATTTGAGCAGCTCAGCATTTACCATCGGCTGTGCCATTACACTCCACAGATGTTGCCTGACCTGCTGATATTTTCCAGAACTTTGTTTTATTTGCTTCAGCTTTTTCTGGTGACAGCACCTTCCAAATCCACGACCTTTACCACCTAGAAGGACAAGGGCAGCAGATGCATAGGAACACCATCAGCTGCAAGTCCCCCTCCAAGTCACTCACCATCCTGACTTGGAAATATATCACCGTTCCTTCATTGTCACTGGGTCAAAATCCTGAAACTCCCTCCCCAACAGCACTATGGGTGTACCTACACCCCATGGATTGCAGCGGTTCACTACCACCTTCTCAGGGGCAATTAGAGATGAGCAATAAATTCTGGACTGGTCAGCAACGCCCACATCCCGTGGAAGAATACATGTTTAAAAATGCCAGCATGAAGTTCAACACTGTACTCCATACTTGCAGTTGAGGGTTAAAGGAGCAACGTAAACACAACAATTGACAACAGAATATCAAGCTTGAAAGCTTTACTCTATTCAAGCTATGGCATATTGGCAATGGGAATCACTCTGCTTTCCACCCACCGCTATGAATATTCCATACTGCTCCATGTTTCTCTGAAACACGCTGATCCTTAGTTCTAATTGCAAAGTTCTGAGGACAGATATAACAATGATATAGCAATAACCTTCGGACATGGATGACATGATAGTGAAGGTTCTTTCGCTTTAGCTGTGTCAGCATCACAGACTAACGTCCATATTGTAAAGGAAAATATCATTTTTTACCAATATTATTGTGCATTACTGCGAAGCAGGCTTGTGGTGGCTGTGTGTATGTCACTAATTTAATTAAACTAAAGACAGTCAGATTGCAAGGTTTAAATCATCAAAGGGATGGGTGTAAAGCAGGTATTTTTGAAGTAAAGATTAATTGAGCTAAGATGAGATACTAGTAGATACAGAACAAATAGGAATTTGCATTAGGAAATAAATAAGGAGTTGAATTTTTGGCTGTTGACTTTTAAAGAGAGATAAAGGGAAGTTTTACAACTGGTAAAAATCATAAATGAATAAAGCAAAGTTATTAAGTTTATGTTTCCTGAAAGTAGTGGCCATATTGACAACACAAAAGATTTTTATATTCTGGGAAAGGTAACTTCCAAAGAAAGTTAGGAACAATGGGTTTAAAGGTGAAAGAGAAAAAAATATGTTTAAGGAAAGGTTGAAAGCTGTACGAGGGGTGTGGCCATGAGATCTTGAAAAGTGTGCCGTGCGAGGACAAACCTGTGAAGTAATCAGCCTCTAGCCACCCCAGAGGGGTGTTTCGTTTGTTCCACAAAGCAAGGTTTTGTTACAATGCCTTGGATTTCCATTGTCAAGTGAGAGGGAGAAAGAAGCCCTGTGAGATACCTCCCTATAGCAACAGTGGGTGCCTTGCAGTAATATTACTGGATTTTTTGTAGACTAAGAGTCTATAGGAACTGTTGCCTGGAAAAGGATGTTTATTTGTGAGTCTAGCTAAGTAGATCAAGTTTCCCTTTGGGATTTGGTTAGCCCGGCAATTACAACCTGCCATATCATACTGCTTTTCCATCAACATTTATATGGGTAGTGCTAGCTAAACCAGGCATGACCTGCCAAAATGGTAGTCCTGTTAATGAAAATTTATAAATAGAAATAAATGTAAAAATGGGTCTTGAAGATTTGGTGATGGGGCTGTGGCTATTTTCTTTGGCAGCTTGTTCCCGTTGTGGTCCCTTCATTACAAGCTGGGCTCCAAAATGCACCATATTCCCTCTCAGCTGTTCTGTCAAAAATTCAGGGCTTTGAAGCCTGAAAACAGCAGTCCTATTCTTTATATCTAAACTAATACATTATTTCATTAAATATTGTACTTACTTTGATTTTCTAAGTTTACTGACGGGTCCCAATTTCACAACATTTTTGTAAAAAATTATCCAATTTTATTCTGCTCGACAATAAAGCGGGTTCTCACCTTGACAATGCTGATTGGTTTCCGAGACAGATGATAAGCCGTGTACAGCAAGAAGGTCAGGATCAGCATAAACGTTCTGTAGCTGAAAAAACAAGTTCTGGAGTTTGTATCATGTATTAAACAAAAGCATGGAGGACAATGGCTCCCTGGTGCAGTTATCATGGCAATGTCTTGACCAATCAGAGTCAACCTGCCAACCAATCAGCACCCTTTTTCTCATGCCTTATAAATTGCTGTTGCCTTTGAACTTTGATATTCTTGAGTTTGTCATGATGAGTGTAAAATGTAAAGCTTTGGCAACATGTCTCTCTTTTCAGCAATATCATGCATTTGTTCCTAACATGTCCTCCTTTCCATTAGGTGGCAGCAAGTGTGTACACGTGCAGTATTGACGATAGGGGATCACACATCAACGACAGACAGTATGCAATATAACACTGCACCTCAGTGTGTACATACATAACATGTTCCTGAAAAGGACAACAATTTACCTTTCCACAGAAATGTTAATGTAGTAAAAGATCCCAAGGTGTTTCACAGGAGCATAATAATCAAAACCTGGCATCAAGTTACATATTGAGATATTAGGACAGGTGACCAAAAGTTTGGTTAAAGAGGTATGTTTAAAGAAGCATCTTAAAAGAGAAAAGAGGCACAGAGAGATTCAAGGAGGGTATTTCAGACCTTAGTCTGTAAACCAGAAGTTATGGCAAACAAGCAAAATCAGGGATCGGCACGAGGCCAAAATTGGAAGAGCACAGAGATCTCAAAGAGCTGCAGGAGATCACAAAGATAGAGAGGGATTTGAAAGCAAGGATGAGAATTGTACAATCCAGATTGGGAGCCAATGTAGATCATCAAGCAGAGGAATGATGGACAAATAGGACTTGGTGAGAGTTAGGATATAGACAGCAGAATCTTGGATAAGCTCAGGTCTACGTCAAGTACAAGATGGGAGGCCAACCAGGAGAGCACTGCAATAACCAAGTCGAGAGGGAACAAAGGCATGGATGAACTGATATGGGGGCTGGGGGGAGTGGAGGGGGAGACAGATGACATTATGGAGGAGAAACTAAGCACGTGAACATATGCTACAAAATCTGGATGGAGACTGTACACATGGAGCATCACACGTCACTGGGCTCTGAAATTTCCTCCATACACCTCTCTGTCTCGCTACCTCAGTCTCCTCCTTTAAGATGCTCCTTAAAACATAGATCTTTGACCAAGTTTTTGGTCACCTATCCTATTATCTCCTTGTGCGGCTCAGTGTCAAATTTTGTTTTAAATGTCCTTGTGAAGTGAAGTTTATTACATTAGAAGTCCAAACAAATACAAGACGCTATCGTGAGTGGTGGAAGGTAACACACTGATGGCAAGTGTGAACAAAGAGTGTTATGCACTGACAGGGTGTTTAAACATGGAGCTGTATACATCAGGGACAGAGTGTGAACACATGAAGAGATATACATCACAAACTGAAAGCCAGATACAATGGAAAACCACACAGCAGACAGAGCAATGCGCAATTTATTTATAGCAACTCCTATGTTAATTGCGCCACACAAGGACCAGGCAGTGTCTATCTCCAAAGAGAGAATCTAACCATCTTCCCTTGACATTCAATGGCATTACCATCACTGAATCCCCCACTACCAACATCCTCGGAGTTACACTGGCCAGAAATTGAACTGGACCAGCCATATAAATACTGTGGCTACAAGAGCAGATCAAAGGCTGGGAATTCTGTGGCGAGTAACTCACCTCCTGACTCCCCAAAGCCTGTCCACCATCTACAAGGGACAAGTCAGGAGTGTGATGGAATACTCCTCCCTTGCCTGGATGAGTGCAGCTCCAACAACACTCAAGAAGCTTGACACCATCCAGGAAAGAGCAGCCCACTTGATGCACACCTCTTCCACAAATATTTACTCTCTCCAACGCCGATGCACAGTAACAGTAGAGTGTACCATCTACAAGATGCACTGCAGAAACTCACCAAGGCTCCTTCAACAGCACCTTCCAAACCCACGACCACTACCATCTAGAACAGCAAGGGCAGCAGATAGATGGGAACACCACCACCTGGAAGTTCCCCTCCAAGCCACACGCCATCCTGACTTGGAAATATATCATTGTTCCTTCACTGTCGCTGGGTCAAAATCCTGGAACTCCCTCCCTAACAGCACTGTGGGTGTACCTACACCACATGGACTGCAGCAGTTCAAGAAGGCAGCTCACCACCACCTCCTCAAGGGCTATTAGGCATGGGCAATAAATACTGGCCTAGCCAAAGATGCCCATATCATATGAATTAATAAATAATAACAAACATCAGAGACTCCATGGGATTCACAGGGCCATCCCAATCAATGGCATCAAGGCAAATGACTTAGCAAAGAAAGATATGCTGACTTTTCCAAATTCCTGTAAAACATTTGTTCTCTTCGAGCTGAAGGATGTTAGTGGTGCAGAATGGAGCTCTTCTCATTTCAGGGACTCAATGTCAACACAAAATACTCCCAGGTCAGAGTAGAGCCCATAAAAGGCCAAAAAGGTAACCTGAGTGTAGAGGCGGAGGCTGTGGGTATGGTTCTTAATGAATACTTTGCATCGGTCTTCACAAAAGAGGGGGACAATGCAGACATTATAGTTAAGGAGGAGGAACATGAAGTATTGGATGTGATAAACGCAAGGAGAGAGGAAGTGTCAATGGGATTAGCATCTTCGAAAGTAGATAAATCATGCTGGATGAAATGTACCCCAGGCTGTTCAAAGAAGCCAGGGAGGAAATAGCAGATGCTCTGACCATCATTTTCCAATCCTCACTGGATACAGGTGTGGTGCCGGAGGATTGGACGTCTGAAAATGTACCTTTGTTTAAAAAGGGAACGAGGGATAGACCAGATAATTACAGGCCAGTCACTCTGACCTTGGTAGTGGGCAAATTATCAGAATCAATTCTGAGGAACAGAATAAACTGTCACTTAAAAAGACACAGAGTAATCAAGGACAGTCTGAAAGGATTTAAGGGAAGAACATGTCTGACTAATTTGATTGAATTTTTTTTGAGGAGGTAACAAGGAGGATTGATGAGGGTAGGGTAGTTGATGTGGTCTACATGGATTTTAGTAAGGCTTTTGATAAGTTCCCACATGGCAGACTAGATAAAAAAAACCCCATGAGATCCAGGAGAATGTAACAAGCTGGATACAAAATTGGCTCAGTGATAGGAAACAAAGGGGAATTGTTGACAGGTGTTTTTGTGACTGGAAAGTTGTTTCCAGTGGGTTCCGCCGGGCTCAGTACTAGGTCTCCTGCTTTTTCCAGTATATATTAATGATTTGAACATAAACGTAGGGGGAATAATCAAGAAGTTTGCAGATGACATGAAAATTGGCCGTGTGATTGATAGTGAGGAGGATTGCTGTGGACTGCAGAAAGATATCAGTGGACTGGTCAGGTGGACAGAAAAGTGGCAAATGAAATTTGACCCAGAAAAGTGTGAGGTGATGCATTTGGGGAGGTCAAACAAGGCAAAGGATTACACAATAAATGGGAGGATGCTAAGTGTGGAGGAAGTGAGGGACCTTGGGGTGAATGTCCACAGGTCCCTGAAGGTAGCAAGACAGGTCGAGAGATGGTTAAAAAGGCATATGGAATCCTTTCGTACATTGGCCGAGGTACAGGATGTAAAAGCAGGGAGGTTTTGCTGGAACTGTATAAAACGTTAGTTAGGCCACAACTTGAGTACTGAGTGCAGTTCCAGTCACCTCATTACAGAAAGGATGTCATTGCATTCGAGGAGGTGCAGAGGAGATTTACAAGGATGTTGCCAGGATTGGAAAATTGCACCTGAGGAAAGATTAGATCGGCTAGGGCTGTTCTCCTTGGAACAGAGGAGGCTTTGCGGAGATTTAATTGAGATGCACAAAATTGTGAGGGGCCTGGATAGAGTAGATGGAAAGGCTGTCTCCATGAGCAGAGAGGTCAGTGACTAGGGGGCATAGATTTAAAGTGACTGGTGCAAGGATTATAAGGGAGATGAGGAAAAATGTATTCACCCAGTGTGGTAGGGGTCTGGAACTCACTGCCTGAAAGGGGAGTAGAGGCAGAAAAGGTGTCTGGATATGCACCTCAAGTGCTGGAACCTGCAGAGCTAAGGGTCAAGTGCTGGAAATGGGATTAGGCTGGGGGAACTTGTTTATCGGCCGGTGTAAACACAACGGGCAGAGTGGTCTCCCTCAGTGCTGTAAACTTTTCTACATTTTCTAAATATCTGAAAGGAGGAAAGCAGGGAGGTGGGGAGAGGGCAGCTCAGGGAGTTGCAGTATGTGAACTGCTCCTTAGGAGCACCAGCACTGACATGATGGGCCGAATGGCCTTTTTGTGTGTGTTAATGATTCTATGATCAGGTGCAGAGTAAAACTCCCTCCACAGCCCCAAAAACATGTCTCACTACCTTTGCAGAAACACACCCCTCACTGCACTAACGTCACTATTGTTAGAACCACAGCTGGTGTTACTTGCTGAGCAAGCCAAATCCCAGAGGGAAACTTCTCTCACTGATCATAACCTTTTTTTTTGCATTTTGAAAACAAGGGGAGAAGTACTGATCCCAGAAGCACAGAATCCCAGTAACACTTTTAGGATTTTAAAATTAAAAGATTTTTAGCAAGGAGGAAAAAAAATTTGAACACAAAATTACAATTACACAGCTGAAACAGTCTTACAAAACATTACCCAGAAAATACCCACTTGGTCAGAACACACAAATAAACTACTTGGCAACAGATCCCTTATAGATTTTTAACCATAAAAATCAAGTAACATTACCCAAGGCAAAACTGCTACTACTTTATTAAAATCTACCACATGACTTCTCGCTCTCTTCCACTCTGCTGTGGGAATCTGAAGGAAGTTCAGAAACTGACTGTTTTCTGAAAACAAAGACTTTTCTGGCTTGAAACTGGGCGTCTGCTTCAAATTCACAGCTTCTCTCAGCACAGAACTGGTCTCAGGACATCTCCCCACAACAGCCGACACAACACAACATCTCCCTTAAATATCTTTTTTCCCTTTCATCCTAGACTCCATTGTCCTAAGCACCTCTTTGAACTCCAACTTTTCCAAAATATAAAAATCATTAATGTTTTCCTATTGTCTCCACTTTCGGGTCAAATAAAATTTAATAACTTGTTCACTTCACTTGTTTATTTATGAAACTTTTTAAGTTGTAAAAGTCCCTTAAACTCCCTTTGAAATTTAGCAGCTGAAAAGTCAAGTCTTTACCTATCACCGAATGAAAAATTAAAACCCAACTTATTTATTTATAATTCCAACCTCACCATAGCCTCTCATGACAAATGCATCTAGTTCCTTTACCTTTCATCGCTCAGTTCCTATAGATAAGCTGTCTTCACTAACCTTCCCCAGTTTAATTACCCATGGACACACGCCACACACGCCCATCCTTCTTTACAGAATACCACCATATTCCCAGAAATATTTTTTAAAATAACATCCATCTTCACGCTGGTTCCATTTCCAACAGCAGCCATCCTGTGCATGGGTGGGATTCACATGGAGTTAAGAATTGTTCTTGCTGTTGGCCCATTCCTACCGGAAACTGGATTGAGATTGACCAGACTCAAATACACAGGCCACTAATAACCAGCCAACAGAGAAATTTTTCATCCATTGAACCATGATCACAGAGATGAAAGGCCATTGACTAACTCACTGTCCTAGCCCTGTTCCCCTGAAATGGCCTTTTTAAAGATCTGGTATCATAGAGTGGTTACAGCAGACGAGGAGACCATTTGGCCCATCATGCCTGTACCATTAAACTCATCCCACTCCCTCGCCTTTGCCCTGCAATATTTGTCACTTCAGATAATTATTCAATTCCCTGTTCAAAGCCACAATTGAACCTACCTCCACCACATTTTCAGACAGCGGAACCTCACCACTCAAGTGTTCAAAACAAGTTCCTCATATCGCCTTTAACCTTTAGCCAATCTCTTAAATCTGTGCCCTTTGTTGCTTGACCCTTCCGCCAATGGGAACAGTTTCTCCCTATCTACTCTGTCCAGACTCCTCCTGATTTTGATCACCTCGATCAAATCTCCTCTCAGCCTTCTCTTCTCAAAGGAAAACAAACCCAGCTACTCCAATCTATCTACACAACTGAAACTCCCTCATCCCTGGATCCATTGAATGCAATAGTTATAGGGGATTCAATTGTAAGAGGAATAGATAGGTGTTCCTATGGCCGCAATCGAGACTCCAGGATGGTATGTTGCCTCCCTGGTGCTAGGGTCAAGGATGTCTCAGAGCGGCTACAGGACATTCTGAAGGGGGAGGGTGAACAGCCAGTGCTCGTGGTCCACATTGGTACAAACGACATAGGTAAAAAAAGGGATGAGGTCCTAAAAGCAGAATATAGAGAGTTAGGAAGTAAGTTAAAAAGTAGGACCTGAAAGGTAGTGATCTCAGGATTACTACCAGTGCCACATGCCAGTCAGAGTAGAAATAGCAGGATATATCAGATGAATACGTGGCTGAAGTGATGGTGTGAAGGTGAGGGTTTCGGATTCCTGGGACATTGGGACCGGTTCTGGGGGAGGTGGGACCAGTACAAACTGGACGGGTTACACCTGGGCAGGACCGGGATCGATGTCCTAGGGGGAATATTTGCTAGAGTGATTGGGGAGGGTTTAAACTAAAATGGCAGGGGGATGGGAACCTATGCAAGGAGTCAGAGGAGGGGGAATCAAAGACAAGAACAAAAAACAGAAAGGGGAATAAGAAAAGTGATAGTCAGAGAAATCAAGGGCAAGAATCAAACAGGGCCTCAGTGAAATATAGTGGGAACGGGACAAGTAATGTTAAAAAGACAAGCCTCAAGGCTTTGTGCCTTAACGCAAGGAGCATTCACAATAAAGTGGATGAATTAACCGCGCAAATAGATGTAAACAGGTATGATATAGACGGGATTACGGAGACATGGCTGCAGGGTGACCGGGGATAGGAACTGTACATCCAGGGGTATTCAGTATTTAGGAAGGACAGACAAAAAGGAAAAGTTGGTGGAGTTGCATTGCTGGTTAAAGAGAAAACTAACGCAATAGTGAGGAAAGATATTAGCTCTGACGATGTGGAATCTGTATGGGTAGAGCTGAGAAACACTAAGGGGCAAAAAACGTTAGTGGGGGTTGTATATAGACCCCCAAACTGTAGTGGTGATGTTGGGAATGGCATTAAACAGGAAATTAGAGACGCATGTAATAAAGGAACATCTGTAATTATGGGTGACTTTAATCTGCATATAGATTGGGCAAATCAAATTAGTAACAATACCGTAGAGGAGGAATTCCTGGAGTATAAAAACAAAAATACCTGGAAAAACTCAGCAGGTCCAGCAGCATCCGTGGAAAGGAACACGGTTAACATTTCGTTCTGTTGAAGAGTCATGCGGACTCGAAACGTTAACTGTGTTCCTCTCCGCAGATGCTGCCGGACCTGCTGAGTTTTTCCAGGTATTTTTGTTTTTGTTTTCGATTTCCAGCATCCGCAGTTTTTTGCTTTTATTTTCCTGGAGTGTATACGGGAAGGTTTTCTGGACCAATACGTTGAGGAACCAACTAGAGAACAGGCCATCCTAGACTGGGTATTGGCTAATGAGAAAGGAATAAATGGCAATCTAGTTGTGCGAGGCCCCTTGGGGATGAGCGACCACAATATGATAGAATTTTTCATCAAGATGAAGAGTGACATAGTTGATTCTGAGACTAGGGTCCTGAATCTTAATAAAGGAAACTACGATGGTATGAGGCGCGAGTTGGCTATGGTGGATTGGGAAACGTTACTTAAAGGAATGACAGTGGATAGGCAATGGCAAACATTCAAAGAATGCATGGGTGAACTGCAACAATTGTTTATTCCTGTCTGGTGCAAAAGTAAAACAGGAAAAGTGGCCAGACCATGGCTTACAAGGGAAATTAGAGATAGTATTAGATGCAAGGAAGGGGCATACAAATTGGTCAGAATAAAACAACAGACCTGAGGATTGGGAGCAGTTTAGAATTCAGCAAAAGAGGACCAAGGAATTGATTAAGAAGGGGAAAATAGAGTACGAGAGTAAGCTTGCAGGGAACATAAAAACTGGCTGTAAAAGTTTCTATAGGTATGTGAAGCGAAAAGGATTGGTGAAGACAAATGTAGGTCCCTTCTAGTCAGAAACAGGGGAATTTATAATGGGAACAAAGACCAACTAAATAAATACTTTGGTTCTGTCTTCACAAAGGAGGAGACTAATAACATACCAGAAATGTTGGGGAACACAGGGTTTAGTGAGAGGGAGGAACTGAAAGAAATCAGTATTAGTAGGGAAATGGTGTTGGGGAAATTGATGGGATTGAAGGCCAATAAATCCCCAGGGCCTGATAATCTACATCCTAGAGTACTTAAGGAAGTGGCCCTAGAAATAGTGGATGCATTGGTGGTCATCTTCCGAGATTCTATAGACTCTGGAACAGTTCCTACAGATTGGAGGGTAGCTAATGTAACCCCACTATTTAAAAAGGGAGGTAGAGAGAAAACAGGGAATTATAGACCAGTCAGCCTGACGCCGGTAATGGGGAAAATTCTAGAGTCCATTATAAAAGATTTAATAGCTGAGCACTTGGAAAACAGTGGCAGAATCAGACAGAGTCAGCATGGATTTACGAAAGGGAAATCATGCTTGAAAAATCTACTGAAATTTTTCGAGGGTGTAACTAGTAGAGTTGATGAGGGGGAGCCAGTGGATGTGGTTTATTTTGACTTTCAGAAGGCTTTCGACAAAGTCCCACATAAGAGGTTAGTGTGTAAAATTAAAGTGCATGGGATTGGGGGTAGTGTATTGAGATGGATAGAAAACTGGTTGGCAGACAGGAAACAAAGAGTAAGAATAAATGGGTTTTTTTTCCGAATGGCAGGCAGTGACTAGTGGGGTACCGCAGGGATCGGTGTTGGGACCCCAGCTATTCACAATATATATTGATGATTTAGACGAGGGAACTAAATGTAATATCTCCAAATTTGCAGATGTCACAAAGCTGGGTGGGAGGCTGAGCTGTGAGGAGGATGCAGAGATGCTTCAGTGTGATTTGGACAAGCTGAGTGAGTGGGCAAATGCATGGCAGATGCAGTATGTGGATAAATGTGAGGTTATCCACTTTGGTAGCAAAAACAGGAAGGCAGATTATCTGAATGGCTATAAATTGAGAGGGGAATGTGCCAACAAGACCTGGGTGTCCTCGTACACCAGTCGCTGAAGGTAAGCATGCAGGTGGTAAAGGAGGCAAATGGTATGTTGGCCTTCATTGCCAGAGGATTCGAGTACAGGAGCGGGGATGTCTTGCTGCAATTATACAGGGCCTTGGTGAGACCACACCTGGAATATTGTGTGCAGTTTTGGTCTCCTTATCTGGGGAAGGATGTTCTTGCTTTAGAGGGAGTGCAGCGAAGGTTTACCACACTGATCCCTGGGATGGTGGGACTTACATATGAGGAGGGATTGAGTCGGTTAGGATTATATTCGCTGGAGTTCAGACGAATGACGGGGGGATCTCATAAAAATCTATAAAATTCTAACAGGACTAGACAGGGTAGATGCAGGAAGGATGTTCCCGATGGTGGGGAGGTCCAGAACCAGGGGTCACAGTCTGAGGATACGGGGGAGACCATTTAGGACTGAGATGAGGAGAAATTTCTTTACCCAGAGAGTGGTGAGCCTGTGGAATTCGTTACCACAGAAAGTAGTTGAGGCCAAAACATTGAGGCCAAAACATTGTATGCTTTCAAGAAGGAGTTAGATATAGCTCTTGGGGTGAACGGGATAATTGGGTATGGTGAGAAAGCGGGAGCAGGCTATTGAGTTGGATGATCAGCCATGATCATAATGAATGGCGGAGCAAGCTCAAAGGGCCGAATGGCCTACTCCTGCTCCTCGTTTGTGTTTCATTCTTGTAAATCTTTTCTGCACCCTCTCTAAAAATAGATGCTTCCTAAAAATTGAGGACAAACTGATGTTTATACAGGTTTATCTCAATCTTCTTGTTTTTGTACTCTACAGCTCTATTTGTAAAGCCCACGATCCTGTCTGCCTTTTTAAACTACCTTGAACAACCTTCACCCATCCTATCATTTTACTTTTATCAACCAGCGGGCTCTGACTTAATGACAAAGTAGGTTTAAATATAGAGATAAAAACAAAAAGCTAAAAGCTACTGCGGATGCTGGAAATCCAAAACAAAAACAGAATTACCTGGAAAAACTCAGCAGGTCTGGCAGCATCGGTGGAGAAGAAATCAGTTAACGTTTCGAGTCTTCATGACCCTTCGAAGGGTCGTGAGGACTCGAAACGTTAACTGATTTCTTCTCCACCGATGCTGCCAGACCTGCTGAGTTTTTCCAGGTAATTCTGTTTTTGTTTTAGGTTTAAATATATTATTTTCTATAAAAATGATTGAACAAAAAGTACTGGTCCTCAGGTCGCACCTTCCCTTTGATCTACATTAATTACTGTACCATTTCTTACTGCTGCATGCCCTCAGTGTACATTTTCTTGCGTTATCTGCTGTGTGAATTGATTAAATCGCTTGGCAGAAATGTCTGTTTTTCTAACACTGTTCACACCCAGCATTAACAACCGTAGAGATATTGGGCAGAAGGACAACACTAGAACAGAATTTAAAGGCAATGCACGTTTACCCTAGGTTATTTGCAAATCCATTATTAGCTCTGTCAATTCTGAAACACACCAAGCTACACACATTAAAGCCAGCTCTGCTTCTTGGCAGTATCTTCAATTACAAACCCTACGTGCAGACAATTCCAGGAGTGTCTATTTACTTTAACAGGCGACAAAAAGCACTTTATGACTTTTATAAGCTGGTGCTAACAACAGGGCAAAGCAAAGAGGGCAATTAAAGTTGCATAGATATGATGCAAGACTCAAAAATAGACAAGCTTCAATTCAATCATCACATTACACAACAGGAAATGAATACAAAAGATAGCAACACCCTCATTAAAGCTGAACTTACCACTGATCCCGTGTAAATGAAGCTAGGAAGCGAATGCCTAGGGGAAGCGATGCCATTGATTTGCTCCCAGTCTTCTGAATTCCCAGGAGCTAGTGAAATGTTTCGCCTTATTGATTATGAAGCTGGTGGCTGTTGGCTTTGAGTATTTTTAACTATTTACGTAAAAAAATGTCATCACTCTGTTCTCCTCCCAATCCTCCTCTCAGTGAATGATCTGTAGAACGACAGATAATTACTATTTATTATAGTTCAGATCGTTAAAAGCTGTTGAAACTGACAATTAACATCGTTAACGTTGGTTATTTGCTCACAATGACTGTGCCCTGAGTCACAGTCTCACTAGAATCAGAACAGAACTCATCTCCGCTTCATTAACATACTTGAGTAGCCACTCATGCTGCATTCTTTAATCATTCACTTACCTCCAGGAAACAATGCTAAACAGACTGCTCCCCTTTCCTATCCAACTCAAACACTCCCACAGAAACCAAATAAACACCTAATCTGACAATGGGAAAACATCTCATCAGTCGAATCAAAGCATGGAATTACCAATAAAAATATTCACAGGTTTCGACATTTCACAACTGGGTTCCCCTTGTGGCTGTGTTCCTCACCTGAAATTTCCTTTTTGAAATTTTGTGACCACTGCACCCCCTCAACCACTCAGGAGAGAGTGGGGGGGGGGATGAATTTCTGTGATCATGTTCTCGAACCAAAATAGTAACTGCAGCAGAGCTGAGATTATGAATTTCTTGTTTGTAATGGCAGGCTACTGAAAATCACCAAAAATAATATTCAAGGATGATGTCGGAAACTCAATGAGGACACACTAGAGTTGTGGTTAGTTTTCAAAGAGAAATGTTTGTCAGTTTGTAAACATTCAGCAGAAATAACGTGGAGCACTCCAACGATTCCCGAGCTCAGTATACACACACAAGGAAATGAAGCAACTAACTCCAAGGGCAACTGGAATAGCTGATGGATAACATGATCATTCACTCTAATCACAAGATAATGTAGCATAATTGCATGCCAGATCAACCAATCAGATCAAAATTATTTTAAATTAAAGCACTTAGTCTCCACTAACTCATACACATTCTCCAAACCGCAGTGTACCTTGTGATCACCGACATGCTAGTGAGTGTAGGACACAATTTTAACTTGTATGAAAACTTCTGCCCAGTCCCCAGAACTTGGACTCCCCATTTTTTACCAAATACTGGTGCCAAGGAGACAAAATGCATACGAACATACGTGCTGTGATTTTAATTTCCAAGATTAATACACCTGGCACACTGGGTCGAATGCTACTACAATGGGTTAAACAGGTCCCATATCAGGCACAGTGGATCACTGCATCACTTGTGCAGGGCCCTAACTTCCAGTGAGAGCCAGTGTGCAGTAAGGTGTGAACCATACCACCAGGGTCATGTAACTGCTGCACCGATGTCTGTACCCACATCAGTTGGCAGCTGAATTTAACATCCCGGCATCCCTTTCATCCAGGTTGGGATTCAGGTACCTGCCACAGGGAAGGCAGTGGCATAGTCATAATGTCACTGGGCTAGTAATCCAGAGGCCCAGGCTAATGCTCTGGGGATGCAGGTTCAAATCCCACCATGGCAGCTGGTGGAATTTAATTTCAATTAATAAATCTGGAATATAAAGCTAGTCTCAGTAATGATGACCATGAAACTATCATCAATTGTCCTCAACACCCATCTGGTTTTTTTTAGATATATAAAGGGTAAGAGAGAGGCAAAAGTGGACATTGGGCCGCTGGAAAATGACGCTGGAGAAGTAGTAGTGGGGAAGAAAGGAATGGCGGAGGAACTGAATAGGTACTTTGCATCAGTCTTCACAGTGGAAGACACGAGTGACATCCCCAAAGTTCAAGAGAGTCGGGGGGGCAGAGGTGAGTATGATGGCCATTACCAAGGAGAAGGTGCTAGGAAAACTGAAAGGTCTGAAGGTGGATAAATCACCTGGACAAGATAGATTACACCCTAGAGTTCTGAAGGAGTTAGCTGAAGAGATAGTGGAGGCGTTAGTGGTGATCTTTCAGGAATCACTGGAGTCAGGGAGGGCCCCAGAGGACTGGAAAATCGCTAATGTAACCCCCCAGTTTAAGAAGGGAGTGAGGCAAAAGACGGGAAATTACAGGCTGATTAGCCTGACCTCGGTCGTTGGTAAGATTTTAGAGTCCATTATTAAGGATGAGATTTCAGAATACTTGGAAGTGCATGGTAAAATCAGGCAAAGTCAGCATGGTTTCATCAAGGGGAGGTCATGCCTGACAAATCTGTTAGAATTCTTTGAGGAGGTAACAAGTAGGTGAGACAAAGGAGAGCCAATGGATGTTATCTACTTGGACTTCCAGAAGGCCTTTGACAAGGTGCCGCACAGGAGGCTGCTCAGTAAGATAAGAGCCCATGGTGTTAGAGGCAAGGTACTAGCATGGATAGAAGATTGGCTGTCTGGCAGGAGGCACAGAGTGGGGATAAGTGGGTCCTTCTCAGGATGGCGGCCGGTGACCAGTGGAGTTCCGCAGGGGTCAGTGTTGGGACTACAACTTTTCACTTTATACATTAATGATCTAGATGAAGGAACTGAGGGCATCCTGGCTAAGTTTGAAGATGATACAAAGATAGGTGGAGGGACAGGTAGTATTGAGGAGGTGGGGAGGCTGCAGAAGGATTTGGACAGGTTATGAGAATGGGCAAAGAAGTGGCAGATGGAATACAACGTGGGGAAGTGTGAGGTCATGCACTTTGGTAGGAAGAATAGAGGCATAGACTATTTTCTAAATGGGGAGAGAATTCAGAAATCTGGAATGCAAAGGGACTTGGGAGTTCTAGTACAGAATTCTCTTAAGGTTAACTTGCAGGTTGAGTCGGTAGTTAAGAAGGCAAATGCAATGTTGGCATTTATTTTGAGAGGACTAGAATATAAAAGCAGGGATGTGCTGCTGAGGCTTTATAAGGCTCTGGTCAAACCACATTTAGAATATTGTGAGCAATTTTGGGCCCCGTATCTCAGGAAGGATGTGCTGGCCCTGGAGAGGGTCCAGAGGAGGTTCATGAGAATGATCCCAGGAATGAAAGGCTTAAATATGAAGAACGTTTGAGGACACTGGGTCTATACTCGATGGAGTTTAGAAGGATGAGGGGGGATCTGATTGAAACTTACAGAATACTGAAAGGCCTGGATAGAGTGGACGTGGGGAAGATGTTTCCATTAGTAGGAGAGACTAGGACCCGAGGGCACAGCCTCAGAATAAAGGGAAGACCTTTTAGAACAGAGATGAGGAGAAACTTCTTTAGCCAGAGAGTGGTGAATCTATGGAATTCATTGCCACAGAAGGCTGTGGAGGCCAGGTCATTGAGTGTATTTAAGGCCGAGATAGATAGGTTCTTGATTGGTAAGGGGACCAAAGGTTACGGGGAGAAGGCGGGAGAATGGGGTTGAGGAACTGATCAGCCATGACTGAATGGCGGAGCAGACTCGATGGGCTGAATGGCCTAATTTCTGCTCCTATGTCTTATGGTCTTATGGTTCACTAATGTCCTTTAGGGAAGGAAACCTGCCGTCCTTACCTGGTCTGGCCTACATGTGACTCCAGACCCACAGCAATGTGGTTGGCTCTTAAATGCCCTCTGAAATGGCCTTGCAAGACACTCAGTGTATCAATCCACTACGACGTCTTTAAAGAACAAAACCAGACCACCCGGCATCGACCTAGGCACCGGAAACGACAACGGCAAACTCTGCCCTGTCGACCCTGCAAAGTCCTCCTTACTAACATCTGGGGACTAGTGCCAAAATTGGGAGAGCTGTCTCTCAGGCTAGTCAAGCAACAGCCTGACATAGTCATCCTCACGGAATCATACCTTACAGACAATGTCTCAGGCACCACCATCACCATCCCTTGGTATGTCCTGTACCACCAGCAGGACAGACCCAGCAGAGGTGGCGACACAGTGGTATACAGTCAGGAGGGAGTTGCCCTGGGAATCCTCAACATAAACTCCGGACCCCATGGAGTCTCATGGCATCAGGTCAAACGTGGGCAAGGAAACCTCCTGCTGATTACCACGTAACGCCCTCCCTCAGCTGATGAATCAGTGCTCCTCCATGTTGAACACCACTTGGAGGAAGCACTGAGGGTGGCAAGGGTGCAGAATGTGCTTTGGGTGGGGTCTTCAATATCCATCACTGAGCTGGTTGAGTCCTAAATGACATAGCTGCTAGACTGGGTCTGCGGCAGGTGGTGAGGGAACCAACAAGAGGGATAAACATACTTGACCTCATCCTCACCAACCTGCCTGCCGCAGATGCATCTGTCCATGACAATATCGGTAGGAGTGACCACCGCACAGTCATTGTGGAGACAAAGTCCTGCCTTCACATTGAGGATACCCTCCATCGTGTTGTGTGGCACTACCACCGTGCTAAATGGGATAGATTTCAAACAGATCTAGCAACTCAAGACTGGGCATCCATGAGGCGCTGTGGGCCATCAGCAGCAGCAGAATTGTACTCAAACACAATCTGTAACCTCATGGCCCAGCATATCCCCCGCTCTACCATTACCATCAAGCCAGGGGGTCAACCCTGGTTCAATGAAGAGTGCAGGAGGGCATGCCAGGAGCAGCACCAGGCACACCTAAAAATGAGGTGTCAACCTGGTGAAGCTATAACAAAGAACTACTCGCGTGCCAAACAGCATAAGCAGCAAGTGATAGACAGAGCTAAGCGATTCCTCAACTAACGGATCAGGTCTAAGCTCTACAATCCTGCCACATCCAGTCCTGAATGGTGGTGGATAATTAAACAACTCACTAGAGGAAGGGGCTCCACAAATATCCCCATCCTCAATGATGGAGGAGCCCAGCACATCAGTGCAAAAGATAAGGCTGAAGCATTCGCAACAATCTTCAGCCAGAAGTGCTGAGTGGATAATCCATCTCAGCCTCCTCTGGAGGTCCCCAGCATCACAGATGCCAGTCTTCAGCCAATTCGATTCACTCCATGTGATATCAAGAAATGGCTGAAGACACTGGATACCACAACAGCTATGGGCCCTGACAATATTCCGGCAATAGTACTGAAGACTTGTGCTCCAGAACTTGCCATGTCCCTAGCCAAGCTGTTCCAGTACAGCTACAACACTGGCATCTACTCGGCTATGTGGAATATTGCCCAGGTATGTCCTGTACACAAATTGCAGGACAAATCCAACCCGACCAATTACCGGTCCATCAGTCTACTCTCGATCATCAGGAAAGTAATGGAAGGGGCCATCAACAGTGCTAGTGCCTGCACTTGCTTAGCAATAACCTGCTCACTGACATCCAGTTTGGGTTCCGCCAGTGCCACTCAGCTACAGACCTCATTACAGCCTTGGTTCAAACACGGACACAAGAGCTGAACTCCCGAGGTGAGGTGAGAGTGACTGTTCTTGACATCAAAGCTGCATTTGACCAAGTGTGGCATCAAGGAGCCCTGGCAAAACTGGAGTCAGTGGGAATCAGGGGAAAACTCTCCACTGGTTGGAGTCATACGTAGCAAAAAGGAAGAAGGTTTTGGTTGTTGGAGGTCAGTCATCTCAGCTCCAGGGCATCGCTGCAGGAGTTCCTCAGGGTCGTGTCCTAGTTTATTTCTTCAGCTGCTTCATAATTGATCTTCCTTCCATCATAAGATGTCTGGGAAGAGTGTCCTGCAGTCAGCATGGCAGTGAAGCAGTCTGGGAAGAGCATCCTGCAGTCAGCATCGCAGTGAAGCAGTCTGGGAAGAGCATCCTGCAGTCAGCATCACTGTGAAGCAGTCTGGGAAGAGCGTCCTGCAGTCAGCATCGCGGTGAAGCAGCCTGGGAAGAGTGTCCTGCAGTCAGCATCACAGCTAAGATCAAGTGTTGCAGGGGCGACACCATGGTCCTGCCAAGGCAAGGTCGGGATGGAAGGGCGATAACCAATCGCAATCCAAATCCATACCGTGGGTTACCTATCACCGTCCGAGTCACGGTGAACCACAGCGAAGGAGGATCACCTATGGATCGGGGCTTCTTCACCAGGAGGATCCTGTTGAAGGCGTGCGGCTTCCAAGCTACGGAGATCTTCACCCTGCATCACTCCCGCAAAGGTGGTTATTTTGACGTGACGTTCAAGCGGGTGGCAGACTGCGTCCGGCTCCTGAGGGTGTTCGAGGAGAAGAGAGACCTGCCGGAGATGAAGATCCTGACGGCGGAGCCGCACTTTTCTCTGCCGTTGCAACGGGAACGTGAGGTGATGGTGCATGTGTACAACCCCTTCGTCCCTGTCGCCGACGTGGTCACCTTCCTCACCAGGTACTTCGATAAGGTGGGGAGCGGCACCGAGATTCGAGACGACTTGGGGATCTGGACAGGCAAACGCCTGTTTAAGGTCACGCTAAAGACCGATGGTAAGGGAGCCATTTTCCACCCTCCCTCCAGTTTCGCTATCGGGGGAAACCGTGGCTACCTGGTCTACGCTGGGCAACTCAAGCATTGTCGCTCATGCGGCAAGGCTGGTCATGTGGCGGCCAACTGCAGCGCCTCCCTCTGCAAGATCTGCAAACAGGAAGGGCACCAGACAAAAGACTGCAAACAGGCCAAGTGCTGCAACCTGTGTGGCGAGGCAAGTCACCTCTACAGGACCTGCCCCAAACGCTGCCGTACTTACGCACAGGCAGCCAAAGCCGACCAGGGGGAAGCAGAAGAAATGTTTCGTGTCACTCCAACCACCAAGGCCCCCAGGGAGCTCAACGGGACAAAGGAGGACACAGAGAGAGACAAGGTGGAGAAAGAGATTGAGGCAACAGAGAGCCAAGCAACAGCACTACCCCCTGAACCTCCCAGTCCTCAGGACAGCGAATCAATGGAGGAGGAGGCAGCAGTGGAAAAGCAGCAGGGGGAGTGGCGGACGGTGAAGAACAAGAAAAGTAAGAGGGAGCGAAGAAGAAGCAAAGGCGTTTCCCAGAGAAGCGGCAAGAGGCGTCTCCCATCCGACACGGATGACAAGGGCAGCAGCTCTTCGGATGATGAAGTGCCAGAGCGGCACCGACAGAAGAGGCGGCAAAGCTCCAGGGCGTTGGAGGACGAGACACCCGAGCTCCAGAAAATTGGAGACAACAAGGAGACCAGCGCACCCCAACTTTGCCTGCAACCTGAGGAGGCCAGTGCACCACAGCCCCTGGAATCTGGGAGCAGTGAGGCAATCATCGCACCCCAGCTCCAGGAAGCCGGGAACAGCAACACCCCAGAGGGGGTGAGTTTTGGAGAAGCTTCTCCAGCAAAGGTCATCTCAAAACCCACTCTCTACGTGAACCTCCAGATGCCACCGGAGCAGAACACGGCCAAGGAGATCTACCTCAGCCCATCCAAAGTGAAGGAATTTGAGCTCACTACGGGTATGAAGGAGCAGACTAAAGGTCTGGGACTCTCAGAGACAGTGGGTTTGGTAGGAGAATAAATGCTTTAAAATGGGTTTAAAGATTGTATCCATAAATGTGCGTAGCATTAAATCTACTACGCGATGTGTTGCGACCTTGGACTACCTAGCCAAGGTCAAAGCTGACCTGTTGTTTCTGCAGGAGTGTGCGATACCGCACCTCAGCTCCTACAGGCAATGGTCACGATGGTGGTCCCACGGGCCATCGATCTGGTCGGGCGGAAACGACTCTCGTTCCTCCGGCCTGGGTATTCTGCTGCGGGGAGGCAACTTCACCGTCTCCGAGGTCAAGGAGGTGGTGGGCGGGCGACTCCTCGTAGCAGACGTAATGTACAAGAACGCTCCACTCCGGTTAATTAACGTGTATGGCCCGGCACAAGGGGCTGAGCGGCTGGAGGTTTTTCAGCAGCTCCCACTGCTGCTGGCGACCTCCAGGCCGGTCATTCTGGGCGGGGACTTCAACTGCATCATCGATGCGGCTGGACGATCCGGCAGGGCCGGCAGCAGATTGGACGCTACGTCCAGATCCCTGATGGAAACAGTTAAGGATGCCAAGCTGCACGACGTCTTCAGCAACCCTGCAGACGGAGCGCAGCGTAGATACACCTGGTCGCGGCCAGACGGGTCCATTCGTTCCAGGATAGACTTCCTGTTTGTGTCCCGTGCATTCACAGTCAGATCCACCGACGTCAAGCCGGTGTTCTTCTCTGACCACTGCCTCCTACTGGCGGACTGCCACTTGGAGGAAGACCTGAGGGTGGGCAGGGGGGCATGGAAGCTAAATGTGCAACTGCTGACCCCAGAGAACATTGAGGAGCTCAAGAGGGATTACAAAGGTTGGAGAACCGTGAAACCCCTCTTTGAGTCCCTGACACACTGGTGGGAAGTGATCAAGGGAAGCATCAAGAGGTTTTTCATCCGCAAAGGCACCCAGAAAGCTAGAAAGGAACAGAGGGAAATGTCCCGACTCCAGGAAAAGATGCAGAATCTGCTCCGGCTGCGGTCGATGGGGGTCGATGTCAAGGAGGAGCTCCAAGAGGTGAAGGGCCAGCAAGCCTCGCACTTTGCCTCGGAGGCCTCCAAGATCATCTTCCTTTCCAGAGTCCGCTCCGTGGAGCAGGATGAGACGTGCTCACGTTTCTTCTTCCAAAAGGTACACAGAGAGCGCTCTGTGATCAGCAGCCTGAAGGAAGAAGACGGCTCAGTAAAGTCATCACGGTCCGACATTCTGAGGATCAGCAAATCCTTTTATGCCGGACTGTATGACGTGAAGCCCACGGACAGCACGGCCTCCCAGTCCTTCCTGTCCTCTATCACGGAGGTCTTAGACCACAGTACGCGGGAGAGCCTAGACAAACCGCTAACTCCTGACGAACTGACTAAGGCCCTCGAGTCCTTCGAGAAGAGTAAAACCCCCGGAAGCGACGGCCTGCCGGCGGAGTTGTATTCGGCTCTGTGGGACTTGATCGGCCCAGACCTGCTAGAAGTGTACGAGAGTATGCTCCTGGCCGGCAGCATGTCAGAATCCATGAGGAAAGGCATCATCACCCTCATCTACAAGCACAAGGGGGAAAGGGAGGAAATTAGAAATTGGCGACCCATTTCACTGTTGAATGTGGACTATAAGATTCTGTCCAAGGTCATCGCCAACCGGGTCAAATCCGCTCTGGAATTGGTGATTCACCCTGACCAGACCTGCTCTGTGCCAGGCAGGAAGATCTCTGACAGCCTGGCGCTGCTCAGGGATACGATTGCCTATGTACAGGACAGGGGTGTGGATACCTGCCTCATCAGCTTGGATCAGGAGAAGGCCTTTGACAGAATATCGCACACCTACATGGGGGATGTGCTCTCCAAAATGGGCTTTGGGGAGGGAATTCGAAATTGGATCCAACTGCTCTACACTAACATCAGTAGCGCAGTCTCAATCAATGGGTGGGAAACAGATAGCTTTCCGATTAAATCTGGAGTCAGGCAGGGCTGCCCTCTCTCGCCTGTCCTTTTCGTGTGCTGCATAGAACCCTTTGCCGAGTCCATCAGGAAGGATCCGGGCATAAGAGGAGTGACGATCCCAGGCAGTGGAGGCACTCAGGTAAAAGCCTCCCTGTACATGGACGACGTCGCCGTCTTCTGCTCGGATCCGCTGTCGGTGCGCAGACTGATGCACGTCTGCGACCAGTTCGAACTGGCCTCGGGAGCCAAGGTAAATCGTGGGAAGAGCGAGGCCATGTTCTTTGGGAACTGGGCTGACCGATCCTTTGTCCCCTTCACTGTCAGGGCTGACGGCCTGAAGGTGCTGGGGATATGGTTCGGAGGGACCGGGGCATGCGTTAGAAACTGGAAGGAGCGAGTGGCTATGGTGAAAAGGAAACTGGGCATGTGGGAGCGACGCTCCCTCTCCATTGCGGGTAAGAACCTGGTCATCAGGTGTGAGGTACTCTCGCTGTTGCTGTACGTGGCGCAGGTCTGGCCCATTCCACACTCCTGCGCGATGGCGATCACTCGAGCCATCTTCCGCTTTATCTGGAGGTCGAAAATGGATCGTGTCTGCAGGGACGCGATGTACAAGCCTCTAGATAAAGGGGGAAAAAACGTGCCCAACATCGCCCTCATACTGATGGCCACCTTTGTGTGTGGCTGCATCAAGCGGTGCGTAGACCCTCAGTACGCAAACACCAAGTGTCACTACGTGCTGAGGTTCTACCTGTCCCCGGTGTTGCGAAGGATGGGTCTGGCCACGCTGCCGCGGAACGCTCCAAGTAGTTGGACCGTGCCGTACCACCTGTCCCTGGTGGAAAAATTTATGCAGAAAAACACCTTTGACCACAAGTCCATCAGGCAGTGGTCAGCACGTAACGTCCTAGAGGCCCTGAGGGAAAAGGAGAGGGTGGACCCTGTGGGATGGTTCCCCGAGCAGACTGTCAAAGTCATTTGGCAGAATGCCTCATCGCCAGAACTTTCCAACAAGCACCAAGACGTAGCTTGGCTGGTGGTGAGAAAGGCCCTCCCCGTCAGATCCTTCCTACACGCCAGGAGTCTCACCCCCTCTGCACGTTGCCCTCGAGGTGGCTGTGGTGGGGAAGAGACCGTTGTTCACCTCCTTGTGGATTGTGCCTTTGCAAAGAAAGTCTGGAGAGAGATGCAGTGGTTGCTGTCGAGGTTCATCCCGAGCAGTTCTGTGACACAGGACTCTGTGCTCTACGGGCTGTTCCCAGGGACACACACCGAGACAAACATCGACTGCAGCTGGAGGATCATCAACTCGGTGAAAGACGCGCTTTGGTCTGCCCGAAACTTGTTGGTCTTCCAGCACAAAGAGTTGTCCCCGACCGATTGTTGCGGACTGGCACAATCCAAAGTCCAGGACTACGTGCTGAGGGACGCACTAAAGCTTGGGGCAGCTGCCGCAAAGGCGCAATGGGGAAGGGTCGCTGTCTAAGACCTTTCTACCACAGCGCACCGAGAGACTGGGAACTGTTTAGAGCCCCTCGGGCTGTACAGATCAAAATGAAAGGCTGTAAATGATTGTAATATTGTTTGTACTGATGCACCTGGTGATACATTTTGTAAAAGTTTAACCTGGATTGTACCCTTGTAATGTTGTTTTTGAAATGGTTTTGAATGTGATTGAAGATTTTTATGAATAAAGTATATTTTTACAAAAAAAAAAAAAAGTCTGGGAAGAGTGTCCTGCAGTCAGCATCACTGTGAAGCAGTCTGGGAAGAGTGTCCTGCAGTCAGCATCACTGTGAAGCAGTCTGGGAAGAGTGTCCTGCAGTCAGTTCTTGTTGAAAATAACAAGAGTGACATCACAAGACAGCGCGAGAGAGCGGCGGAGAGATCAGAACCAACGCGAGTGCGGGGAAGCTTCAACAAGTAACGCCAGCACAAAGATGAGAGCTGATTGGTGAGTAGTGGATACGTGTTTTTCTCCAGTTTAAAATAGATTAAGCTCAGGAAACTCACATATAGACACACATTCACAAACACAGACACACTCACACACATTCTCTCGCTCTCCCTCTCTCTCACACATACGTACACATTCTCTCTCATACACACAAGATGGTGGCAAACAGTGAGGTTGAGTGTCTTGGGCTACAGGAAGATATAGGCGGGATGGTCAAATGGGCAGACAAGTGGCAGATGGAATTTAACCCTGAAAAATGTGAGGTGATACACTTTGGAAGGAGTAATTTGACAAGGAAGTATTCAATGAACGGCATGGCACTAGGAAGTTCTGAGGAACAAAGGGACCTTGATGTGTCTGTTCATAGATCTCTGAAGGCGGAGGAGCATGTTAGTGGGGTGGTGAAAAAGGCATATGGGACACTTTATCAATCGAGGCATAGATTACAAAAGTGGGGAGGTCATGTTGGAGTTGTATAGAACCTTGGTGAGGCCACAGCTGGAGTAATGTGTGCAGTTCTGGTTGCCACATTATAGGAAGGATGTGATTACACTGGAGGGGGTGCAGAGGAGATTCACCAGGATGTTGCCTGGGATGAAACATTTAAGTTATGAAGAGAGGTTGGATAGACTTGTGTTGTTTTCGTTGGAGCAGAGAAGACTGAGGGGCGACCTGATCGAGGTGTACAAGATTATGAGGGGCATGGACAGGGTGGATAGGGAGCAGCTGTTCCCCTTAGTTGAAGGGTCAGTCACAAGGGGACATAAGTTCAAGGTGAGGGGCAGGAGGTTTAGGGGGGATGTGAGGAAAAACTTTTTTACCCAGAGGGTGGTGATGGTCTGGAATGCGCTGCCTGGGAGGGTGGTGGAGGCTGGTTGCCTCACATCCTTTAAAAAGTACCTGGATGAGCACTTGGCACATCATAACATTCAAGGCTATGGGCCAAGTGCTGGTAAATGGGATTAGGTAGGTAGGTCAGGAGTTTCTCACGTGTCGGTGCAGACTCGATGGGCCGAAGAGCCTCTTCTGCACCGTGAGATTCTGTGAAAGGTAAGAGTTCTAGTTTTTATTTAAAGTACATAAATAATTTAACATTTTTTACCATAATTAACTAAAAGTAAGGGGTTTTATTTCAACTAGAGGTTTGGCAGGGCAGCTCAGTCCCGTGTTATGTACTGCCTGCAACATGTGGGAAGTGCTAGACGCTCATTGCGCTCTGACTGACCACGTGTGCAGGAAGTGCCTCCAGCTGCAGCTACCTGAGCTCCGAGTTTCGGAGTTTGAGCAGCAGCTGGAGGTACTGAGGCACATCCGCAAGGCTGAGTGTTTCATAGATAGCACGTTTTTAGATGTGGTCACCCCACAGCTTATGGAAGTGCAGACAGAGAGGGAATGGGTGACCATCAGTCAGAAGAAAGGTGTCAGGCAGGTAGTCAGGAAATCCCCAGGGTGCATCTCACTCGAGAACCATTTTTCTGTGTTAGAAAACGGTGAGAGCGACGGTTCCTCTGCGCAGTGCAGCCACGCTCATGGCACTGAGTGGCTCAGCTGCATGGGAGGGGGGGAGGAAAAAGAGGGGAAGAGCAATAGGGGTAGGAGACTCGATGGTTGGCGGAACAGACTGGCGTTTCTGCGGCCATAGATGTGGCTCCAGGATGGTATGTTGCCTCCCTGGTGCCAGGGTCAAGGATATCACTGAACGGCTGCAGGGTATTCTAATGGAGCAGGGCAAACAGACAGAGATCGTGGTACATATTGGTAACAACGACATAGGTAGAAAGAGAGATGAGGTCCTGCAAGCAGAATTTAGGGAGCTAGGGAACATTAAAAAACAGGACCTTAAAGGTAGCAATCTCTGGATTACTTCCAGTGACATGTGCTAATGAGTATAGAAATAGGAGGTTAGTCCAGATGAATGCGTGGCTGGAGAGATGGTGCAGGAGGGAGGGCTTTAGATTTCTGGGACATTGGGAACATTTCTGGAGGCGGTGGGGCCTGTACAAGGCGGACGGGTTGCACCTGAACCTGAATTGGACCAACATCCTTGTGGGGAGGTTTGCTAGTGCTGTTGGGGAGGGTTTAAACTAACTTGGCAGGGGGTTGGGATCCTGAGAGGAAGTTCAGTAGTGGGAGATGCACAGCCAAAATTAGAAGAGAGAGCAAGTGAGTCTGGAAGGCATAGAAATTATAGACCAGTTTGCAAGGTTGGATGGTATTTATTTTAATGCAAGGAGTCTGACGAATAAGGCAGATGAGTTGAGGGCACAAGTTAATACATGGAAGTATGATGTCATTGCTGTCACAGAGACATGGTTGAGAGAGGAGCAGGATTGGCAGCTCAATATTCCAGGATATAGGGTCTTCAGGCGAGACAGGGAAGGAGGTAAAAGAGGAGGGGTTATCGCAATATTGATCAAGGAATCAATTACAGCAGTAAGGAGGGATGACATCTTAGAAGGCTCCTCAAATGAAGCCATATGGGTTGAACTGAAAAACAAAAAAGGAGCAATCACATTGCTGGGAGTGTGCTATAGGCCCCCAAACAGTCAGAGAGAAATAGAAGAGCAGATAAGTAGGCAAATTTCAGATAAGTGTAAAAATAATAGGGTAGTAATAGTGGGGAATTTCAAATTCCCCAACATTAACTGGGTTAGAGGGAGCTGAATTATTAAAATGCATCCAGGAGAGCTTTTAAGCCAGTACGTAGAAGGTCCTACAAGACGAGGTGGCGTTCCTGGACTTAATTTTAGGGAATGAAGCCGGGCAAGTGGTAGAGGTATCAGTGGGGGGAGCATTTTACAGATAGTGATCATAACTCTGTTAGATTCAAGGTTGTTATGGAAAAGGACAAGGATGGGCCAGAAATCAGAGTTCTAAATTGGGGGAAGGCCGATTTTAATAAGATCAGATATGATTTAGCCAGGGTGGACTGGGAGCAGCTACTTTTAGGTAAATCTGTGTCAGAGCAATGGGACTCATTCAAGGATGAAATAGGGAGAGTACAGGGCCAACATATTCCAGTAAAGACAAAGGGTGGGACCAACAAATCCAGGGAACCCTGGATGTTGAGGGAGCTCCCACAACACTCAAGAAGCTGGACAACATCCAGGACAAAGCAGCCCGCTTGACTGGCACCACATCCACAAACATTCTCTCCCTCCACCACCGATGCACAGTAGCAGCGTGTGTACCATCTACAAGATGCACTGCAGCAACTCACCAAGGCTCCTTAGACTGCACCTTCCAAACCCACAACCACTACCATCTAGAAGGCCAAGGGCAGCAGATAGATGGGAACACCACCACCTGGAAGTTGCCCTCCGAGTCACTCACCATCCTGACTTGGAAATATATCGCCGTTCCTTCACTGTCGCTGGGTCAAAATCCTGGAACTCCCTCCCTAACAGCGCTGTGGGTGTACCTACACCACATGGACTGCAGCGGTTCAAGAAGGCAACTCACCACCACCTTCTCAAGGGTAATTAGGGATGGACAATAAATGCTGGCCCAGCCAGTGACACCCACATCCTGTGAATGGATAAACAATACAATACAGAGCAACTCCACTGTCCTGCTCTCTGGGTTCAGGTCCCAATGCCAACTGCTCTGTCCTGCAGTCCTGATGTCCAATTCTCCCTCCAATTCCACTCCCCGGCCCCTTCCCCGTGTCCACTCCCCGGCCCCTTCCCCGTGTCCACTCCCCGGCCCCTTCCCCGTGTCCACTCCCCGGCCCCTTCCCCGTGTCCACTCCCCGGCCCCTTCCCCGTGTCCACTCCCCGGCCCCTTCCCCGTGTCCACTCCCCGGCCCCTTCCCCGTGTCCACTCCCCGGCCCTTCCCCGGGTCCACTCCCCGGCCCCTTCCCCGTGTCCACTCCCCGGCCCCTTCCCCGTGTCCACTCCCCGGCCCCTTCCCCGTGTCCACTCCCCGTGTCCACTCCCCGGCCCCTTCCCCGTGTCCACTCCCCGGCCCCTTCCCCGTGTCCACTCCCCGTGTCCACTCCCCGGCCCCTTCCCCGGGTCCACTCTCCAGCCGTTCCCTGCCCCTGACCCCTCGCTCACTCTCACCTGAGTCGCTTCCGCAACAGGTGCAGCGGCCACGGCGCAACTACGACTGAGCATGCGCAGGGGCCGCGGCCGGATCCGAGCATGCGCAGGGGCCGCGGCCGGATCTGAGCATGCACCACCGCACAGCACTCTGGGAGTTGTAGTTCACATTGACCCCAGGATTGGAATCCCGATGATAAAAATAAAAAGCTAAAAGCTACTGCGGATGCTGGAAATCCAAATCAAAAACAGAATTACCTGGAAAAGCTCAGCAGGTCTGGCAGCATCGGCGGAGAGGAAACCGTCAACTGTCAACTGATTTCTTCTCCGTCGATGCTGCCAGACCTGCTGAGCTTTTCCAGGTAATTCTGTTTTTGATTTGGAATCCCGATGAATGGAATCCGACGGACTCGCGCTGGGCCGGGCCCCGCCCCCACCGCCTGACCCCGCCCCCTCCGCCTGACCCCGCCTCGCAGTGATGACTGACAACTGGGTCACCCAGGAACGATGAGGAATCAAGTCACGTGAGAGCACGTCCAGCATTTGATTCGAACGTTGCCATGGTTTCAGTACACAGAGCAACGGCCAGAGAGGGATAGAGGGGTAGAGACAGAGAGAGGGATAGAGACAGGGAGAGGGGGAGAGAGAGAGAGAGAGAGGGAGAGGGAGGGATAGAGACAGAGAGAGGGAGATAGGGAGAGATAGGGAGAGAGAGAGAGACAGAGAGAGGGGGAGAGAGAGAGGGAGAGGGATAGAGACAGGGAGAGAGAGAGAGAGACAGAGAGAGGGGGAGAGAGAGAGGGAGAGGGATAGAGACAGGGAGAGAGAGGGATAGAGGGGTAGAGACAGAGAGAGGGATAGAGACAGGGAGAGGGGGAGAGAGAGAGGGATAGAGACAGAGAGAGAGAGGGAGATAGGGAGAGATAGGGAGAGAGAGAGAGAGACAGAGAGAGGGGGAGAGAGAGAGGGATAGAGACAGGGAGAGAGAGGGATAGAGACAGGGAGAGAGAGGGATAGAGACAGGGAGAGAGAGGGATAGAGACAGAGAGAGAGAAGGAGAAAGGGAGAGAGAGGGAGAAAGGAAGGGAGAGGGAGGGAGAGGGTGAGATAGGGAGAGAGAGAAAGGAAGGGAGAGGGAGGATGGGGGGGGAGAGGAGGTAAAGAGAGGGAGAGGTATAGAGGAGGAGATAGACTGACAGTAATAGGGTAAGAGGAGAGGGATAGAGTAAGTGTGATAGAGGGAGAGTTGCAGACAGGGCAGAAATAAACTGAGGGAGATACTGTATGTACAATACAGGAGGAAAGATAGAAAGGATAGACACTGAATAAGCACAGCAAGTGATAAATAAAGACTTGCTTCCAGTGTGAGAAGGGGGTGAGTGAGCAGAGAGAGAGAGAGAGAGGGGGATTGGAGCCAGAGTGCAGAGAGTGCAAGCGAGCTGACCTGAGGAGCTGCAGCCAGTAGGATGTCATTGACGGAATCAGAGGAGTTTGAAGAGGAGCATGGCCCTTTTTTAGGGGTGAGTTTATTCAATAATATTATAATGACCAGAGTTTGGACTAACTCATACAACTGCACCAACACTCTCATAATGACAAGGATTCAAACTAATTCCTGGGATCAGGTTCAGCATCCGTCTCCAGGCCTGAACTGGTATAAACCTCACCGCTGCCAGGAATGGCACAAAACTGGTCTCTTCATTTGGACAGGCACTAAGTGCCTCTTCCAGGCCTCTCAGTAATCACCCCCTCCAACCACAACAGCCCCTCGCAGGACAGACAGGATAAATGCACGTATGTGAAAGCAAAAAGTGTGGTGAGTAATGTTGGTGAGCTTCAAGCACCAATAGCTGTGTGGGAATGTGATGTAGTGGCAATGACTGAAACGTAGCTTAAACATTGGGAAGTCTGGGTGCTTAATATTCAAAGATATGAAGTGTTCAGAAAAGATAGCGAAAATAAAAGGGAGGTGGGGTGGCTTTACTGATTAGGAAAGACATTGTAATATTGGAAATGGAATGTCCTTGAGGAGGCGAGAACAAAATCCATTTGTTAGAGTTGAAAAGCAAAAATAACATTATCCTGCTACTGGGGGTATTCTATAGGCCTCCAAATAGTGAGAGAGGGATAGAGGAGCAAATCTGCAGAGAAATCACAGGGCTTCTTTGATGATGAGAGTGATATTGATTATGATGAGCATGTCAGGTGAATTCTTCAAGTGAGAACAAGGTCAAATATAATAGGTTGAGAGGGGAGGTACAGAGGAAAATAAGAGTGGCAAGGAGAGAATATGAGAATGGAATGACGGTTAATATAAAGCAGAACCCCAAAATCTTCTACCAGCATGTAAATAGTAAACAGGTTGTAAGGGGTGGAGTGGGGTCTATGAGGGACAAAAAGAGTTCTTCCCAGTGTCCTAGCCAATATTTATTCCTCAATTAACATCACAAGAAAATGATGATCTGGTTATTGTCACATTGCTGTTTGGGAGAGTTTGCTATGGGCAAATTGGCTGCCACATTTCCTGCATTAAAACAGTGACTACACTTCAAAACGTCCTTCACTGGCTATAAAACACTTTGGGATGTCCAGTGGTCATGAAAAACGCTATATAAATGCAGAGTCTTCAGTCCCTCGGGCCTGTTCTGCAATTCAATAAGATCATGGCAGATCCAGTAGTGGCCTCAGCAGTAACCCCATCCTTCTGGACTCAAGCAAACAATCCCCACATTACCAACCCCCCCTCCTGGCCCCCACCCCTACCTTGGCCCCAGGACAGGACTAGCACTAACTGCCCTTTCCAGGACCCCTCTACCTCTCATCCTGGACAGGACTGGCACTAACGTTTTTTAATTTGTTCATGGGTGTCACTGGCTAGGCCAACATTTATTGCCCATCCCTAATTGCCCTTGTTCAGGGGGCATTTAAGAGTCAACCACATTGCTGTGGGTCTGGAGTCACATGTAGGCCAGACCAGGTAAGGACAGCAGATTTCCTTCCCCAAAGGGCATCAGTGAACCAGATGGGTTTTTACAACAATCGGCAATGGTTTCATAGTCATCATTAGACGTTTAATTCCAGATTTTGATTGTATTTAAATTCCACCATCTACCATGGTGGAATTTGAACCCCGGTCCCCAGAGCATTACCCTGGGTCTCTGGAATACTAGTCCAGTGACAATACCACCACATTTCCAGGACACAGAGCAACCCTCTCACCCTCACCCGGGACAGGACTGGCACTAACTGAAGTAACAGAAAATGCTGGAAATACCCAGCAAGTAAGGCTGTATCGGTGGAGAGAGAAACAGAGATGACATGTCAGGCCTGTTACCTTCCATCAGAACTGGGAAAAATTTGAAATGTAATAGGTTTTCAGCAAGTGAAAGGGAGGAGGGTGTAAAAGGAAGGTCTGTGATAGGGTGGCTGGAAGACAGGAGATTCAAGAAGAAAAGGTTTCCTTTGCCAAAAGGTGCAAGGCCAAAGGGAGTGGGAATGGGACAGGTAAAGAAACAAGAAGTGTCAAGAGGAGGTGTAAATGGCAGAATGCTGAACGGCTGCTGCTCAAAAACAAAAGAACGAGAAAAATTAGAATAAAACCGAAGCATGCAAAGGATAAGGAACAAAATGGAGGCCGAGATTACGGTCTGAAATTGATGAGCACAATGTTGAGTCCAGGAACCTGTAAAGTGTCTATTCAAAAGATGAGGTGCTATGGCTCAAGCTTGTAGTGATCCTCATTGGAACAGTGCAGGAGGCTGAGGGCAGAGAGATCTGTGGGAGAGAAAGGTGGAGAATGAAAATGACAGGTGACAGGAAGCTTGGGGTCAGGCTTGCGGATTGAATGGTGGTTCCACAGTGCGGTCACCCAGTCTGCTCTTTCACCTGGAAGGAGCACTTGGGGCCTTGGACGGTGAAAAGTGAGGAGGTAAAAGATCTAGTGTTGCCTCTTCTCCTCTTGCATGGAAAGGTGCCATGGGAAGAGGAATATAACATAAGAAACTGGAGCAGGGTTAGACCATTCGGCCCATTGAGCTTTTTCCACCATTCAATAAGGTTATGGCTGATCTGATTCTGGTCTCAACTCCACTTTCCTGCCTGTGCCCCTTAACCCTTGACTCCCTTGGCTGTCTAACTCAGCCTTGAATATATTCAATGACCCAGCCCCCACTGCTCTCTGAGGAAGAGAATTCCAAAGATTCTGGGAGGGTAAGGAAGGAGTGAGTGTTATTATCCCGATAGCCAGTTTGTGAATGAGCCAGAGCCAATCTTTACTTGGAATAGATTTATTCACAGAGTGAAACATTACAACTACACACCTCCTCACATGACCCCACCCTGTGTCATTGAGCGTCTCTTCATATGTGTGGATGTAACCATCCAATCGATGCCCTCCGCTTCTACATACTTAACCTCAGTTGATAGAGTTGACCGTGAGAGCAGCCGTACAGGAAATGGGATGGACACTTGTGAGGGTCCTGTCAACCACAGAGCAGCAGAATTCATGGTTGACAAAAAATGAGACATATCAGAAGCACTGGTATGGAAGATTACATCATCAGAAAAAATGTGACAGAAAAAGAGGAATTGGGAAAAGGAATGGAGTCCTAACAGGAAGCAACATTTGAAGAAGTGTAGTCGAGACAGCTATGGGAGTCAGTGGGCTTATAGTGAATATTCTATCCCCAGAATATAGACAGAGAAGTCCAGGAAGGGAAGGGAAGAGTTGGAGGTGGATCATGCGAAGGTAAAGGAAAGAGTGAAATTGGAAGCAAAGTTAACAAAATTTTCCCATTCAGGGCGGGAACAGGAAATGGCTTCAATATATTCATCAATGTACCAAAATCCACAAAGAGGAGTGCCCTGGTCAACCTATTGTTTCAGCCTGGTCCCGCCCCACTCAACTGATTTTTTACTATTTGAAAAGAGAGGTGAGGGAGGGAGTCTGAGTAAGACTGGAACAAAAATGTTCCACATAACCCACAAAAAGACAGGTATAGCTGGGATCCATGTGGCTACCCATAGTAATATCTTTAATTTGGAAGAAGTGAGTGGAATTGAAGGAGACATTGTTCAATGAGAGAAGCCAGGCAGAGGAGGAGGTTGATGGATGGAGACTGGTTGGGCCTCCATTCAAGGAAGAAGCAGAGAGCCCTCAGACCATCCTGGTAGAGGATTGGAGGTATAGAGAATGGACGTCCATTGTGAAGAGGAGATGGTTAGGGCCATGAAGCTGGAAATTGTTAAAGTGATGGAAGACATTGGAAAAGTCATGGATGTAACTGGGAAGAGACTGGACAAGGGGAGAAAAGTGAAGTCAAGATAGGAAGCAATGAGTTCAGTGGGGCAGGAACAGGCGAAATGATGGGTCAACCAGGGCAGTCCTGTTTGTGGATCTGGGAAAGGAGGTGGAAATGGGCTGTACAGGTTGGGAGATTCTGAGGCTGGAAGCAGTGTAAGGAAGTTCCCCTGGGAAAAGGAAGTCAGTGACAGACCTGGATTCAATAGCTTGATGTTTGGTTGTGATGCCATCGTCCAGGGGGAGGTAGAAGGACATGTCAGAGGTAGACAACAACAGCAGTACCCTTGTCAGCAGGTTTGATGACGATGTAGGGTTGGACCTATGGCAACTGAGGAGTGCAGCAAGTTCAGAGGGAGACAGAGTGAGCGAGGGGAGCAGAGAAATTGAGACTGCTAATGTTCTGCTTACAGTTCTGAATGAAATGATCAACAGAAGGCCAGAGGGAAGGGTCTGGGATGAGGGAAAATACTGGACACATACAAAAAGGATCCACTGTGTGTGGGAGAGGACTCCTGGCCAAAGGAGTGAGTGAAGGTGGTGGAGGAAGAGCTAAGAGTAATGCCAAGCTCAATATTTATTGAGATGGGGGTGGGGGGTGCAAGGGGTTGAAGCTGAGCCCTTTGTTAAGGACAGGTTGTCATGGTCAGAGAGGGGAAGGTATCATGAATATATCACGAGATGTAAAATTAGAAGAAGGGATGGAGTTAGTAGGAAACGAAGGGGAAGAAAGATCCAGAGGGGCGTTTCTACCCATGAGATGTTCGCACTAACTGCCCCTCCCAGGACTCGCTGTAAACATAGAAACATAGAAACTAGAGCAGGAGTAGGCCATTCGGCCCTTCGAGCCTGCTCCACCATTCATTATGATCATGGCTGATCATCCAACTCAATAGCCTGCTCCCGCTTTCTCCCCATACCCTTTGATCCCTTTCGCCCCAAGAGCTATATCTAACTCCTTCTTGAAAACATACAATGTTTTGGCCTCAACTACTTTCTGTGGTAGTGAATTCCACAGGCTCACCACTCTCTGGGTGAAGAAATTTCTCCTCATCTCAGTCCTAAATGGTCTCCCCCGTATCCTCAGACTGTGACCCCTGGTCTGGACTCCCCCATCATCGGGAACATCCTTCCTGCATCTACCCTGTCTAGTCCTGTTAGAATTTTATAGGTTTCTATGAGATCCCCCCTCATTCTTCTAAACTCCAACAAATATAATCTTAACCGACTCAATCCCTCCTCATATGTCAGTCCCGCCATCCCAGGAATTAGTCGGGTAAACCTTCGCTGCACTCCCTCTATAGCAAGAACATCTTTCCTCAGATAAGGAGACCAAAATTGCACACAATATTCCAGGTGTGGTCTCACCAAGGCCCAGTACAATTGCAGCAAGATATCCTTGCTCCTGTACTCGAATCCTCTGGCTATGAAGGCCAACATACCATTTGCCTTCTTTACCACCTGCTGCACCTGCATGCTTACCTTCAGCAATTGGTGTACGAGGACACCCAGGTCTCGTTGGAGATTCCCCTCTCACAATTTATGGCCATTCAGATAAGAATCTGTCTTCCTGTTTTTGCTACCAAAGTGGATAACCTCACATTTATCCACATTATACTGTATCTGCCATGCATTTGCCCACTCACTCAGCTTGTCCAAATCACACTGAAGCATCTCTGCATCCTCCTCACAGCTCACCCTCCCACCCAGCTTTGTGTCATCTGCAAATTTGGAGATATTACATTTAGTTCCCTCATCTAAATCATTAATACATATTGTGAATAGCTGGGGTCCCAGCACTGATCCCTGCGGTATCCCACTAGTCACTGCCTGCCATTCAGAAAAAGACTCGTTTATTCCTGCTCTTTGTTTCCTGTCTGCCAACCAGTTTTCTATCCATCTCAAAACACTACCCCCAATCCCATGCGCTTTAATTTTACACGCCAATCTCTTATGTGGGACTTTGTCGAAAGCCTTCTGAAAGTCAAAATAAACCACATCCACTGGCTCCCCCTCATCAACTCTACTATTTACATTCTCGAAAAATTCCAGTAGATTTGTCAAGCATGATTTCCCTTTCGTAAATCCAAGGTGACTCTGTCTGATTCTGCCACTGTTTTCCACGTGCTCAGCTATTAAATCTTTTATAATGGACTCTAGAATTTTCCCCACTACCGACGTCAGGCTGACTGGTTTCCCTGTTTTCTCTCTGCCTCCCTTTTTAAATAGCGGGGTTACATTAGCTACCCTCCAATCTGTAGGAACCGTTCCAGAACCTATCGAATCTTAGAAGATGACCACCAATGCATCCACTATTTCTAGGGCCACTTCCTTAAGTACTCTGGGATGTAGATTATCAGGCCCTGGGGATTTATTGGCCTTCAATCCCATCAATTTCCCCAACACCATTTCCCTACTAATACTGATTTCTTTCAGTTCCTCCCTCTCACTAAACCCTGTGTTCCCCAACATTTCTGGTATGTTATTAGTGTCCTCCTTTGTGAAGACAGAACCAAAGTATGTATTTAGTTGGTCAGCCATTTCTTTGTTCCCCATTATAAATTCCCCTGTTTCTGACTGTAAGGGACCTACATTTGTCTTCACCAATCTTTTTCTCTTCACATATCTATAGAAACTTTTACAGTCAGTGTTTATGTTCCCTGCAAGCTTACTCTCGTACTCTATTTTCCCCTCCTTAATCAAGCCCTTGGTCCCCCTTTGCTGAATTCTAAACTGCTCCCAATCCTCAGGTCTGTTGTTTTTTCTGGCCAATTTGTATGCCTCTTCCTTGCATCTAATACTGTCTCTAATTTCCCTTGTAAGCCATGGTCTGGCCACTTTTCCTGTTTTACTTTTGCGCCAGGCAGGAATAAACAATTGTTGCAGTTCATCCATGCGCTCTTTGAATGTTTGCCATTGCCTATCCACCGTCATCCCTTTAAGTAACATTTCCCAATCCACCATAGCCAACTCGCGCCTCATACCATCATAGTTTCCTTTATTAAGATTCAGGACCCTAGTCTCAGAATCAACTACGTCACTCTCCATCTTGATGAAGAATTCTATCATATTATGGTCGCTCATCCCCAAGGGGCCTCGCACAACTAGATTGCCAATTATTCCTTTCTCATTACCCAATACCCAGTCTAGGATGGCCTGTTCTTCAGTTGGTTCCTCAATGTATTGGTCCAGAAAACCATCCTGTATACATTCCAGGAATTCCTCCTCTACGGTATTGTTACTAATTTGATTTGCCCAATCTATATGCAGATTAAAGTCACCCATAATTACAGATGTTCCTTTATTGCACGCATCTATAATTTCCTGTTTAATTCCATTCCCAACATCACCACTACAGTTTGGGGGTCTATATACAATCCCCACTAACGTTTTTTGCCCCTTAGTGTTTCTCAGCTCTACCCATACAGATTCCACATCGTCGGAGCTAATATCTTTCCTCACTATTGCGTTAATTTCCTCTTTAACCAGCAATGCAACTCCACCACCTTTTCCTTTTTGTCTGTCCTTCCTAAATACTGAATACCCCTGGATGTTCAGTTCCCGTCCCTGGTCACCCTGCAGCCATGTCTCCGTAAGCCCGACTATATCATACCTGTTTACATCTATTTGCAGAGTTAATTCATCCACTTCATTGTGAATGCTCCTTGCGTTAAGGCACAAAGCCTTGAGGCTTGTCTTTTTAACATTACTTGTCCCGTTCCCACTATTTTTCACTGAGGCCCTGTTTGATTCTTGCTTTTGATTTCTCTGCCTATCACTTTGCTTATTCCCCTTTTTGTCTTTTGTTCTTGTCTTTGATTCCCCCTCCTCTGACTCCTTGCATAGGTTCCCATCCCCCTGCCATTTTAGTTTAAACCTTCCCCAACCGCTCTAGCAAATAATCCCCCCAGGACATCAGTCCCGGTCCTGCCCAGGTGTAACCCGTCCAGTTTGTACTGGTCCCACCTCCCCCAGAACCGGTCCCAATGCTCCAGGAATCTGGAACCCTCCCCCTCACACCATCTCTTCAGCCACGTATTCATCCGATATATCCTGCTATTTCTACTCTGACTAGCACGTGGCACTGGTAGTAATCCTGAGATCACTATCTTTGAGGTCCTACTTTTCAACTTATTCCTAACTCCCTATATTCTGCTTTTAGGACCTCATCCCTTTTTTTACCTATGTCGTTTGTACCAATGTGGACCACGAGCACTGGCTGTTCACCCCCCCACCTTCAGAATGTCCTGTAGCTGCTCTGAGACATCCTTGACCCTAGCACCAATAAGGCAACATACCATCCTGGAGTCTCGTTTGCAGCCACAGAAACACCTATCTATTCCTCTTACAATCGAATCCCCTATAACTATTACATTCCCACACTTTTTACTCCTCCCCTGTGCAGCAGAGCCAACCGCGGTGCAACGAATTTGGCTGTTGCTGCTTTCCCCTGAGAGGCCATTCCCCCCAACAGTATCCAAAGTGGTATATCTGTTTTGCAGGGGAATAGCCACAGGAGATTCCTGCACTGCCTGCCTAGTCCTCTTGCTCTGCCTGGTGGTCACCCATTCCCTTCCTGCCTGTGGACTCTTTGCCTGCGGTGTGACCACCTCTCTATATGCGCTATCCACGATACTCTCCGCCTTGTGGATGCTCCACAGTGTCCCCAGCCGCCGCTCCAACTCCAAAACCCGGGCTTCCAGGAGCTGCAGCTGGAGACTCTTCCCGCACACATGCTGGCTCTGGGAACTGGAAATGTTCCAGGCTTCCCACATAGAACAGGAGGAGCACAACACAGCTTTGAGTTCTGCTGCCATGACTTACCCCTTTAAATTAAATTAAACCTTTTGGAAGATACTTAATGTCAAATAATATCAATTACTCTAGGGCCCTTCATCCCTACTCCTTGTTGTCACAGAATATAGCCCTTACAAACGATGAATCACAAAATAAGACCTTAAAAACTATAAACGATAAAAGTAGTAAATACTTACCCGACCATACTCACAGTACTCAAAGGATCACCTCGTTCCCTCCTCACTGAACTCCCAAAGCAACACTCCTGTGCAGACTGTGATGCTGACTGCAGGACACTCTTCCCAGACTGCTTCACAGCTATGCTGACTGCAGGACACTCTTCCCAGACTGCTTCACAGCTATGCTGACTGCAGGACACTCTTCCCAGACTGCTTCACAGCTATGCTGACTGCAGGACACTCTTCCCAGACTGCTTCACAGCTATGCTGACTGCAGGACACTCTTCCCAGACTGCTTCACAGCTATGCTGACTGCAGGACACTCTTCGCAGCAATCCCCTGGCATCTCCCAGGACAGTGCAAACGCTAATTGGCCCCTCCCAGGATTCGGTAAACCTATCCCCCAGGACAGGACTGGCACTAACTGCCCCTCCCAGGATTCGGTAAACCTATCCCCCAGGACAGGACTGGCACTAACTGCCCCTCCCAGGATTCGGTAAACCTATCCCCCAGGACAGGACTGGCACTAACTGCCCCTCCCAGGATTCGGTAAACCTATCCCCCAGGACAGGACTGGCACTAACTGCCCCTCCCAGGATTCGCTGTAACCCTCAACCCTCCAAAGACAGGTTAAGCACCAACAATGACCATTCTGGAAGCTGAGACTGGAACTATCCCTCAGGGCTACACTAAATCTAGCATTTGACCTAACATGAATCTCTGGGCTGGAACTGGGCTCAGCAATTGGTCTCCACGGGACCAAGAAAGAGACCAAACCCTGTGCTGGGCTGGCTTGAATAAGATTTATTGGGAAACAGCTGTCTGAGTTTGGCTTGGAGTCAAACAGCCTGTTTGGAAAGCTAAATAACAGGCTTATGGTTGGATCACTCACTTGTGTAGCAGAGGATGCTCCTGTCTTTCTATCTAACCATGTCTTACCCCAGGGCTTGTGTGTCCCTTTGTATCAGGGGTTGAATGTCCCAGTATTTGTAACCTCCTCTCCCATTTGGTACTTTTATCAGGAATATGAAGGTGAACGGAATGCGGAAAATGAGAGACATGGTCAGGGGAAAGCCACACTACCAAACGGTGACACATATGAAGGAGCCTATGAGTATGGCAAGCGGAATGGAATGGTAAGAAATGACTGTCCCCAGTGTTGTAAAAACCAAGTGTTGTGACATTCCCAGACAGACAGAAATAATTCAAAAAGCTGACAGTCATCACTCTGCTTTACTAAACGATACAGCATCAGAACGGATCCATGGAATGAAATCCTACAACTCCAATTCTCAGCATAATTGATGCTCTATGTGTAACTAGCAGAGCTGTCCCACAGACTAGTCAAGCAACAGCTTGACATAGTCATCCTCACGGAATCATACCTTACAGATAATGTCCCAGACTCCACCATCACCATCCCTGGGTATATCCTGTCCCACCAGCAGGACAGACCCAGCAGAGGTGGCGGCACAGTGGTATACAGTCGGGAGGGAGTTGCCCTGGGAGTCCTCAACATCGACTCCGGACCACATGAAGTCTCATGGCATCAGGTCAAACATGGGCAAGGAAACCTCCTGCTGATTACCACGTACCACCCTCCCTCAGCTGATGAATCAGTGCTCCTCCATATTGAACATCACTTGGAGGAAGCACTGTGGGTGGCAAGGGCACAGAATAAGGGGAGGTGGAGGGCATAGTGGTTTTGTCACTGGACTGGTATTCCAGAGACCCAGGGTAATGCTCTGGGGACCCGGGTTCGAATCCCACCACAGCAGATGGTGGAATTTGAATTCAATAAAAATCTCGAATTAAAAGTCTAATGATGACCATGAAGCCATTGTCGATTACTGTAAAAACCCATCTGGTTCACTAATGTCCTTTAGGGAAGGAAATCTGCTGTCCTTACCTGGTCTGGCCTACATGTGACTCCAGACCCACAGCAATGCAGTTGACACTTAAATGCCCTCTGAACAAGTGCAATTAGAGATGGGCAATAAATGCTGGCCTAGCCAACGACACCCACTTCCCTTGAATGAATTTTAAAAAAGAATGTATTCTGGGTGGGGGTCTTCAACGTCTATCACCGAGAGTGGCTCGGTAGCACCACTACTGACCGAGCTGGCTGAGTCCTAAATGACATAGCTGCTAGATTGGGTCTGTGGCAGGTGGCGAGGGAACCAGCAAGAGGGAAAACATATTTCACCTAATCCTCACCAACCTGCCTGCCACAGATGCATCTGTCCATGACAGTATCGGTAGGAGTGACCACCGCACAGTCATTGTGGAGACAAAGTCTGGTCTTCACATTGAGGATACCCTCCATCAGCTGTGTGGCACTATCACTGTGCTAAATAGGATAGATATCGAACAGATCTAGCAACTCAAGACTGGGCATTCATGAGGCGCCATGGACCATCAGCAGCAGCTGAATTGTATTCGAACACAATCTGTTACCTCATCGCCTGGCATATCCCCCACTCTACCATTACCATCAAGCCAGGGGATCAACCCTGGTTCAATGAAGAGTGCAGGAGGGCATGCCAGGAGCAGCACCAGGCATACCTAAAAATGAGGCGTCAACCTGGTGAAGCTACAACACACCATGCCAAATACCATAAACAGCAAGTGATCAACAGAGCTAAGCAATCCCACAACCAACAGATCAGATCTGAGCTCTGCAGTCCTGCCACATCCAGTTGTGAATGGTGGTGGACAATTAAGCAACTCCACAAATATCCCCATCCTCAATGACAGGGGAGCACAGCACATCAGTGCATAAGATAAGGCTGAAGCATTTGCTACAATCTTCAGCCAGAAGTGCTGAGTGGATGATCCATCTCAGCCTCCTCTGAAGGTCCCCAGCATCACAGATGCCAGTCTTCAGCCAATTCGATTCACTCCATGTGATATCAAGAAATGGCTGAAGGCACTGGATACTGCAAAGATTATGGGCCCTGACAATATTCCGGCAATAGTACTGAAGAGTTGTGCTCCAGAACTTGCCGCGCTCCTAGCCAAACTGTTCCAGTACGGCTACAACACTGGCATCTACCCGGCTATGTGGAAAATTGCCCAGGCGCATTTGTACACAAAAAGCAGGACTAATCCAACCCAGCCAATTACCACCCCATCAGTCTACTTTCCATCATCAGTAAAGAGATGGAAGGGGTCATCAACAGTGCTATCAAGCAGCACTTGCTTAGCAATAACCTGCTCACTGAAGCCCGGTTTGGGTTCTGCCTGGGCCACTCAGCTCCTGACCTCATTACAGCCTTGATTCAAAAGAGCTGAACTCCTGAGGTGAGAGTGACTGCCCTTGACATCAAGACAGCATTTGACCGAGTGTGGAATCAAGGAGCCCCAGCAAAACTGGAGTCAGTAGGAATCAGGGGATAACTCTCCACTGGTTGGAGTCATACCTAGCACAAAGGAAGATGGTGCAATTAGAACAAAGAGAAGTACAGCACAGGAACAGGCCCTACGGCCCTCCAAGCCTGCGCCGATCATATTGCCCGTCAACTAAAACATTTTGCACTTCCGGGGCCCGTATCCTTCTATTCCCATCTTATTCATGTATTTGTCAAGCTGCCTCTTAAACACCACTATCGTACCTGCTTCCACCACCTCCTCTGGCAGCAAATTCCAGACACTCACTACCCTCTGCGTTAAAAACTTGCCCCACACATCTCCTCTATAGTTTTCTCCTCTCACCTTAAATCTACGTCCCCTAGTAATTGACTCTTCCACTCTGGGAAAAAGCTTCTATCTACTCTGTCCATGCCACTCATAATTTTGTAAACTTCTATCAAGTCGCCCCTCAATCTCTGTCGCTCTAGTGAGAACAATCCGAGTTTCCCCAACCTCTCCTCATAGCTAATAACCTCCAGACCAGGCAGCATCCTGGTAAACCTCCTCTGCACCCTCTCCAATGCCTCCATATCCTTCTGGTAATGTGGTGACCAGAATTGCACGCAATATTCCAAGTGTGGCCTAACCAAGGTTCTATACAACTGCAGCATGACTTCCCAGCTTTTATACTCAATACCCCTGCCAATGAAGGCAAGCATGCCATATGCCTTCCTGACTACCTTATCCACCTGCGTTGCCACTTTCAGTGACCTGTGGACCTGTACACCCAGATCCCTCTGCCCATCGATGCACTTAAGGGTTCTGCCATTTACTGTATAATTCCTGCCTGTATTAGACCTTCTAAAATGTATTACCTCGCATTTGTCTGGATTAAACTCCATCTGCCATTTCTCCGCCCAAGTTTCCAACCGATCTATATCCCGTTGTATCCTTTGACAATTCTCTTCACTATCTGCAACTCCTCCAACCTTAGTGTCGTCTGCAAACTCACTAATTAGCCCAGTTACATTTTCCTCCAAATCATTTATGTATACTACAAACAGCAAAGGTCCCAGCACTGATCCCTGCAGAATTCCACTAGTCACAGCTCTCCATTCAGAAAAGCACCCTTCCACTGCTACCCTCTGTCTTCTATGACCAAGCCAATTCTGTATCCATCTTGCCAGTTCATCTCTGATCCCGTGCGACTTTACCTTCTGTACCAGTCTGTCATGAGGGACCTTGTCAAAGGCCTTACTGAAATCCATGTACATAACATCCACTGCCCTTACATCATCGATCATCTTTGTCACTTCCTCGAAAAACTCGATCAACTTTAGTGAGACACGACCTCCCCTTCACAAAACCATGCTGCCTCTCACTAATACGCCCATTTGCTTCCCAATGGTAGTAAATCCTGTCACAAAGAATCTTCTCCAATAATTTCCCTACCACTGACGTAAGGCTCACCGGCCTGTAATTTCCTGGATTATCCCTGCTACCCTTCTTAAACAATGGAACAACATTGTTGGAGGTTAGTCATCTCAGTTCCAGGACATCACTGCGGGAGTTCCTCAGGGTAGTGTCCTCGGCCCAACCATCTTCAGCTGCTTCATCAACGACCTTCCTTCCATCATAAGGTCAGAAGTGGGGATGTTTGCTGATGATTGCACAATGTTCAGTATCATTCGCAACTTCTCATACTGAGTTAGTTCATGTCCAAAAGCAGCAAGACCTGGACAATATCCAGGCTTGGGCTGACAAGTGGCAAGTAACATTCGTGTCACACAAGTGTCAGGCAATGACCATCTCCAACAAGAGAGAATCTAAGCATTGGCCCTTGACACTCGATGGCATTACCATCACTGAATTCCCCACTATCAACATCCTGGGGGTTACCATTGACCAGAAACTGAACTGGACCAACCATATAAATACTGTGGCTACAAGAGCAGGTCAGAGGCTAGGAATCTTGCGGCAAGTAACTCAACTCCTGACTCCCCACAGCCTGTCCACCATCTACAAGGCATAAGTCAGGAGTGTGATGGAATACTCCCCACTTGCCTGGATGAGTGCAGCTCCCACAACATTCAAGAAGCTTGATACCGTCCAGGACAAAGCAGCCCACTTAATTGGCACCACATCCACAGACATTCATTTCCTCCACCACCGATGTGCAGTAGCAGCAGTGTGTACCATCTACAAGATGCACTGCAGGAATTCACCAAGGCTCCTTCGACAGCACCTTCCAAACCCACGACCACTACCATCTAGAAGGACAAGATCTGCAGATAGATGGGAACACTGCCACCTAGAAGTTCTCCTCCAAGTCACTCACCACCCTGACTTGGAAATATATCGCTATTCCTTCACTATCGCTGGGTCAAAATCCTGGAACTCCCTCCCTAACAGCACTGTGGGTGTACCTACACCACATGGACTGCAGCGATTCAAGAAAGCAGGTCACCACCACCTTCTCAAGGGCAACTAGGGATGGGCAATAAATGCTGCCCCAGCCAGCGATACCCACATCTAATGAACGAATAAAAGAAAAGGGGTGGGGAAGATTAGGGACTGAAAAGGGGATTGACACATGGAGACAAGGGCCATGGCTGAGGTATTAAATGAATACTTTACATCTATCTTTACCGAGGAAGAAGATGCTACCCAGGCCATGGTGACTGAGGAGGTCGGTAAGGTACTGAATGGGCCAGAAATTGCCCAGCCAGCAAAGCCAACATCCTATGAATGAATAAATTCTGAGTGTTCACCTCCAGAAAGTAAATTGGTGATGGATAGTACTGGAGACAATCTTTACTCAGTTACATTTTACATTTACTTTTACATTTTAGAGATTTCCTTTCTCTCCAGTATAAGCCTGTAAAGTCAATCTGTAACCTTTTCTCCCTCACACTTTGCATGTAGTGTACAATATCCCACACTGAACAACCATCTACATAATAAACGTAACTACAAGCATAAGAATCAGCAACAGGAGGAGGCCACTCGGCCCCTCGACCCTCTCCACCATTCAATAAGATCATGGCTGATCTAATTGTAACCTCAACCCCACATTCCTGCCTACCCCCAATAACCTTTCATCCCCTTTGTTTATCAAGAATCTATCTAGCTCCGTCTTAAAGATAATGAAAGACTCTGCTTCTGTTGCCTTTTGAGGAAGAGAGATCCAAAGCCTCACAATCCTCAGAGTCAAAATTTCTCCTCATCTCCATCTTAAATGGGCGGCCCCTTATTTTTAAACAGTAACCCCTAGTTCTAGATTCTCCCACATGAGGAAACATCCTCTCCACATCCGCCCTGTCAAGACTCCTCAGGATCTTATGTTTCAATACAGTTTGTTTCTATCTTCAGTATGCCCCTTATACAGAATCGCACTTAAGATATTTGACAAATAGAATTCCATATCCACTGCCTCTCAAAGAGCCAAAAGTACTTTTAACAATACTTTTTATTTTCTTAGTTTCCCAAATTAAAGGATAACGTTTCCCATTTTCAGCCATAAGAAATATGAAACCATCTACACAGGAATACCCATCAGAAAATTCAGCAGGTCTGACAGCATCTGTGGAGAGAGAAACAGAGTTAACATCTCAAGCCCATCTGACTCTTCTTCAGAGCAAAAGAGAAGTAGAAATGTGATGAAATTTATACTGTGTAAGGGGGGTGGAGTAGGTGAAGCTGGATAGAAGGTCAGGGATAAGTGGGGCCAAGGAGAGATTGACTAAGATGTCATGGACAAAAAGAGAAAGGGAGTGTTAATGGTGGTGATAAGGGCTAAAGAAGGTGCTGATAGTGGCCTTCAGGTAAGAAAGCAGAATGTGTAAATAGCAGAACAAGGGTAAGCACTCTGTGAAAGAACAACATGAACAAGTAACAGATGGTCCTATTGGGGGTTGGGTGGGGAGAGGGGGCAGTGGTTGGGGATAAAAAAGGGGATAAAACAATGAAAAAAAGTAAATAAAAATAAGCAGATAAAAAATAATTTTTTTTAAAAGGAATTCAAAAGGGGTGAAGATAGAGGAGATGGTCTGAAGTTGTTGAACTCAATGTTAAGTCTAGAAGGCTGTAAAGTGCCTAGTCAGAAGATGAGGTGCTGTTCCTCCAGTTTGCGTTGAGCTTCACTGGAACAATGCAGCAGGGCAAGGACGGACATGTGGACATGAGAGCAGGGTGGAGTGTTGAAATGGCAAGCGACAGGGAGGTCTGGGTAATGCTTGCGGACAGACTTAAAGTTGTTTCACAAAGTGGTCACCCAGTCTGCGTTTGGTCTCTCCAATGTAGAGGAGACCACATTGGGAGCAGCGAGTGCAGTGGACCAAATTGAAGGAGGTGCAAGTGAAATGCTGCTTCACCTGAAAGAAGTGTTTTGGCCCTTGGATGGTGAGTCATAGAGTTACAGCACAGAAATAGGCCCTCTGGCCCATTGTGTCCATGCCGGCCATCAAACACCCATCTATTCGAATCCCATTTTCCAGCACTTGGCCCATAGCCCTGTATGCTTTGGCGTTTCAAGTGCTCATCTAAGTACTTCTTAAATGTTTTGAGGGTTCCTGCCTCTACCACCCCCTCAGGCTGTGTTCCAGATTCCAACCACCCTCTGGGTGAAAAAAATGTTTCCTCAAATCCCTTCGAAACCTCCAGCCCCTTACCTTAAATCTATGCCCCCTGATTACTGACACCTCTACGAAGGGGAAAAGTTTCCTCCTCTCTACCCTATCTATGCCCCTCATAATTTTGTATACCTCTGTCAGGTCCCCGCCCCCCCGCCTCAGCCTTCTGTGCTCCAATGAAAACAATCCTAGCTTATCCAATCTCTCTTCATAGCTGAAACACTCCAGCCCAGACAACATCATTGTGAATCCCCTCTGCACCCTCTCCAGTGCAATCACATCCTTCCTATAGTGTGGTGACCAGAACTGCACACAGTACTCCAGCTGTGAGCTAACTAGTGTTTTATACAGCTCCAACATAACCTCCCTGCTCCTATATTCTATGTCTTGGCTAATAAAAGCAAGTATCCCATATGCCTTCTTAATCACCTTATCTACTTGTGCTGCTGCCTTCAGGGATCTATGGACATGTACACCAAGGTCCCTCTGATCCTCTGTACTTCCTAGGGTCCTACCATTCATTGTAGGATGGCCGTGTTAGTCCTCCCAAAATGCATCAACTCTCACTTCTCAGGATTAAATTCTATTTGCCACTGCTCTGCCCATCTTACCAGCCCATCTATATTGTCCTGCAATCTAAGGCTTTCCTCTTCACTATTTTCGACACCACCAATTTTCATGTCACCTGCAAACTTACTGATCATACCTCCTATCTTCACATCTAAATCATTAATGTACACTACAAACAGCAAGGGTCCCAGCACCGATCTCTGTGGTACACCACTCATCAGAGGCTTCCAATTGCAAAAACAACTTTCGACCATCACCCTCTGCCTCCTGCCACTAAGCCAATTTTGGATCCAATTTGCCAAATTGTCCTGGATCCCATGGGTTCTCACGTTCTTGACCATTCTCCCATGCGGGACCTTGTCAAAAGCCTTACTGAAGTCCATGTAGACTACATCAACTGCACTACCCTCATCTACACAGCTAATCACCTCCTTGAAAGATTCAATCAAATTTGTTAGGAGGGAGGAGGTAAAGGGACAGGTGTTGCATGTTCTGCGATTACATGGGAAGGAGATGAGGTGTAGGGGCTGATGGAAGAGTGGACCAGGGTGTCCCAGAGGAAACGGTCCCTATGGAATGCTGATTTGGGGGGAGGCGGGGGGGGGGGTGAGGGGAAAATGTGTTTGGTGGTGGCATCATGTTGGAGATGGCGGAGGATGATCCTTTGAATGCGGAGGCTGGTGGGGTGAAAAGTGAGGACAAGGGAGACCCTATCATGGTTCTGGGAGAGAGGGGATGGTGTGAGGGCAGAGGTGCAGGAGATGGGTCGGATTTGGCTGAGGGCCCTGTCAACCACAGTGGGGGAAAAACCTCGGTTGAGGAAGAAGGAAGACACGTCAGAAGCACCTTTACACTACCGTTAACATTCTCTTTGTCTTTTGTCCATGACATCTTTGTTAATCTCTCATTAGCCCCCACCTATCGCTGGTCTTCTATCTAGCTTCACTTGCTCCATCCCGCTTACACGATATAAATTTAATCACATTTCTACTTCTGAAGTAGGGTCATAAGGACTCAAAACGTGAACTCTGTTTCTCTCTCCTCAGATGCTGTCAGACCTACTGAGATTTTCCAGCATTTTCTGTTTTTATTTCAGATTTCCAGCATCTGCAGCATTTTGCTTTTAAAATATTGGAGAATCTGTTTTTAGTTGAACACAACTATTTTCTGCAAAACAGACCTCACTGAAAAATATCACATACAGGAAGCATCAATCAGGCCAGCGGCATATTTGTTTAATTTCCATAGTTTCCCTTCTGTACCTGCTGCCTCAGTGGACAGTTTCAGAAACACCCATCTGAAAATTATTGCTCTGCAAAAATGTTGATTGACATTTAGGAAGGACAGGAAGCGAGGAAAGGTTGGGGGGTGGCTCTGTCAGTTAATGATGGTTTTAGCACAATAGAGAGAGGTGACCCAAGTTCAGGAAACCAGGATGTGGAAACGGTTTGGGTAGAGATGAGAAATGGTAAAGGCAAGAAGTCACTTGTGGGAGTTGTGTACAGACCCTCTAACAGTAACCACATGGTAGGGTGGAGCATAAAGGAAGAAATAAAGGGAGCTTGTCTGAAAGGTATGGCAATAATCATGGGGGATTTTAACCTACATATAGACTGGAAAAATCAGATGGGCAAAGGAAGTCTAGTTGAGGAACTCAGAATGTTTTTGGGATAGTTTCTTAGAACAGCACGTTCTGGTGCCAACTAGAAAGCAGGCTGTACTAGAACTGGTATTGAGCAACAAGATGGGATTAATTAATGACCTCATAGTGAAGGTGCCCCTAGGTAGCAGTGATCATATGATTGAATTTTATATTCAGTTTGAGGGAGAGGAGAGTGGGTCTGGGACCAGTATTTTAAACTTAAATAAGGGCAATTAGAAGGGCATGACAGTAGGAGTAGCTAAAGTGAATTGGCTAATGAGGTTAAGGGGTAAGTCAATAGAGATGCAGTGGCAGATATTTAAGGGATATTTCAAATACACAGAATAGATACATCACAACAAGAAAAATTCCAAGGGGAGGACCTACCATCCGTGGTTAACTAAAAAAGTTAAAGATAGTATCAAACTTTTTTAAAAAGCATATAATTGCACAAAGATGGGTGGCAGGTCAGAAGATTGGGTGGAATATAAATAAACGGCAAAGAATGACTAAAAGATTAATGAGGAAGGAGAATTAGAGTATGAGGGAAAACTAGCTAGAAATATAGAGACAGATAGTGAAAGTTTCTATAGCTACTTAAAAAAAGAAGAGTTAACAAAGCATTGGTCCTATAAAAAGTGTGCCTGGGGAATTAATAATGGAAATTAAGGAGATGGCAGGTGCATTGGGCAGGTATTTTGCATTGGTCTTCACGAGACAGGATACAAGTAACATCCCAGAAATAGCTGTAAATCAGAAAATGGAAGGGAGGAACAAACTCAGGAAAATTACAATCACCAGGGAAGTGATATTGAGCAAATTGTTGGGGCTGACAAATTGTTGAAACTGCAGGCTGACAAATCCCCAGGTCCTGATGGACTTCATCCTAGGGCCTTAAAAAAACTGGCTAGTCAGATAGTTGATGCATTGGTTTTAATTTTACAAAATTCTCTAGATTCGGCGAAAGTTCCATTAGATTGGAAAATCGTCGTTTGGTAGTACAGAAATGGAGTATTGCTGAAGAAAGAGATTTTTGTCAAAGCTTTTTATCTTACACTCAGCATGACAATTCGCAAGAAAATGTCGGGGGAAACAACAAATTTATACTGTGTGAGACGAGAGTGCTGATTGGAAAATAGCAAATGTAACTCCTTTACTCAAAAAGAGAGGGAGACAGGAAACAGGAAACTACAGGCCAGTTAGCTTAACACCTGTCATAGGGAAAATATTAGAAGCCATTATTAAAGGCATTATAGCAGGGCACTTAGAAAATTTCAAGGTAATCAGGCAGAGTCAACATGGTTCTGTGAAAGGGAAATCATGTTTAACCAATTTATTGGAATTCTTTGAATAAGTAACACATGCTATGGATAAAGGAGAACTGGTGGATGTGCAGTACTTAGATTTCCAGAAGGCATTTGATAAGGTGCCACATCAAAAGTTATTGTGGGAAACGAAAGCTCATGGTGTAGGGGGTAACATATTGGCATGGATAGAAGATTGGCTGGCTAACAGGAAACAGAGAGCAGGCATAAATGGATCATTTTCTGGTTGGCAAGATGTAACGAGTGGTGTGCCACAGGGATCAGTGCTGGAACCTCAACTTTTTACAATTTATATAAATTACTTGGATGAAGGTTGCGAACTTTGCTGATGACACAAAGGTAGGTAGGAAAGTAAGTTGTGAGAGGACATAAGGAGGCTACAAAGGGATATAGATAGGTTAAGTGAGTAGGCAAAGATTTGTCAAATGGAGTATAATGTGGGAAAAGGTGAAAATTGTCCATTTTGGCAGAAAGAATAAAAGAGAAGCTTATTATCTAAATGGTGAGAGATTGAAGAGCTCTAAGCTGCAGAAGAATCTTGTGTCATCGAGGTCTACAGCACAGAAAAAGGCCCTTCGGCCCATCGAGTCTGCGCCAGTCAAACAAGTACCTAACTATTCTAATCCCATTTTCCAGCACTAGGCCCATAGCCTTGTATGCCATTATCCTCATACAAGAATCACAAAATACTAGTATGTAGGTACAGCAAGTAATTAGGAAAGTGAATAGAATGTTACCTTTATTGCGAGAGGAATTGAATACAAAAGTAGGGAAGTTATGCTTCAGTTATACAGGGCATTGGTGAGACTACACCTGAAGTACTGTATACAGTATTGGTCTCCTATTTAAGGAACAATGTAAATAGATTGGAGGTAGTTCAGAGAAGGTATACTTGACTAGTACCTGGAATGGGCAGGTTGTCTTATGAGGAAAGGCTGGACAGGTTAGTCTTATATCCACGAGTTTAGAAGAGTAAGACCAGATTGAAACATATTGTTAGAAACAGTATAGTTTTAAGTTGAATATACATATATGTGTGTGTGTGTGTAAAAAGGGTTCTAGTTTCATTTAGGCTTTGTTTTGTGAACCTTGGTGCCAGGAAGTCTGGATGGACTCCTAACTGAAAGGTCAGGTCTTTTGGGTTTGTTTGAATATGTAAATTTTTAATGAGGTTTTACAACCCCTGAAGGTAAAAAGGTGGTTTAAAAAGTGAGTGATTGTGAGGAGAAATAAACACAAAGTAGAAAAAAAACTTCACTGTTGCCTAGCAACAGTGGTCAAATGACACAAACACAAAAAGACAGAGGGGAGAGTTCAGTGTGTGTCAGGGATTTTCAGCTCTCTGACAACACTGCAAGGCTATTGGGACAGTAGTTGACTGATTAGTCAGTTATAGAACTCAGTGAAGTGATCAGTTTAGCAGAGGTGCTATTGGAAGACTGATTTAGTGTGCAGTTTTTTGGGTGTCTCAGGGAGAGATACGAGTTGGGTGAAAAGCATCAAGTGAATGCTCAGGAATTCACCAGAAGAAAACCATTTGTAACTGTGCCAGTCCCAAGTGAGAAGCCTTTGTGTGTCAAGCTAGTAGTAACTTCATTGGTTTATGTGTCTGTAAGATAATGCTGTGGTAAAGGAATAGTGTGAATTTGAAGCATCTTCTTGTGTTTGTATTGAGATCTTTCCAACCTCTTTGTCTGGTGTAATAAAGTTCATTTTTCTGGTTTAATAAATATTTTATCCTTTGTGTTAAAAGTTCATCAGCAGACTCCTGTGAATTTGTTCAGTAACTTTCCTCCATGGTTTCAAAAACAAAGTTGGGAGCTATCAAGCCAGGTTTCACTCTGGGATCTGGACTTGTCCAATATTAACATCAGCTGGGATCGTAACTATATAAGATCCTGAGGGATCTTAACAGGGTGGATGTGGAGAGGATGTTTCCTCTTGTGGGAGAATCTAGAACTAGGGGTCACTGTTTAAAAATAAGGAGTCGCCCATTTAGGGCAGAGATGAGAATAATTTTTTTCTCTCAGGGTTGTTAGTCTTTGGAACTCTCTTCCTCAAAAGGTGGTGGAAGCAGAGTCTTTGAATATTTTTAAGGCAGAGCGAGATAGATTCTTGATTAACAAGGGGTGAAAGGGTAGGCAGGAATGTGGGGTTGAGGTTACAATCAGATCAGCCATGATCTTATTGAATGGCGGAGCAGACTGAAGGGGCTGAGTGGCCTCCTCCTGCTCCTGGTTTGTACGTCCTTGTGTATGTTCGTATGATCTGCATTCCCACAAATATGTGGCCAAAAGAAATAAAAAGATTTTCAAGATTACTTTTCCAGCTGCTGGAGCATCCACTTTCACATCTGGATCACTCAGTTGCTCTTTTAAATCCCTGGTAACTAACCTCGCTATAGCCTTGTAATTACCATATGAAAGGACATTTTCAACACAAATCCACCGCTGTGATAAACCTGGTTATCCCTTATCTGGTAACTCAGGATTAACTCCAAACTCTCTCCAACTATCTAATTATTTTTATTTTGCCTCTGTTATTAATTTATCCTCAAGCTTATTGGCAGCCACCAAAACTTCATAGTCATGAGGACTTAGAGACATTTTTATCTGGCACAGTCTTTGCACACTAAGATACATGAGTCCATGTCGGATCTCCCTGGAGCAATCCAGTCAGTCCCATTCACACACTCTATCCCCGTAGCCCTGCAAATTTATTTCCTTCAAGTGCCCATCCAATTTCCTTTTCTCTTGGGGAGCCAAGGAACTAGTGAGATTGAGGATCTGAAAGAAATTAATATTAGTAAAAAAGTAATGCTGGAGAAATTAATGGGGCTGAAAGTTGATAAATCCCCTTGACCGGATGGACTAAGTCCCAGAGTGTTGAAAGAGGTGGCTGTAGACGTAGTGGATGCATAGGTAACCATATTTCAAATTTCTATAGATTCTGGAATGGTTCCTGTGAATTGGAAGGTAGCAGATGTCACCCCATTATTTAAGAAAGGAGAGAGAGAGAAAATGGGGAACTACATATCTGTTAGCCTGACATCAGTAGTAGGGAAAATGCTAAAATCTATTCTAATGGGTATGATAACTGAGCATTTAGAAAATAATGGTGGGATTGGGCAGAGTCAATATGGATTTATGAAAGGGAAATCATGTTTGACAAACCTGTTGGAGTTTTTTGAGGATGTAACTAGCAGAATAGTTAAAGGAAAACTAGTGGATGTGGTGTATTTAGATTTTCAGAAGGCTTTAGATAAGGTCCCACACAGGAGGTTAATAAACAAAGTTAGAGCGCATGGGATTGGGGGTAGTATACTGGCATGGATTGAGGATTAGTTAATGGACAGAAAACAGAGGGTAGAGATAGATGGGTCCTTCTCAGGTTGGCAGGCTATGCCTAATGGGGTACCACAGGGATCAGTGCTGGGGTCACAGCTATTCACAATCGATATCAATGATTTGGATGTGGGGACCAAATGTAATATTTCCAAGTTTGCTGATGACACAAAACTAGGTGGGAAACATGAGTTGTGAGGAGGAGGGAAGGAGGATTCAAGGGGATTTAGATAGACTAAGTGAGTAGGCAAGAACATGGCAGATGGAACGTACCAGTGATCTTCACTATTTTTCAAGCAAGGGCCATTTTAGCAAAAAACCTGCAATGTGTAAGCCACATCGACTACTAAATTATCATTGCTTATTACTCCTTCATGATGTAATGTTACAGAATGACACGAGTAACTAAAACAAAACCACATATTATACTTAAAAATAAATATACATGTACAATTGAAAAAACAGCACTCATAAAACAATAACAATGAAAGTATAAGGAATTAAAAAATGCACCTGTGCAAGTAAACTTTTTAAAAATTGAATGCAAAACTTACTTTAAAAACTGGAAGAGCTAAATTCCTACATTGGTAAATTAAATAACTTTTTATATTTTTAAACTTATTTTCTTTAAAAAGAAAAGTGTAACTTTCTATTTACAGTACCCCCTGCCTGCCACCACTCCTGCTTCCTGAACCTCCTGGTCACTGCAGATCCTCGTCCTCCCCAACCCTCAGTATTGTGGTCTCTCCCCCTCCCCAACCTTCGAGTTGTGGCCTCTTTCCACTCTCTGACTCACCTTCTCGGAGAACCTCCCACCCTCTGACTCACCCTCTCGCCACTCCCCTCTCGTGGGACTTGGGTTCCCATTCAAGATCCAGATCTAATCCAAAGCTCCAATGTTGTAGAAATATGAGTGCTGATGGTGCAGAGGTACCAAGCTGGGGCTGTTACAATCCATGTTTTTTAAAAATGCTCGCACTTGCTGCTTCCCTCTCCTGAAGCGTCGCTGTGAGCAAGGCAGGAGCAACTTCAACAGTCATTTTAAAAAAGACATGGAATGTAGCAGCCCCAGGTTAGTAATACTTCACTGTCGGGACTAGTACTTCCACAACATCGGAGCTCTGGCTTCAGATCCAATCTGGATCTTGAATGGCAATGCAAGTCCAGGAAAGGGAAGTGGTGAGAGGGTGAGTCAGGGAATGGGAGGTTTGGTGAGAGGGTGGGTCGGGGACAGGGAAGAGGACACTTCTCGGAGGTTTTTTTTGGTGGGGGTGGGTAGGCTGTAACTCAGAGGCCGGGGAGGGGGATAGGCTGGAACTCAGAGACTGGGGAGGGGGATAGGCTGGAACTCAGGGGGAGGGGGATAGGCTGGAACTCAGGGGGAGGGGGATAGGCTGTAACCCAGAGACCGGGGAGCACCGAAAGGCTGCCCCAAAGTGGCGCCAGTCACAGGGGAAACAACATTAAATTGATCCCTCGCGACGCTGAGATTACAGACCCCATTAACTTCCCAACATGAGTTGGGGAACCGCGCTTAGTGTTGATGGGAGCCACCACTGGCTCACGGGCCCTTCTAATGAAGAACACGAAAAATGTGAAGTTATCCACTTTGGTAGGAAAAACAGAAATGCAAAGTATTCCTTAAATGGGGAGAGATTGGAAAATGTCGATGTCCAAAGAGACCTGGGTGTTCTTGTTCATAAGTCACTGTAGGCTAGCATGCAGGTGCAACAAGCAATTGGGAAGGCAAATGAAATGTTAGCCTTTATTGGGAGGGGATTTGAATACAGGAATCAGGAATCCTTGCTGCAGTTGTTTGGCTCTTGGTGAGACCACACCTGGAGTATTGTGTGCAGTTTTGGTCTCTTTATAGAACCATAGAAAAGTTACAGTGCAGAAAGAGGCCATTCAGCCCATCATGTCTGCGTCGGCCTTAAAGAGAAAAAAGAAACTAACCGCTCATTTTAATCCCATTTTCCAGCATCTGGTCTGTGGCCCTGCAGGTTACAGCACTTCAGATGTAGATCCAGGTACCTTTTAAATGAGTTGAGCATTTCAGCCTCAACCACAAGGGGAAAAGCTCCTTCCTGCCTATCTATGCCCCTCTTAATTTCATACACCTCAATCACGTCCCCCCTCAATCTCCTCTGCTCCAAGGAAAATAACCCCAGTCTATCCAATCTCTCCTCATAACTAAAACTCTCCAGCCCAGGCAACAACCTGCTAAATCTCCTCTGCACTCTCTCCAGTGCAATCACATCCTTCCTATAATGCGGATTCCAGAACTGCACGCAATACTCTAGCTGTGGCCTAACCAGTGTTTTATACAGTTCCAGCATAACCTCCCTGCTCTTATATTCTATGCCTTGGCTAATAAAGGCAAGTATCCCATATGCCTTCTTAACCCCCTTATCTACCTGTCCCACTACCTTAAGGGACTAGTGGACATGCACACCAAGGTCCCTCTGATCCTCGGTACTTCCCAGGGTCCTACCATTCATCATATATTCCCGTGCCTTGTTTGTCCTGCCCAAGTGCATCACCTCACACTTATCCGGATTAAATTCCATTTGCCACTGATCAGCCCATCTGACCAGCCCATCTATATCCTCCTGTAATCTAAGGCTATCCTCCTCACTATTTACCACTCCACCAATTTTCGTGTCATCCACGAATTTACTGATCAACCCTCCTACATTCAAGTCTAAATCGTTTATATTTACCACAAACAGCAGGGGACCCAACACCGATCCCTGTGGAACCCTAATGGACACAGGCATCCAGTCACAAAAACACCCCTCAACCATCACCCTCTGCTTCCTGCCACTAAGCCAATTCTGCATCCAATTTGCCAAATTGCCTTGGATCCCATGGTCTCTTACCTTCGTTGTCAGTCTCCCATGCGGGACCTTATCAAAAGCCTTGCTGAAGTCCAAGCAGACTACGTCAAATGCATTGCCCTCATCTACACACCTGGTCACCTCTTCGAAAAATTCAATCAAATTGATCAGACATGTGTTCCCCTTAACAAAACCATGCTGACTGTCCTTGATTAATCCCTGCCTCTCCAAGTGTAGATTAATTCTGTCCCTCAGAATTGCTTCCAATAGTTTCCCCACCACTGAGGTTAGACTGACTGGCCTGTAGTTCCCTTGTTTATCCCTTCCTCCCTTCTTGAATAACAGTACCACATTGGCTGTCCTCCACTCCTCTGGCACCTCTCCTGTGGCCAGAGAGGTATTGAAAATTATTGCCAGTGCCCCTGCTATCTCCTTTCATCCGGGCCTGGAGATTTATCTACTTTTAAGCCTGCCAGACCACTTAGAACCTCCTCCCTTTCTATGCCAATTTCTTTAATTATATCACAGTCTTTCTGTCTGATTTCCATACCCACATCGTCCAACTCACTTGTGAACACCAACACAAAGTATTCATATAGAACCCTACCTACGTCTTCTGGTTCCACACACAAATTACCACTATGGTCCTTAATGGGCCCTACTCTTTCCCTAGTTATCCTCTTACTCTTAATGTACTTGTAAAATGACTTTGGATTTTCCTTTATTTTACCTGCCAATGTTTTTTCATGCCCCCTTTTTGCTCTCCTAATTTCCTTTTTAAGTTCCTCCCTACACATTCTACACTCTTCTAGGGTTTCCGCTGTTTTGAGCCCTCGGTATCTGCCATAAGCCTCCCTTTTTCTCTTTATCCAATCCTGTATATCCCTCGACATCCAGGGTTCCCTGGATTTGTTGGTCCCACTGTTTATCTTTACTGGAATATGTTGGCCCTGTACTCTCCCTATTTCTTCCTTGAATGAGTCCCACTGCTCTGACACAGATTTACTTAATAGTAGCTGCTCCCAGTCCACTCTGGCCAAATCACATCCGATCTTATTAAAATCAGCCTTCCCCCAATTTAGAACTCTGATTTCTGGCCCATCCTTGTCCTTTTCCATAACAACCTTGAATCTAACAGATTTATGATCACTATCTGCAAAATGCTCTCCCACTGATACCTCTACCACCTGCCCGGCTTCATTCACTAAAATTAAGTCCAGGACCGCCACCTCGTCTTGTAGGACCTTCTACGTACTGGCTTAAAAAGCCAGTCTTCAGCCAATTTGATTCACTCCACACGATATCAAGAAACAGCTGAAGGCACTGGATACTGCAAAGGCTTTGTGCCCTGACAATATTCCGGCAATAGTGCTGAAGACTTGTGCTCCAGAACTTGCTGCGCCCTTGGCCACACTGTTCCAGTACAGCTACAACACTGGCATTTACCCACTGAGAATCATAAAAGCACTTTGATTTGACGAGCGGGTAATACAGCACCCTCCAGTGGTCGGTCAGTAAAACGGGACTATCCGGCGGTCGGTCGGTAACACGGCGCTGTCCGGCAGTCGGTAACACAGCGCCGTCTGGCAGTCGGTAACACGGCGCCGTCCGGCGGTCGGTCGGGAACACGGTGCCGTCCGGCAGTCGGTCAGTAACACGGCGTCGTCCAGCGGTCGGTAACACGGCGCAGTCCAGCGGTCGGTCAGTAACACGGCGTCGTCCAGCGGTCGGTAACACGGCGCCGTCCGGCGGTCGGTCGGTAACACGGCGACGTCCGGCGGTCGGTCGGTAACACGGCGCCGTCCGGTGGTCAGTCAGTAACACGGCGCCGTCTGGCGGTCGGTCAGTTTGTGCAAATAGTAATGAATTTACAAAGAGAGTACAAAGGGAGCTGTATTTGTGCCAGTCTTTTTTCCATTTACTTCCTCATATTACAGGGAACATACAGGTTTAAGAATGGAGCACGTTATGTGGGAGAGTATCTGCAGAACAAGAAACACGGCAATGGAACCTTCTATTATCCGGACGGATCTAGATATGAAGGTATTTCACTCCCACCCTTTCATTATTATACAGTACAGAATATAGGGACCTGCTTAAACCATCACAGCACAAGACACAACCTACGCTGTACTTTACTGGGCCAAGCTGGTCCCTTTGATTGAAGTGAAGATACATACATCTTGGCCTCAACCAATACAACACATTCATATTTTAGCCAATATGAAAAATACTTTCCTCGTCTCTACAAACTGTGCTGGGAAGAAACAGCATAATCCTTGCAGCTCAAGTTAGAAAGATGTTTTTGCAGCGATGAATATTGTCAGACTTTGCGTCTACTGCGAGGCAAAAAAGGCAGGCAAGACGGAGGGCTCAGTCACACAGTGACAGGGCCGCACTATCGAGGGGTCAGTCAGTCACACAGTGACAGGGCCGCACTATCGAGGGGTCAGTCAGTCACAGTGACAGGGCCGCACTATCGAGGGGTTAGTCAGTCACACAGTGACAGGGCCGCACTATCGAGGGGTCAGTCACACAGTGACAGGGCCGCACTATCGAGGGGTCAGTCACAGTGACAGGGCCGCACTATCGAGGGGTCAGTCAGTCACACAGTGACAGGGCCGCACTATCGAGGGGTCAGTCAGTCACACAGTGACAGGGCCGCACTATCGAGGGGTCAGTCAGTCACACAGTGACACGGCCGCACTATCGAGGGGTCAGTCAGTCACACAGTGACAGGGCCGCTCTATCGAGGGGTCAGTCAGTCACACAGTGACAGGGCCGCACTATCGAGGGGTCAGTCAGTCACACAGTGACAGGGCCGCACTATCGAGGGGTCAGTCATTCACACAGTGAAAGGGCCACACTATTGAGGGGTTAGTCAGTGACACAGTGACAGGGCCGCTCTATCGAGGGGTCAGTCAGTCACACAGTGACAGGGTCGCACTATCGAGGGGTCAGTCAGTCACACAGTGACAGGGCCGCACTATCGAGGGATGAGTCATTCACACAGTGACAGGGCCGCACTATCGAGGGGTCAGTCAGTCACACAGTGACAGGGCCGCTCTATCGAGGGGTCAGTCAGTCACACAGTGACAGGGCCGCTCTATCGAGGGATGAGTCATTCATACAGTGACAGGGCCGCACTATCGAGGGGTCAGTCAGTCACACAGTGACAGGGCCGCTCTATCGAGGGGTCAGTCAGTCACACAGTGACAGGGCCGCTCTATCGAGGGGTCAGTCAGTCACACAGTGACAGGGCCGCTCTATCAAGGGGTCAGTCAGTCACACAGTGACAGGGCCGCTCTATCAAGGCGTTAGTCACACAGTGACAGGGCCGCACTATCGAGGGATGAGTCATTCACACAGTGACAGGGCCGCACTATCGAGGGGTCAGTCAGTCACACAGTGACAGGGCCGCACTATCGAGGGGTCAGTCAGTCACAGTGACAGGGCCGCACTATCGAGGGGTCAGTCAGTCACACAGTGACAGGGCCGCACTATCGAGGGGTCATTCACACAGTGACAGGGCCGCTCTATCGAGGAGTCAGTCACACAGTGACAGGGCCGCACTATCGAGGGGTCATTCACACAGTGACAGGGCCGCACTATCGAGGGGTCATTCACACAGTGACAGGGCTGCACTATCGAGGGATGAGTCATTCACACAGTGACAGGACCGCTCTATCGAGGGGTCAGTCAGTCACACAGTGACAGGGCCGCTCTATCGAGGGGTCAGTCAGTCACACAGTGACAGGGCCGCTCTATCAAGGGGTCAGTCAGTCACACAGTGATAGGGCCGCTCTATCGAGGGGTTAGTCACACAGTGACAGGGCCGCACTATCGAGGGATGAGTCATTCACACAGTGACAGGGCCGCACTATCGAGGGGTCAGTCAGTCACACAGTGACAGGGCCGCACTATCGAGGGGTCAGTCAGTCACAGTGACAGGGCCGCACTATCGAGGGGTCAGTCAGTCACACAGTGACAGGGCCGCACTATCGAGGGGTCATTCACACAGTGACAGGGCCGCTCTATCGAGGAGTCAGTCACACAGTGACAGGGCCGCACTATCGAGGGGTCATTCACACAGTGACAGGGCCGCACTATCGAGGGGTCATTCACACAGTGACAGGGCTGCACTATCGAGGGATGAGTCATTCACACAGTGACAGGGCTGCACTATCGAGGGATGAGTCATTCACACAGTGATAGGGCTGCACTATCGAGGGATGAGTCATTCACACAGTGACAGGGCTGCACTATCGAGGGATGAGTCATTCACACAGTGATAGGGCTGCACTATCGAGGGATGAGTCATTCACACAGTGACAGGGCTGCACTATCGAGGGATGAGTCATTCACACAGTGACAGGGCTGCACTATCGAGGGATGACTCATTCACACAGTGACAGGGCCGCACTATCGAGGGATGAGTCAGTCACACAGTGACAGGGCCGCACTATCGAGGGGTCAGTCAGTCACACAGTGACAGGGCCGCACTATCGAGGGATGAGCCATTCACACAGTGGCAGGGCCGCACTATCGAGGGGTCATTCACACAGTGACAGGGCCGCTCTATCGAGGGGTCAGTCAGTCACACAGTGACAGGGCCGCTCTATCGAGGGGTCAGTCAGTCACACAGTAACAGGGCCGCTCTATCGAGGGGTCAGTCAGTCACACAGTGACAGGGCCGCACTATCGAGGGGTCAGTCAGTCACACAGTGACAGGGCCGCACTATCGACGGATGAGTCATTCACACAGTGATAGGGCTGCACTATCGAGGGATGAGTCAGTCACACAGTGACAGGGCCGCACTATCGAGGGATGAGCCATTCACACAGTGGCAGGGCCGCACTATCGAGGGGTCATTCACACAGTGACAGGGCCGCTCTATCGAGGGGTCAGTCAGTCACACAGTGACAGGGCCGCTCTATCGAGGGGTCAGTCAGTCACACAGTAACAGGGCCGCTCTATCGAGGGGTCAGTCAGTCACACAGTGACAGGGCCGCACTATCGAGGGGTCAGTCAGTCACACAGTGACAGGGCCGCACTATCGAGGGATGAGTCATTCACACAGCCTGTTTAGTCCTCTCCGTATTGTTCATTCACACTGTTCCATCCTTGATGTAGGAAGCTGGGCACATGATCAGCGCCATGGAGATGGGACTTACCATTATCCGAACGGTGATACATACAGTGGAGAATGGCTCGCTCATCAAAGGTAGAGCACGAGACCTGGTTGGAAATGCAGTGATAGCCACTGCTTACATCGGGGGTCAACATTTGGGTTGGAACCTTTTAAGTTCATCAGTTTCTGAGCTAATATCGTTAAGACAGGGAGGATAACATCAGCAGCTCGAATTGCAAACCTTTCCAGCTGTGCTGCCTCTCACTGTAATGCACAGCCTCATGAAGTATGGCAGCGACTGAGGAGTGAGGCCATTTAACACTGCCACAGTCAAATCAATAACCATTGGGAATATGGTCAATTTGCAGGAACATTATCAAATGAAACATTGACAGGCCAGGTTCCTGAGGAGAAAGGTTACCAGGTGGGAAGGGATGTTGAAGCTGAGTCTTTCTCACCTCATCTTCTCTTCACTCTCTGGCCAAAGCTGCAGCTCCCTATTTCTCCCTATTTCTCAGCATCTAGCTGTCCTCGTGCATTTCAGTCAAGTGCCGAGGGTAAAGTGATGGTTCCAGACGATGGGGTTACACCACGAGAGCCATCACAATGGAACCCAATCCTGCTCCCATTCTCTCATTCCCTGTCCAGTTGGCCAGGACGAATCACTAGATAGTGACGGCTGCAGGAACCCATTTTGATAGCGCCACTCCCAGCTCAGGAAACACTGACGCTACATGCTATTCAACACAGAATCGGGATTGAGTCTGGGATCTTGCTGCTCAGAAAGAGACAGTTACTCACTGGAGAAGCTCCCGGAGCCCCTCAGGCAGCTGCTTTGATGTATTTAATCAAATACAAATTGATCATTGATAAAGTTGTTAATGCTCCATTGGGTAAGTCACACAGTTGTGACCGACTAAGACAAGATTCCCCAACCTTCTGCAGCCAGGCTGTGTCAGGAAGCCCTGCTAGCTTTATTTTTATTCATTCACAGGGGGTGGGCTTCGCTGGCTGGGCCAGCATTTATACAGCTGTCTGTAAGTCTCTATTGTCTCAAGGTGCCTTGATTCTCCCTCAGTATATTCATTGTTTACCTTCACCAGGCATGGCCAGGGAACCTACGTATACGCCCTGACAGGTTCCAAGTATAAGGGAACCTGGGTCCATGGAAAGCAGGTCGAGGCTGGAGAGCTCATTCACCTGAACCATCGCTACCAGGGCAATTTCCTCAATAACAATGTAAGTAGTTTTCTGGCATGTATCTAGACAGTGTGTCACCTCACCACAGTCTGACCCTTAGGTCAGTGGACTTCCTCAATCACATACAGTCATCAAGTTGTGAGCATGAGCCTTTTTCTTATTTGTTCACGGGATGTGGTTGTCACTGGCTGGGCCAGCATTTATTGCCCATCCCTTATTGCCCTTGAGAAGGTGGTGATGAGCTGCCTTCTTGAACCGCTGCAGTCCATGTGGTTAGGTACACCCACAGTGCTGTTAAGGAGGGAGTTCCAGGATTTTGACCCGGCGACAGTGAAGGAATGGCCGATATATTTGCAAGTCAGGATGGTGAATGGCTTGGGGGGAACTTCCAGTTGGTGGTGTTCCCATCTATCTGCTGCCCTTGTCCTTCTAGATGGTAGTAGTCGTGGGTTTAGAACTTACTGCCTAAGGAGCCTTGGTGAGTTGCTGCAGTGCATCTTGTAGATGGTACACACTGCTGCTACTGTGCGTCGGTGGTGGGGGGAGTGAATGTTTAAGGTAGTGGATGAGGTGCCAATCAAGCGGGCTGCTTTGTCCTGGATCGTGCCGAGCTTCTTGAGTGTTGTCCATCATCTACAAGGCACTCATCCAGACAAGTGGGGAGTATTCCATCAATTCCCAACTTGTGCCTTGTAGATGGTGGACAGGCTTTGGGGAGTCAGGTGGTGAGTTACTCACCACAGGATTCCCAGCCTCTGACCTGCTCTTTTTAGCCACAGTATTTGTATGTTCAGTTTTTAGTCAATGGTAACCCCCAGGATGCTGATAGTGGAGGATTCAGTGATGGTAATGACATTGAATTTCATGATGGTTAGATTCTCTCTTGTTGGAGATGGTCATTGCCTGGCACTTGTGTGGCACGAATGTTACTTGCCACTTGTCAGCCCAAGCCTGGATATTGTCCAGGTCTTGCTGCATTTGGACATGCAGTGCATCAGTATCTGAGGGGTCATGAATGGTGCTGAACATTGTGCAATCATCAGCGAACATCCCCACTTCTGACCTTATGATGGAAGGAAGGTCATTGATGAAGCAGCTGAAGATGGTTGGGCGGAGGACAATACCCTGAGGACCTCCTGCAGTGATGTCCTGGAGCTGGGATGACTGGCCTCCAACAACCACAACCATCTTCCTTTGAGCTAGGTATGACTCCAACCAGCGGAGAGTTTTCCCCTTCACACCCCCCCGGCCCCACCAGCAATCCCCCGATCCCCAGGACGCTCAGGCATCTTAGAATCACAGAATCACTGTGCAGAAGAGGCCCTTCGGCCCATCGAGTCTGCACCGACACGTCAGAAACACCTCACCTACCTACCTAACCCCATTTACCAGCACTTGGTCCATAGCCTTGAATGTTAAGACGTGCCAAATGCTCACCCAGGTACATCCTGTGAGGCAACCCACCTCCACCACCCTCCCAGGCAGTGCATTCCAGGCCATCACCACCCTCTGGGTAAAAACGTTTTTCCTCACATCCCTCCTAAACCTCCTGCTCCTCACCTTGAACTTATATCCCCTTGTGACTGACCCTTCATCTAAGGGGAACAGCTGCTCCCTATCCACCCTGTCCATGCCCCTCATAATCTTGTACACCTCGATCAGGTCGCCCCTCAGTCTTCTCTGCTCCAACGAAAACAACCCAAGTCTATCCAACCTCTCTTCATAACTTAAATATTTCATCCCAGGCAACATCCTGGTGAATCTCCTCTGCACCCGTTCCAGTGCAATCACATCCTTCCTATAATTTGGCGACCAGAACTGCACACACTACTCCAGCTGTGGCCTCACCAAGGTTCTATATAACTCCAACATGACCTCCCTACTTTTGTATTCTATGCCTCGATTGATAAAGGCAAGTGTCCCATATGCCTTTTTCACCACCCCACTAACATGCCCCTCCGCCTTCAGAGAACTATGGACACACACGTCAAGGTCCCTTTGTTCCTCAGAACTTCCTAGTGTCATGCCGTTCATTGAATACTTCCTTGTCAAATTACTCCTTCCAAAGTGTATCACCTCACATTTTTCAGGGTTAAATTCCATCTGCCACTTATCTGCCCATTTGACCATCCTGTCTATATCTTCTTGTAGCCCAAGACACTCAACCTCACTATTAACCACCCGGCCAATCACTGTGTCATCCGCAAACTTACTAATCCTACCCCTCACATAGTCATCTATGTCGTTTATATAAATGACAAATAATAGGGGACCCAGCACAGATCCCTGTGTTACGCCACTGGACACTGGCTTCCAGTCACTAAAGCATCCTTCTGTTATCACCCTCTGTCTCCTACAACTAAGCCAATTTTGAATCCACCTTATCAAATTACCCTGTATCCCATGTGGGACCTTGTCAAAGGCTTTGCTGGAATCCATATAAACTACATCAACTACACTACCCTCATCTACACACCTGGTCACCTCCTCAAAAAATTCAATCAAACTTGTTAGGCATGACCTCCCTCTGACAAAGCCATGCTGACTATCCCTGATCAAACCTTGCCTCTCCAAGCGGAGATAGATTCTCTCCTTCAGAATTTTCTCCAATAGTTTCCCTACCACTGACGCGAGACTCACTGGTCTGTAGTTCCCTGGCTTATCTCTACAACCCTTCTTAAATAGCGGAACCACATTAGCTGTTCTCCAGTCCTCTGGCACCTCCCCTGTGGCCAGAGAGGAATTAAAAATTTGGGTCAGAGCTCCTGTGATCTCCTCCCTTGCCTCCCTCAGCAGTCTGGGACACAAATCATCCAGACCTGGAGATTTGACCAATTTTAAGCCTGGCAACGCCTCCAATACCTTGTCACTCCCTATATCAATTTGTTCAAGAACCTCACAGTCTCTCTCCCCAAGCCTGTACCCTCCCTATTTTCTTTTTGAACGCCCCCCACTGTTCCTCTGTAGATTTCCCCACAAGTAGCTGTTCCCAGTCTACCTTAGCCAGATCCTGCCTTATTTTACTAAAATCTGCTCTCCCCCAAACCAAAACATTTTTTTGCAACTTGTCTATTTCTTTGTCCATAACAAATTTAAACTGTACCATGTTGTGGTCGCTATCACTAAAATGCTCCCCCACCACCACCTCAGCCACCTGTCCGGCTTCATTCCCCAGAATTAGGTCCAGCACTGCGCCGTCCCTTGTTGGATCCTCTACATATTGACCAAAAAGTTCTCCTGTACACATTTCAAGAAATCCACTCCATCCAAGCCCTTAACACTATGTCAATCCCAATTAATGTTGGGAAAGTTGAAATCACCTAATATAATTACCCTATTGTTATTGTTTTTACACACCTCCGCAAATTGTGCACAAATTTGCTCCTCAATTTCCCCTTGACTATCTGGGGGTCTATAATAAACACCTAATAATGTGACTGCCCCTTTTTTATTCCTAAGCTCTACCCACAAAGCTTCATTCGATGCTCTCTCCAAGATATCATCTCTCCTTACTGCAGTAACTGACTCCTTAACTAATAATGCAACGCCTCCTCCTCTTTTACCCCCTCCCCTCTCTCGCTCCAATATCCCGGAATGTTGAGCTGCCAATCCTGCTCCTCCCTCAACCACGTCTCAGTGATGGCTACTGTATCACAATTCCACGTGTCAATCCTCACCCTTAACTCATCCGTTTTGCCTGTAATACTCCTGGCATTAAAGTAGAGGCCATCCAGCCTTGCCTTACTCCCTTGAAACTTAATGCAGCTGTGCTCCCTCTGATTTGATTGTTTTACTGTGTTATGACGTGTCCCTATTCTGCTAACAATCTGTGTCTCCTCCCCCTGCCGAATTAGTTTAAACTCCTCCCAACAGCACCAGCAAACCTACCCACAAGGATGTTAGTCCCGCTCTGGTTCAGATGTGGACCGTCCCACTTGTACAGGTCCCACCTTCCCCAGAAACGGTCCCAGTGATCCAGGAATCTAAAACCCTCCCTCCTGCACCAACTCTTAAGCCACGTATTCATCTGTGCTATTCTCATATTTCTGAGCTCACTAGCACGTGGCACTGGGAGTAATCCAGAGATTACAACCTGAGAGGTCTTGCTTTTCAGTCTACTGCTTAACTCCCTGAATTCTTGATGCAAGACCTCATCCCTCTTTCTACCTATATCATTGGTACCAACGTGTACCATGACCTCTGCCTTATCACCCTCCCCCTTCAGGATGCCCTGCAGCTGTCTTGATATCACACTTGGTCAGTTGCTGCCTTGATGTCAAGAGCCGTCACTCTCACCTCACTCCTGGAATTCAGCTCTGGAGCCTGGGCACATGGAGCCTGGGCACATGGATTCTGTGTGTATCTTCACAAGTTACACTCATCAGGCTATTTTGGATGGTGACCACAAAGCCTGAACAAGGGGACTACTCTGAGAATGATGATCCCGGATCTGAGCCATGCCTTCCGCCAGAGAGCAGTTATACCAGGCGTGTGAGCTGGAAAGCAGGGGGCAGGAGGGCCAGGTGGGTGGGGGGGGGGGGGGAGGGGGGAGGGGGCGGTGTGGGGGTGGGGGTGGGGTGGTCCTGGCATCCCAGGATGGGAGGGAAGCATAACTGTGAGAGCAGAATGATCTTCCAAAGCATTCCATCAATCGTCTTCTCACAATGTGAGTGGCAGAGCACTGGATCAATTGTTGAGAGTTGTACTAAGATTTGTTTTGCTTCATCCTGCAGCCTACAGGTCCAGGGAAATACATCTTTGACTTTGGCTGTGAGCAGCACGGTGAATATCTTCAGACAGAACAGGTAAATCCCATGAGAGCCAGGTTGCTAACAGAATTGCATGGCAAAGCTGAATATTAATGTCTGGGAGTCATCAGTGACTGGAGCCTGAATGTGAGGCCTGTGGTCATTTAGTGTCCCATGTGTTTCCAGGGTTATGTAAGGAAGAGTATTGGAAAATTCATAGAATCATTGAAACTTATAACACAGAAGGTGGCCATTCAGCCCACTGTGCCTGTGCTGATTCTTTGAAAGGGTTTAGTCCCACATCCCTGCTCTTTGTCCGTAACTCGGTCAGTTCCTCATTCTCAAATCCCTCTCTGACTGCCTTTTAAAATTATTTATGGAATCGGCTTCTACCATCTTTTCAGGTCAACTGCTCCAACCCTGACAATTCTCTGAGTGAAAAATTCTTTCTTTTCCTCTCTAGATTTTTTTCCAATGATTTTAAATCCATATTCTCTGGTTATAGACTCATTCCCTAGAGAGAATAGATTTCCTCTATGTACCCAATCAAAACCTCTCATCATTTTAAAATTAAAAACTTCCATCATCAGGTACCTCTCTCGAACCTTCTCTGTTCAAAGGAGAACAGTTTTAACTTTTCCATTATATCTCCTATAACTGAGGTTCCTGATTCCTGGCAACTTCCTGGTAAACCTCCTCTGTAGCCTTTCTCAGGCTTTTACACCTTTTCTGGAGTGTGCTGCTCAGAATTTTCCACAATACTCTAGCTGAGGCCTAACCAGTGATCTCTAAAGTCCGAGCATGATCTCTTTGCTTTTAGATTCTATCCCTCTATTTACAAACCCAGGAATCCCATGTGCTGGTTTAACCATCTTATCAACTGGTCCTCCACCTTTAAGGTTTGGTGTTTATGGACACCAAGGTCTTTCTCCTAATCTACATTAATAGTGTAATGTGCTTCCATATTCATTACCCAAAGGGCATCACTTATACTCAAGAAAGCCAGTTGGTGAAGGATAGACCCAAAGCCAATCTTTATTCAAACATTTATTTACCGAGTGAAACGTGACACACCTCCTAACTCAACTGCCCACAAATTCATTGAGCATCTCTTTATACTCTTCTGAGTTTTTAAAAATTCATTCACAGGATGTGGGCGTCGCTGGCTGGGCCAGCATTTATTGCCCTTCCCTAGTTGCCCTTCAGAAGGTGGTGGTGAGCTGCCTTCTTCAACCGCTACAGTCCATGTGGTGTAGGTACACCCACAGTGCTGTTAGGGAGGGAGTTCCAGGATTTTGACCCAGCGACAGTGAAGGAACAGCGATATATTTCCAAGTCAGGATGGTGAGTGGCTTGGAGGGGAACTTCCAGGTGGTGGTGTTCCCATTTATCTCTGCTGCCCTTGTCCTTCTAGATGATAGTGGTAGTGGGTTTAGAAGGTGCTGTCTAAGGAGCCTTGATGAATTCCTGCAGTGTCTTGTAGATGGTACACACTGCTGCTACTGTGTGTCGATGGTGGAGGGAGTGAATGTTTGAGGATGTGGTGCCAGTCAAGTGGGCTGCTTTGTCCTGGATGGTGTCAAGCTTCTTGAGTGTTGTTGGAGCTGCACTCATCCAGGCAAGTGGGGAGTATTCCATCACATCCCTGACTTGTGCCTTGTAGATGGTGGACAGGCTTTGGGGAGCCAGGAGGTGAGTTACTCATCACAGGATTCCTAGCCTCTGACCTGCTCTTGTAGCCACTGTATTTATATGGCTAGTTCGGTTTAGTTTCTGGTCAATGGTAACCCCCAGGATGTTGACAGTGGTGGATTCAGTGATGGTAATGCCATTCAATGTCAAGGGGCAATGCTTAGATTCTCTCTTGCTGGAGATGGTCATTGCCTGGCACTTGTGTGGCACGAATGTTACTTGCCACTTGTCAGCCCAAGCCTGGATATTGTCCAGGTCTTGCTGCATTTGGACATGGACTGCTTCAGTATCTGAGGAGTTGCAAATGATGCTGAACATTGTGAAATCATCAGCGAACATCCCCACTTCTGACCTTATGATGGAAGGAAGGTCATTAATGAAGCAGCTGAAGATGGTGGGGCCGAGGACACTACCCTGAGGAACTCCTGCAGTGATGTCCTGGAACTGAGGCGATTGACCTCCAACAACCATAACCATCTTCCTTTGTGTTAGGTATGACTCCAACCAGCGGAGAGTTTCCCCCCTGATTCCCATTGGCTCCAGTTTTGCTAGGACCCTTGATGCCACACTGAGTCAAATGTGGCCTTGATGTCAAGGACAGTCAGTCTCACTTCACCTCTGGAGTTCAGCTCCTTTGTCCATATTTGAACCAAGGCTGTAATGAGATCTGGAACTGAGTGGCCCTGGCGGAACCCAAACTGGGCAAAAGTGAGCAGGTTATTGCTAAGCAACTGCCACTTGATAGCACTGCTGATGACCCCTTTCATTACTTTACTGATGATGGAGAGTAGACTGATGGGGCGCTAATTGGCCGGGTTGGATTTGCCCTTCATTTTGTGTATGGGACATACCTGGGCAATTTTCCACATAGTCGGTTAGATACCAGTGTTGTAGCTGTCCTGGAACAGCTTGGCTAGGGGCGCGGCAAGTTCTGGAGCACAAGTCTTCAGTACTGTTACTGGAATATTGTCAGGGCCCATAGTCTTTGCAGTATCCAGTGTCTTCAGCTGTTTCTTGATATCACGTGGAGTGAATCGAATTGGCTGAAGACTGGCATCTGTGATGCTGGGGACCTCCAGAGGAGGCTGAGATGGATCATCCATTCAGCATTTCTGGCTAAAGTTTTTTGCAAATGCATCAGCTTTATCTTTTGCACTGATGTGCTGGGTTCCTCCATCATTGAGGGTGAGGATATTTGTGGAGCCTCCTCCTCCAGTGAGCTGTTTAATTGTCCACCACCATTCACAACTGGATGTGGCAGGACAGCAGAGCTTAGATCTGATCCATTGGTTGTGGATGTGCTTAGCTCTGTCTATCACTTGCTGTTCATGCTGTTTGGCACACAAGTAGCCCTGTGTTGTAGCTTCACCAGGTCGACACCTCATTTTTTAAGGTGTGCATGGTGCTGCTCCTGACATGCCCTCCTGCACTGTTCATTGAACCAGGGTTGATCCTCTGGCTTGATGGTAATGGTAGAGTGGGGGATATGTTGGACCATGAGGTTACAGATTGTGTTCGAGTACATTTCTGCTGCTGCTGATGGCCCACAGCACCTCATGGATGCTCAGTCTTGAGTTGCTAGATCGGTTTGAAATCTATCCCATTTAGCACGGTGGTAGTGCCACACAACACGATGGAGGGTATCCTCAATGTGAAGGGGGACTTCATCTCCTCAATAACTGTGTGGTGGTCATTCTTACCGATACTGTCATGGACAGATGCATCTGCAACAGGCAGATTGGTGGGAATGAGGTCAAGTATGTTTTTCCCTCTTGTTGGTTCCCTCCCCACCTGCTGCAGACCCAGTCTAGCAGCTATGTCCTTTAGGACTCGGCCAGCTCGGTCAGTAGTGGTACTACCGAGCCACTCTTGGTGATGGACATTGAAGACCCCCACCCAGAGTACATTCTGTACCCTTGCCACCCTCAGTGCTTCCTCCCAAGTATTGTTCAACATGGAGGAGCACTGACTCCTCAGCTGAGGGAGGGTAGTAATCAGCAGGAGGTTTCCTTGCCCATGTTTGACCTGATACCATGAGACTCCATGGGGTCCGGAGTTGATGTTGAGGACTCCCAGGGCAACTCCCTCCTGACTGTATACCACTGTGCCACCACCTCTGCTGGCTCTGTCCTGCTGGTGGGACAGGACATACCCAGGGATGGTGATAGTGGTGTCTGAGACATTATCTGTCAGAGATGACTATGTCAGGCTGTTGCTTGACTGACTAGTCTGTGGGACAGCTCTCCCAATTTTGGCACTAGCCCCCAGATATTAATAATGAAGACTTTGCAAGGTCAACAGGGTTGGGTTTGTTGTTGTCTTTTCCGGTGCCTAGATTGATGCCGGGTGGTCCGTCCGGTTTCATTCCTTATTGGAGTTTCATACGACTGAGTGGCCTGCTAGGCCATTTAAGAGTCAACCACATTGCTGTGGGTCTGGAGTGTAATGTAGGCCAGACCAGGTAAGGATGAGAGATTTCCTTCCCTGAAGGACATTAGTGACCCAGATGGGTTTTTTAACAACAATCATTAGACTTTTAATTCCAGGTTCAAATTTCACCATCTGCCGTGGTGGGATTTGAACCTGGATCCCAGGAGCATTATCTTGGGTTTCTGGATTACCAGTCCAATGACAATACTACTATACCCATTTTAAATTAGGATCCTTAAAGTATTCTAATATCATTACTTTGTTTTTGTTACATGCCTTTGAAATTTGCCAACAGTTTGCTCATCTATCTCCTTCGCACTTATTGAAACTCTAAAAGAAAACTCCTGATATCAGTCTCCTCCTGTTCATCAGGCCAAACTGATTCAGTCTTAGAACCATCGAGCAAATTCTATTTAGAACTGCTGCATTCTCCTTAATCAATACTGCCAGCATTCTCTTCTCTTCTCCCTCTCTCCTTCTTGTACACCTGGAATATTCAACCAATCCATGGTGTAAATATTCAACCCAAGTCAGAACCTGGCAGAGATTGAGTGATACCAGCAGCGTTATGATGTAGTTTAACTTCTCAATTTGGTTGATTGGTTCTAATTTTTCCCAACGCAAATGGTAGGGAGATAAAAATGAGAGTTGGATAGATTTTGTGTATAAGAGGATTATTTCCATGCGGTACAGCTACTGGCAGACATGCACATCCAAGCACCTGAACAGCAATCCCATGGTCATCTGCAGTCACATTGGTAGATGATATAATGAGCAGTTACAGCTGACTCAGACTAACTGGTTGCCCTTATTCTGGCCTTGTCCATGAAGCCGGGAGTTACAGTAATTGAGAAATTGCTGGATGCAAAAACACCAAGGTCCACATCGCTCGACACAACAATAATGGAGTTCTTGACTAGTAACAGTGATCAATCTCTATCAATTAGTCTATAAAAGACCAAGTCATGAGGGACAGAACTCAGGCGTGCGTCCCGACGTCACCAGGCGTCATTCAGACCTTCAGTTCAGCGGGCGCGCACCGAAATCAGCAGCACACCCACCGAACTGTAAAAGGCCTAGTAAGGTCGTTAATGATTTAATTAAGCTGGTTGTCTGGGCTGCCCGTCCAACCTTAAGGTGCCCAGGCGGCCTTTGCATTTATCATGAAACCTCATCCACAGGTGGGATAAGGTTTCATGAAGTGTTTATAAATTGAATAAAAATTTTTATAAAAATTCACTATTGACATGTCTCAGCTCATGTGACACTGTCATATGAGGGGACATGCCTGAATAACTTTGTTTTTTATTTATTTAAATTTTTCATAATCAGACTAATCTCCTTGTGGCAGCTCGGTGCCTCAGGAAGATTTCTGCACAGGCTGTAGCCCCGGCTCAGCCTCCTCCCGCCACCTGCACAGGGAGCGCTCAGTGCTTCCGGGTGCACATCACACTGGGTGGGCCTTAATTGGCCCGCCCAAGTAAAATAGCCGTGTGCAACCGATTGCAGGCAACAATCGGCTATGTGCCACCCACACCCACTCCCGCTCAGCCCCCACCCCCCAATGGGGAGAAAATTCTCCCCATGGAGTACAGTTTATTTCACTGTGATGTGGGTATCAAATCAATCAGCTTCACGTGGGGTATAAACTGAATCAGGGGCACATGGGGTATAAACTGAATCAGGGGCACGTGGGGTATAAACTGAATCAGGGGCATGTGGGGTATAAACTGAATCAGGGGCACATGGGATATAAACTGAATCAGGGGCACATGGGGTATAAACTGAATCAGGGGCATGTGGGGTATAAACTGAATCAGGGACACGTGGGGTATAAACTGAATCAGGGGCATGTGGGGTATAAACTGAATCAGGGGCATGTGGGGTATAAACTGAATCAGGGACACGTGGGGTATAAACTGAATCAGGGGCATGTGGGGTATAAACTGAATCAGGGACACGTGGGGTATAAACTGAATCAGGGGCACGTGGGGTATAAACTGAATCAGGGGCATGTGGGGTATAAACTGAATCAGGGGCATGTGGGGTATAAACTGAATCAGGGGCATGTGGGGTATAAACTGAATCAGGGACACGTGGGGTATAAACTGAATCAGGGGCATGTGGGGTATAAACTGAATCAGGGGCATGTGGGGTATAAACTGAATCAGGGGCATGTGGGGTATAAACTGAATCAGGGACACGTGGGGTATAAACTGAATCAGGGGCATGTGGGGTATAAACTGAATCAGGGGCATGTGGGGTATAAACTGAATCAGGGACACGTGGGGTATAAACTGAATCAGGGGCATGTGGGGTATAAACTGAATCAGGGACACGTGGGGTATAAACTGAATCAGGGGCACGTGGGGTATAAACTGAATCAGGGGCATGTGGGGTATAAACTGAATCAGGGGCATGTGGGGTATAAACTGAATCAGGGGCATGTGGGGTATAAACTGAATCAGGGACACGTGGGGTATAAACTGAATCAGGGGCACATGGGGTATAAACTGAATCAGGGGCATGTGGGGTATAAACTGAATCAGGGGCATGTGGGGTATAAACTGAATCAGGGGCATGTGGGGTATAAACTGAATCAGGGGCATGTGGGGTATAAACTGAATCAGGGGCATGTGGGGTATAAACTGAATCTGCTTGATATGCAGTACAAACTGAATCAGGGGCACATGGGGTATAAACTGAATCAGGGGCACGTGGGGTATAATCTGAATCAGGGACACATGGGGTATAAACTGAATCAGGGGCATGTGGGGTATAAACTGAATCAGGGGCATGTGGGGTATAAACTGAATCAGGGGCACGTGGGGTATAAACTGAATCAGGGGCATGTGGGGTATAAACTGAATCAGGGGCATGTGGGGTATAAACTGAATCTGCTTGATATGCAGTACAAACTGAATCAGTGACTTGTTGGATATGCATCTTCACTGATTTTATCTCTCACATGTTTCTGGTGTCTGTATTGGAAAGGGTTTGATGTGCACAGCTTGCAGCTCAGGCACACTGTCCCCAGTCACACCAGGTTGCCCAATGTAGCATGGATTTGTGTGCAGGGTTGCTCACTGTGTTTCTGGTATTTTGCATGAACACCGATATACGGGATGGAGGGGTATTTGCAACTCTTTCGTGAAAACCATTCAGCACTAACCAGGCATGTGTGCATCAATGTAGTTCCATTCCATCCTTCAGCTCTCCCTTCTCAGCCCTCTATATACACTGTTATTTCACTTCTGGCTCCCGATCATAACCTGCCTTCATCCTGTGAAAACCGTGCAGAACCCTACCTTATCCAATGAAAACATAGCAGTTCCCTGCTTTTGCCCAATGAAAGCTGTTGTAGGGTGTTAGTTACAGTTTGGTAGGTCTGAAGAGGTCTTCATAGTCATTTGTAGGTTATCTGTAAGTCTTTATTGACTCTTAGAACTATTTACAAATATACAGTAATGGGTACAAGCTAGGAGTTGTCTCCATGCTTGCTGGTACACACAGCTCTGTCCCACACGAGACTGACCCTGGGTGCAGGTCATGTGCTCTCTTACATCATTGTGTGGGTGATACCGTACTCAGTCCCTCATTAACCCTATATGTGCCAGACCCTCATACTACACCTCCTTCCAAGTCTTTATCCAGTGTATTTCAGGTGATTATAGTTTTATATCAGATGATATAGTCTTACATTGTTGTTACTATCGTACATTTACATTGTCAATACTATATTATCACTACCCCATCTCCCCTCTTCAAGTGCTTGAATTCAAAGGGTCAGGCGGTCTGGAGGCCTTATAACCCATCCATATCTCATTTGCACCACTGTTTGAGGAGTGGTAGGCTCTGTCGCTGCTGGTTCTTCCTGTAGGTTTGGAGCTTGTTCTGACGTCTGGGTATGTTTTCATCCTTTGTTCCATTGTTTTGTGTTGAACCGCACTTGGTCGGTTCAGCTGTTGCACTGCTCGGTGGTTGCTACCCTAATCTGTTTCTGCGGGGTGGACAAACATTATATTCATCTCTTTGTCATTTCTTTCACCTCTCCCGTCATCGTGTGGGTCATGGCGGCATCCTCTGTGGCGGAGGATGAGCATTCCTGTGACTAGAATGAGGTTTAGTTGTACACTCACCTGTGTTTCACTGTCGGCAGTGGATGGCCGCTCCCAGGTTGCAGCATCTTTTGTGGCTTTGACATGCTGCTGGGAGCATGTGCTCAGTGGTTGCAGTGTTGACCTGCTGTACCGTCGTCAGAGCTGCAAGTTGAAGGTCATCGGATTGCTGATCGCTCCCTGTTACATCCTCCACTGGAGGTATCGCGGTTACCTCCTGGGTGGTTGGCTGTCTGATCATTGAATTTTTTCTGGCACCTGTAACGAGAATGGACAAACCTGCTCCGCAAAGAGAGAAGGCAGTTCAGAGCTCAAGTCCCAGTCAAGATACTCTTTTTTGTTTGAGTACTTGGGAACGTGCAGCTCCGTATGATTAATGATAGTGGTTGTCTTGACATCTTCTGGCATTTTGAGGAGATCCAGGGCTACACAGGCATCTCCGCTCAAGAGAGAGAAAGGCTGGTTGTAATGACGTACATCAGCTCGAAGATTTGTTTGCCGTCATCCCTTAGTGGTCCCAGAATCATGCCTATGGCTAGAAGTCAGATTCCCCCAGGCCCATGGAGTGGTGTGTCTGTTGTTCGAAGCCATGGTTCTTTGTCCAACAGGACTGTTACCCCGGCATCTGTGTCTAATTTTAAATCTAATAAATGGCCATTGACTGAAGCATCCACATTCCAAATGAGAAACCCAAGATCTTTCACCTCACCCAAGAAGTGTGGCTGTGTGTCTTCTGGGCTTGCAGTCTCCACCTCTTGATGGTCTTTGGGCCTTCTGTGTGTTTCAGAGTTTTTTGCCCTGCATAGTTTGCGTAGTGTCCAATTCTGTTGCATTGAAAGCATTGGGCTGAAATTGCAGGACATTGATCTCACCTGAGCTGGAGCTTTGCTCCGCAGCATTGAGCATTGACATGGTCACTCTGCTGGCTGGTTCAGGTATTGCTTTCCCTGGCCTGGAGTGTCCCTGTGCCTTTGTTCTTTAACCAGTTGAACTGTGGGTTGGCCTCTGCACCACAGTTTATTTTCTCCCCTTAAAATGGTTCTTGTGCTGCTCACGGAGTTCTGACTGCCTAACTATCTGGATAAAAGCAAAATACTGCAGCTGCTGGAAATCTGAAACAAAAACAGAAAATGCCAAGAAACAGAAAAACAGAAACTGCCCCCTCTCCCTACCCCATCTCTTACAGGGCCATCTGTTACTTGTTCCATGTTGTTCTTTCACACAATGCTACCCTTGTTCTGCTTTTATCACATTCTGGCTTCTTACCTTTACACCACTATCAGCAACTTTTTTTAACCCTTACCACTACCATTAACACTCCCTTTGTCCTTTAGTTCATGAAACCTTTGTCAATCTCTCCTTTGTCCCTACCTATCGCTGGCCTTCTATCCAGCTTCACCTGCTCCACCCTCCTTAGACAGTATAAATTTCATCACATTTCTACTTCTCTTCAGCTCTGAAGAAGAGTCATACGGGCTCGAAACATTAACCCTGTTCCTCTCTCCACAGATGCTGCGGGACCTGCTGAGTTTTTTCCAGCATTTTCGGTTTTTGTAACTATCTGAATTGCCTTTTCCAGAGTTAGATCTTCCTTTGCTTACATGAGGTCAGAGAGTGCTGTGACTGCTCCTACTTCTACCACTGTTCTGTCTCTGATGAGTTCAGATTTTAAGTCTCCATATTTGCAACTTTCTGCCAACCTGTATAGATCATTCATGAATGAATTGATAGGTTCTCCTGGCTGATGGACTCGCTTGTTAAGTTTAGCTCTTTCGAACATTTTATTGCTTCTTAGATTGAAATAAACATCGAAAGGTTTTAGTACTCCTTCAAATTTAGTAGATGATTCATTGATTCCCTGTCTTGCAATAATGTTGTCTGCAATCGAACCTACCAAGCAAAGCAATGTGCTGACCTGCTCTGCTTCTAACTTCTTGTTTAAACCTGAAGCAATGCAGTATCTTAGGGATGTTTTCCCCAAAGTCCCCAATTATGTGATTGATCTGGCTGTGTCTTGGATTAGTCTAAATTGATTTGAAAGTGTGGAATTCTGATCCACGGTTCAGTTTTCACATGCGTAGGTTCTGCTTTAAGACCTTTCTGAATTTCAAGATGGTGTCTCCGTTCACTTGGAGACAAAGGGATTTCTGGCGCTTACCAGTTTTAGTGGCATCGTGCTCAACTTGAAAAAAAGAATGAACAATAGCTGCCTGGATAGACTGCTTGCACAGGTCTCTTGCTCAGCATTTTACTTTAAAATTGCAAATTTGTTGAATCCAGGCTTTTGCCTTTCCTTAGCTGAGTTTAGAAGTCTCGATTCGTCTGGATGATTTAATTAGTTATTTTTCCCATTTTGGAGCGAGCTTGGATGCCACATGTTCAGGTGCTGACCAGGCACAGTCTCCAGTATTTTAGATTTTCTCTGTATTTTCTGCGAGGTTTTGGGTTTTTCCACAAGCTGCCACCATGTTCGATACAGTTCGGTAGGTCTGAAGAGGTCTTCATAGTCTTACGTAGGTTAACTGTAAGTCTTTACTGACTCTTAGAACTATTTACAAATTTACAGTAAAGGGTACAAGCTTGGAGCTGTCTCCATGCTTGCTGGTACACACAGCTCTGTCCCACGTAGATTGACCCTGGGTGTGGGTCATATGCTTTCTTACATCACTGTGTGGGCGGTAGCGTACTCAGTCCCACATTAACCCTGTGGGGCAGAATTTTATGGCCCCGTTGCAGCAGGGGCTGTAAAATGTGGTGAGCCATTCAAAAGTCCATTGACGTCGGCAAAACCCGGGAAAATCCTGCCGGCATAAAATCTCGCCCTATATGTGCCAGACACTTATACTACAAAAGCCAAGCAGGTCCCTGCCTTATCCAATGAAAACCAAGTAGAACAATGTTCATATTTGTGCTCCACTCAAACCTCCTCCCATTTTTCCTCATCTAAATCTATCAGCCTAACCTTCTATTCCTTTCTCCCTAATATCCTTGTTTAGTTTCCCCATAAATGCATCTATACTATATCCCTCAACCACTCTCTGTTGTAGCGAGTTCCATGTTCTCACCACTCTCTGGGTAAAGATTGGATTTCGTGATGACTATCTTGTATTGATGGCCTCTAGTTCTGGAAACATTCTCTCTGTACCCATACTATCAAAACCTTTCATCATTTTAAAGACTCCCTATTATGTTAACCCCTCAGTCTTTTTTCAAGTACAGTCCTGTCTTTGCTCAGTGTCCACCTGTGCAATTTCCCAAAGTTAGTTTCCCTAGAAACCAACTTGACCATTTCTGGTCTTCCTTTGTGTGGCAAATCCTCACTTCTAGATTGTTCACTTTTCACCCAACTGCTCCTGAAACTAACTATGGCAGTGAATGATCCACAGTTTGTGCATGGTGTACTGACCTTGACCAGGCCATAGGAGGACCAGGGCTAGGGAAGAAACACTACTTAGTAACCCAGCCCTGTCAGCTCTCTAGTTCCCACTGCTGGGAAGTATGTATCAGGTGAAGAATGGATTGTGCTGACAATCCCTGTATGGAACAATACTTGAGTAACAGCCTCTTCTGCAAGGATCTGTGGATTGTGCTCCAAAGATTTGGATGTCTTAGAAACCTAATTAGAATCCTATAATTGTTTCATGATGATATGAGTACAACTGTCTTGAGTGGGAGATCTGAAACAGATGCCTTCAAAATCCGTTCTGGGGTCAGGAAAGGCTGTGTGACAGCCCCCATACTATTTACAATCTACCTGACAGTGGCTATTCACTTCATCAAAGATCAACGGCCCCCTGGTGTCAGCATTAAATACCATCCAGATGGAAAATTCTTTAAACCTCAGTCGCCTCTGTGCCAAAACTAAGCTGAGCACCATAGACATACACGATCTACAGTTTGCAGATGACTGCAGTGGCATTGTCCATTCTGCACCAAATTTGCAAATCACTCTTGATCTCTTCAATTCTGCTTACAGGAAATTCGGCCTGTCCTTGAATGTTGCCAAAACAAAACTCATATATCAACCCACCTGGTCAGTCAAATAATCCATCTCCCATATATGTTGAAGGAGAGACTCTAGATTATGTTTAGCAGTTCCCATACCTTGGCAGCCACCTCTCTCAAAAGGCCCCCATAGACGAAGAGATCCAACTGCGCCAGCTCAGCCTTCTACAAAATAAAGAAGCGGTGTTGTTTCACAGCAAAAACCACCTCCCACCCCCCGCAATGTACAGAGACATTGTCATCACCACATTCATGTACTGCAGAGAGACCTGGACTGTGTATCAGCGACACACACAGTGCTAGAGAAATTCCATCAGCAATGCCTCTGCCACGTCCTCCAGGTTTAATGGGAGGACTGTCAAACAAATCCTTAAAGGATGTGAGGGACAGGCCAGAAAATTATATACTGCTCAGTCTGACTTCGGTGGTGGGCAAATTATTGGAAACAATTCTGAGAGACAGGATTAACTGTCACTTAGAAAGGCACAGATTGATCAGGGGTAGTCAGCGTGGTTTTGTTAGGGGAAGATCGTGTCTTACTAATTTAATCAAATTTTTTGAGGAAGTAACAAGGAGGATTGATGAGGGTAGTGCAGTGGATGTTGTTTACATGGATTTCAGTAAGGCATTTGATAAGGTCCCACATGGGAGACTGGTCAGGAAAGTGAGATCCCATGGGATAAAGGGGAAGGTGGCAGGTTGGATCCAAAAGTGGCTCAGTGACAGGTAAGAAAGAGTAATGGTTGATGGGTGCGTTTGCGAATGGAAAACGGTTTCCAGTGGTGTTCCAAAGGGCTCAGTGTTGGGGCCCTTGCTGTTTGTTGCATATGTCAATGATTTTATGCTTAAATGTGGGAGGCATGACTGGGAAATTTGCAGATGACACAAAAATTGGCTGTGTAGTTGATAAAGTGGATAGCTGTCGACTCCAGAATGATACCAATGGTTTGGTTGAGTGGGCGGAGAAGTGGCAAATGGAATTCAGTTTGGAAAAGTGTGAGGTAATGCATTTGGGGAGGGCAAACAGAACAAGGGAATACTCAATAAACAGGAAGTTATTGAGAGAGGTTGAGGAAGTGAGAGACCTTGGAATGCATGTCCACAGGTCCCTAAAGATGGCAGGACAGGTGGACAAGGTGGTAAAGAAAGCATATGAAGTGCTTGCTTTTATTGGATGGGGTATTGAATACAAAAGCAGGGATGTAATGATGGAACTGTATAAAATACTGGTTAGGCCACAGCTGGAATTTTGTATATAGTTCTGGTCACCACATTACAGGAAGGACATAATTGCTCTGGAGAGAGAATAGAGGAGATTTACAAGAATTTTGCCAGGGTTGAAAATTGCAACTATGAGGAGCGATTGGATAGGCTCGGGGTGTTTTCTTTAGAACAGAGGAGGCTAAGGGGTGACCTCATTGAGCTGTACAAAATTATGAGGGGTCTAGATAGGGTAGACAGAAAAGACCTGTTTCCCCTAGCTGAAGGGTCAGTTACCAGGGGACATAGATTTAAGGTGATAGGTAGAAGGATTAGAGGGGATAAGAGGAAAAACGTTATCACCCAGAGGGTGGTGGGCATCTGAAATTCACTGCCTAAGTTGGTGGTTGAGGCTGAAACACTCAACCCATTTAAAAGGTACCTGGATCTGCATCTGAAGCGCTGTAACCTGCAAGACTACAGACCAGGGGCTGGAAAGTGGGATTAAAATGAGCGGCTAGTTTCTTTTTACTCTTTTTGGCCGGCGCAGACATGATGGGCTGAATGGCCTCTTTCTGTACTGTAACTTTTCCATGTTTGTGTCCTTCTTGAAGCCAGCTCCACAAGCATTCAGACAAAACAACAAAATCAACTACAATGGACCGGACACTGGTTGAAAAACGTCTCCTCTGCCAGATCCTGTTTTCCCAACTCTCAAATGGCCAGTCTTCCAGGGAGGACAAAGAAAATGCTTCAAAGACACTCTGAAGCTCTCCTTGAAGTGTGGCAGCGTTGACATTAATGACTGGGAGGATCCTTCTACCCATCGTTCAGAATGGTGACAACTTGTCTATCAAGCTGCATCACACTTTGTATCACAACATCTTCATGATGAGGCAGAGCAGCAGCAGAGAGGGAAAGAGAAGGAAGCAAATCCTACACTCCAGATCCCACTACCTCGTGGGACATCCTGCCCCATGTACCCAAAGATCTGTGGGTCGAGAATCAGCCTCTTCAGTCACATGACAGAAACTCACAACTCTAGACGTCGTCCTCGAATCAATGGACAGTCAACAATGACAACAAGCTAGGTTCCGATAGTATCCCCAAGGAAGCTCTGAATGTTTTCTTCGTATAGAACTGAAAATCAGAAAATATCTCCTCTTAGCTTCTCCTTTGGCAACTTTCCATCTCATGAGATGGTGGTTTGTACTTTGATATTAATCTTCTGCCTCAACTCCATTTTACCATCCACTCCCCATATCCCTTGATTCCCTGAGTGACCAAATAGCTGTCTAACTCAGCCTGAAATGTATTCAATTATGAAACATACACAACTATCTGGGGTAGAGAATTCCAAAGATTCACAACCCTTTTCAGAAATTTCTCAACTCAGTGTTCAATGATGGGCCCATTATCCTGAGACTGTGTCCCTGTGTTCTAGAATACCCGGCCAGGGGAAACAACCTCTCAGCATCTACCCTGTCAAGCCCCTTCAGAATCTTCTATTTTTCAATTAGATCCTTTGCAGAGAGAATAGACCCAATTTACTCAGCCTCTCATCATAGGACAACCCTCTCATCTCTGGAACCTTCACTACTGCTTCCAAGGCAAGTAAGTCCTTCCTTAGATATGGAGACCAAAACTGCACACAGCACTCTAGGTGTGGCCTCATCAAAACCCTATACAATTGTAGCAAGACTTCCTTATTCCTGTACTCCAATCCCCTTGCAATAAAGGCCAACATGCCATTTGCCGTCTTAATCACTCGCTGTACCTGCAGGCTAGCTTTCAATACTCTTGTATGAGTAACTCACGTTCCTCTGAACATCAGCATTTACAAGTTTCATGCCTTTTAAAACATATTCTGCTTTTCTGTTCTTACGACCAAATGAATAATCTCACATTTCCACACATTATGCTTCATCAGCCACTTTGTTCCCCATTCCTCTCCATCCCTCTCAAACCTCCAATTCTCTAACTCTTCCATCTATCTGACCCCTTGAAGCCCTCCATCCCTCGAAGCCTTCCATCCCTCGAATCCCTCCATCCCACGAATCCCTCCATCCCACAAAGCCCTCCATCCCTTGAAGCCCTCCATCCCTCGAAGCCCTCCATCCCATGAAGCCCTCCATCCATTGAAGCCCTCCATCCCTCGAAGCCTTTTAGCCCTCAAAGCCCTCCATCCCTCGAAGCCCTCCATCCCTCGAACAAGTCTGGCCTTCCAAGCCACCCTCCAGCCATCAAAAACCAACCCCCTCACCCTGCACCCCTAGCATCTAATTCCCCTCCAGCTCTCTAACCTCCTCCATCCCCTCCAAATTTCCTTTTCCCTGCTTCTGGTCTCATGTACAACCCCCCACCCTTTTTCTCCACCACTGGTAGCTGTGTCTTCATTCTGGAGGATCCTCCTTAAACCCCCCTGCCTCTCCACCTCCTTTTCCTTCTTTAAGACCCTCTTAAAATTTGCCTCTTTGGTCGTGCTTTTTGTCATCCCCTCCTAATATCTCCTACTTGACTCCATGGCCATGTTTGTCCAATGCTGTCTCTGTGAAGTGCTGTGAATGTTTTTCCGTGTTAAGAGTGTGATATGATTGCAGGTTATTGTTGCTGGTCTGTGTGTTGTATCATGTTCTGTTTTGTGAGAATTCTGTTCATGAAAAATGTGTGTTCTATCTGGGGAGATGGATAAAAAGCTAAAGACGGAGGAATCGAGAGTTTGGCAAGTGGATTGGATGCTTGAAAGGGGAGATAGAGTTGGGGGGGAGTACAAATCCATGAAGGGATTTAATCATTTTTATGTTTTTGGTTATCAGGTTCGCTTTGTCTAGCGAACGCTGCGCCCTTAATTAACACATTAGTTGGTGCTTGAAACAATATAGGCAGAGAGAGCGATTAACTGAACAAACACTGGTGGTTTATTGGAACTAAAAACAGAGCGCTAACACCATGTGTGCTTCTTCAATCACCTCCAGCTCTAGACTTACAGTCACCAAAGTAGCCCACACTGTGTAGTGACTGGTCAATACAGTCACACAGTCAATTAACTACATTCTCTTAAAGGTACATAGCACTCCACTTTACCACATTCCTCCCCCTTTACTTGAAAGTACAATTGACAAGCTTCACAACATCCCAGTTATTTAGGTGAATAACTATTTACAAGTCAAGTCTCTTAGGAGGCTTCCTTGGACGTGTCAAGCATCGTAGCTCAATGGCCTTGGCTGTTTTTCCCAAGACCCCCTTCTCAGGGGTCAACTGTCCACTAGGCTCTTTGGTGGAAGTGAGCAATTTTGAGTCTTTAACCCTCTCAGGCCCCACAGGCCCACCGGTACTTCCAAATCATGTGACATTTCTTCCATGTGCAGTGCAGACTCAAAAGCAAGTGATGATGGCATTCCTTCTTGTGGGACTGTGTCTCTTCTCTGGAGATGATCCACATCTTATCTAATTGATTTATTGATACATTATAGGAGAGGGGTCCTGTCACGGCACTCACTTTGCCTAATAGCCAACTGGACCCATCGCCAAAGTTCTTCACGAGAACTGTGTCTCCCACCATGAAATTTCCTTCATGATTATGGCCATCGTGTCTAGCCTTCTGGGCCTCTTGGCTTCTCTCCACCCTCCCCTCTAAATTTAGCCTGATAAGAGTTAGATGGATGCGGAGACGTCTCTTCATTAGTAATTCTGGTCCAGCAGTACTGATGGTCATGTGTGGCGTAGTCCGGTATGCGAACAGGAACCATGACAATCTGGTGTTGATGGACTCCCCGTCCAGCTGTTTCATCCTAGACTTAAAAGTTGGGACTGCCTGCTCAGCCAAGCCATTAGAGGCAGGGTGGTAAGGTGAGGTTTTGATATGAGTTATTCCATTGAGGGTTATAAACCTGTGGAACTGCCCGCTGGTAAATGCAGTCCTGTTGTCTGACAACAGCACCTCTGGTAACACTGCAAAACTCTGTCACAAATGGTCTATGGTGGCAGCAGATGTGGTTGACTGGACTCTGTAGACATCCATCCACTTGGAGTGGGCGTCTATTAGTAAAAGGAACATCGTGCACAAGAAGGGCCCCACGTAGTCGATGTGGAGGTGCACCCATGGCCTCCCCGGCCATTCCCAGGGGTGCAATAGAGCTAAGGTGGGGTAGCTTTTGTAATCCCTGGCACTGAAGACAACTTTTGACAAGGGTTTCGATGTCCTCATCCATCCCTGGCCATCACAAGTAGCTGCATGCGAGCATCTTCATCCTATTAATGTCAGTGTGAGCGCGATGTAATTCAGCCAGTAATGGCCTTCGCCCTCTCAGGGGCACGATAACCTTTGCTCCCCAGAGCACTATGCTGTCCTGGCAGGCCAGCTCATATCTGCAATTGAAATAGGGCTTCACGTCAACAGACTTTGACTCGCCTGACCATCCATTCAAGACCTGCTCCCGGACATGAGATAAAAGTGGATCTCGGCTTGTCCACTCATGGATTTGTTTGGCCTGGACAGGAGAGGAATCAAAAAAATTTAACACTGGAGAACTGGAACCTTCATGTTGTTGTCTGGCAGGGAGAGGCGGCTCAGTGTGTCAGCATGTATAATCTGGCTTCCCGAACGGTGAATAAAAGTGTATTCGTAACCAGTCAATACCAGTGTCCACCTCTGGATGCGAGCAGATGCAATGGGGGATATCACCTTATCCTCTCCAAATAATCCCAGTAGAGGCTTGTGGTCAGAAATAATGTGAAAATGGCGACCGTAGAGGTATTGATGGAATTTCCGAACACCAAACACAACAGACAAACCCTCCCTCTCAATGTGAGAATATTGTCGCTCTGCAGCACTGAGTGTGCGAGTTGTGTAACCAATGGGTCGTTCGGAGCCGTCCACCATCCAATGTGAAAGTCCAGCCCCTGCTCCATAAGGGGATGTGTCGCAAGTTAAAATCAATTCTTTCTTTGGGTCAAAGTGGCCCAGAAGGGCTGATAATTTTAACAATTGTTTTACCTTCAGAAACACATCCTGGTGTGGAGCTTGCCAAACCCAATCATGGCTTTTCTTAAGCAATGTGTATAACGGAGCCAGTACGGTTGATAGATTTGGGAGAAATTGCCCATAGTAGTTTATCAAACTTAAGAAGGCCTTTAGTTCTGTCGTGTTTCTCGGTGCATAGTGCCTCATGAATAGCCTTGACCTTTTCTTCCACGGGATGCAGGCCCTGCGCGTCGACCTTATGGCCCAAGTAAACTATGTCCTTGGCTTGGAAATACATTTTTCTCACTTCAAGCACAACCCTGTTTGTGAGAAGCATTTCAGCACCTCCTCCAAATTAGCCAAGTGTTCTTTGTCAGTTCGTCCAGAGACTAAGACATCATCCAGATAAACAACGACATGGGGCAGCCCCTGAAGTAGATTTTCCATGGTAGGCTGGAAAACAGCACATACTGCTGAGACCCCAAAGGGTAGTCGAGTATATTGATACAATCCTCGATGTGTATTGATGGTCATGAATTCCCTAGAGCCGCCTTCCAACTCTACCTGCTGGTAGATGTGGCTCATGTTGAGTTTTGAATATTTGCTGCCCCCTGTCAATTTCGAATCCAATTCATCAATCTTCATTATCGGGTGTCTATCAAGTTTGGCCACTCTGTTTACAGGTAACTGATAGTCACTGCATAAGCGAACACTTCAGTCTGGCTTCAGTACAGGTACTATGGGTGCCACCCACTCAGAAAATTGCCCCGGTTGTAAGATACCCAATTTTTCCAGCCTGTTTATCTTGGTATCAACCTTGTCCCATAGAGCATAAAGGAACTGGTCTGGCTCTGATAAATCTGGGGGTTGCGTTAGGGTCTATGTGGATTTTGGCTGTAGCCCACGCAATCTCGGCCCATGGCAATTTAATCTTGTTGAGCCAGTTGTGACCAATTAAACTGGGGCCCGCCCCAGCTCCTACTATAAAGGGTAAATTTGCAGACTGATCCCCATACTGTGCCAGGACTTGACATATCCCTTTCACTCTTATTTCTTCACCTGTATAGGTTTTTAATTTAGTGTCCGATTCTTCTAAACTTGATTCAAGTATCTGAACGTACATTCTCCTGTGACAGACATTGATGCCCCAGTATCGACCTCCATCTTGATGGGTTGTTCATTGACTCTAATGACCACCTGGATTGGCTCAGTTCCACCCACTTTCAGGTTGTATAATGAATAGATGTCAGATTCTGCTTCCTCTGGTTCTTCATCGAGACAGATTTTGCGATTTCTACCGTTATTTTTAAAATGCTGTCTCAGCCGATCCTGACAGTGCCACACATTATGTGACCATTGAGGTGGCAGAAAAAGCATTCGATATTTCTGACACTGAACAATTTCTCCTTTAACTCCTCTCACTTGCTCCAAATAAAAGGTGTGGCTATGGGTACCCGCATGGGCCCCAGCTATGCCTGTCTTTTTATGGGGTATGTGGAACATTCCTTGTTCCAGTCCTACTCCGGCCCCCTCCCACAACTCTTTCTCCGGTACATCAATGATTACTTCGGTGCTGCGTCATGCTCTCGTCGGGACCTGGAAAAATTTATTAATTTTGCTTCCAATCTCCACCCCTCCATCATTTTCACATGGTCCATCTCTGACACTTCCCTTCCCTTCCTTGACCTCTCTCTCTCAATTTCTGGTGATAGACTGTCCACCAATATCCATTACAAGCCTACCGACTCCCACAGCTACCTCGACTACAGCTCCTCACACCCCGCTTCCTGTAAGGACTGCATCCCATTCTCTCAGTTTCTTCGCCTCCGTCACATCTGTTCTGATGATGCTACTTTCAAAAACAGCTCCTCTGACATGTCTTCCTTCTTCCTTAACTGAGGTTTTCCACCCATGGTAGTTGACAGGGCCCTCAACCGTGTCCAGCCCATCTCCTGCGCATCCACCCTCACGCCTTCTCCTCTCTCCCAGAAACATGATAGGGTCCCCCTTGTCCTCACTATCACCCCACCAGCCTCCGCATTCAAAGGATCATCCTCCGCCATTTCCGCCAACTCCAGCATGATGCCACCACCAAGCACATCTTCCCTTCACCCCCCCTGGTGACATTCCATAGGGATCGTTCCCTCCGTGACACCCTGGTCCACTCCTCCATCACCCCCTACTCCTCAACCCCCTCCTACGGCACCTCCCCATGCGAACGCAAGATATGCAACACCTGCCCCTTCACTTCCTCTCTCCTCACCGTCCAAGGGCCCAAACACTCCTTTCAAATGAAGCAGCATTTCACTTGCACTTCCTTCAACTTAGTCTACTGCATTCGTTGCTCCCAATGCGGTTTCCTCTACATTGGAGAGACCAAATGCAGACTGGGCGACCGCTTTGCAGAACACCTTCGGTATGTCCACAAGCATGACCCAGACCTCCCTGTCGCTTGCCATTTTAACACTCCACCCTGCTCTCATGCCCACATGTCCGTCCTTAGCTTGCTGCATTGTTCCAGTGAAGCTCAACGCAAACTGGAGGAACAGCACCTCATCTTCCGACTAGGCACTTTACAGCCTTCCGGACTGAATATTGAGTTCAATAATTTTAGATCATGAACTCTCTCCTCCATCCCCACCCCCTTTCTGTTTCTTCCCCCTCTTTGTTTTTTCCAATAATTTATATAGATTTTTCTTTTCCCACCTATTTCCATTATTTTTAAATGTATTCCACCGATCATTTATCTATACCTTTTATGCCCCTTTAGTCTTATTTCACCCCACTCCCACTAGATCTATCTGTACCTTGCTTGTCCTGCTATCCATTCTTAATTAGCACATTCGTTTAGATAATATCACCACCTTCAACACCTCTTTGTTCTTTTGTCTGTGACATCTTTTGGTTATCTCCTCTTATCACTGCTTGCTTGTCCCAACAACCACCCCCCACCCTCTCTCACACTCCCCCCCCCCCCCCCCCCCCCCACCTTAAACCGGCTTATATTTCACCCCTTTCCTATTTTTACTTAGTTCTGCTGAAGGGTCATGAGGACTTGAAACGTCAACTGTGCTCTTCTCCACCGATGCTGCCAGACCTGCTGAGCTTTTCCAGGTTTTTCTGTTTCTGTTTTTATATTTGATATTTCTGACCTGTCGATCGCCTGCAGGCTGCCTGGATGCATTTCTCTCATTAATGTTGTGGGTTTTCACTGTCGTTCTGTTGTTCTTCAATGGTCTGTACATAGTGGGCGTTTCCCGCCTTCTTGTGGAGTCCGACATTTTCACACCTTTTGTCACCGGCCTTTCCCACCCTATAAGATGGACGGCGCCATTTTGTGTTCCTTTTATTGCCTCCGAGTCTCTAACAGCCTCTCCATGGCTGTTGCCAATTCTAATGCCTCACTGACGTCCAGATTAGTTTCAGATAGCAATAGCTTTTGAATAGCATCGTCCCCCGATTCTGCATATCAATCGGTTTCTCAACATGTCATTAAATGAAGTTCCAAACTCACAATATTCCGTTAATTTCTTTAAAGCAGCTACATAGCCAGTGATTGTCCCCCCTGGAAGCCTATTCCTGGAATTGAATTTAAAAGGCTGCAGAGTGACTGAGGGTTTTGGCTTCAGGTGTTTTTTTACAATGTTTACTAACTTGTTGAAAGTCTTCGTATCGGGGGTGTGAGGTGATGTGAGGCTGCGCATCAGCCCAGACATTTTGTCCCCGCATGTGGACAAAAGAATCGCCCTCTTCTTGTCCTCCCCCAATGATGCCCTTAGCGGTAAAGAAAAACATTAGGCGTTTGTGGTAATGAGACCAGTCATCGGAAATGGGGTCAAAAAGTTCAAGATGCTCCAAACCGCAGCACACTCGATGTCTAAGGAGACTGCGCTTTCAAACAGCTTCAAGGTAGTGGTGAAGCTGGCTTACCGCAGCTTCCTTGATTTCCGTCAATTGATCCGGTTTATCCTCGTTGCCAGTTTTATGTTTTTGGTTACCAGGTTCGCTTTGTCCAGTGAATGCGAGCTGCACCCTTGATATTAACACATTAGTTGGTGCTTGAAACAATAAAGACAGAGAGACCGATTAACTGAACAAACACTGGTGCTTTATTGGAACTAAGAACAGAGCGCTAACACATTGTGTGCTTCTTCAATCACTTCCAGCTCTAGACTTACAGTTACCAAAGTGGCCCACGCTGTGTAGCGATTGGTCAATACAGTCACATGGTCAATTAACTACATTCTCTTAAAGGGACATAGCACTCCACTTTAACACAATCATAAAGATGACAATTTTAAATTGGAGAGATTTGTGGACTGGGAGCCAATGTAGGTCAGGAGAGAGTGGGTTATTAGATGAGTTGGACCTGGTGTGGGATAGGGTACAGATATGAGGGTTTTGGATATAGATACTGAGTGAGGAATCTTACTAATTTTCCATAACAGGACAAGACTGAAGAAGAGATGACGGAGGAAGAAGCCATAACTGTAACCGTCCTGAAGTGGAAGGCAGAGAAGCTGTGTGGATTGACACTATATTCTCCAAGTAAGTTTAACAGGTCTCAATAGGCCTGGCTCTTCACTCACATCACCAATTGCACCTTAGGTGGTTGTGTGATATCTGCCTAAAACCACTGTTATAGGAAGTAAACCAACAGGAGAATTCAAGAGAAACTTGCTTAACCAGAAAAGGGTGAGGCTGTGGAACTCACTATCAGAGGGACTGGTTGTGGTGAATAGCATAGATGTATTTAAGCAGAAGATAGATAAGTTCATGATGGAGAAAGGAATAGAAGGATATGCTAATAGGGTGAGGGGAAGAGGGGTAGGTGGAGGCTCTTTTTTTTTTCCTGTTTCATAGGATGTGGGTGTCACTGGCTGGGCCAGCATTTATTGCCCATCCCTAGTTGCCCTTGAGAAGGTGGTGGTGAGCTGCCTTCTTGAACTGCTGCAGTCCATGTGGTGTAGATACACCCACAGTGCTGTTAGGGAGAGAGTTCCAGGATTTTGACCCAGTGACAGTGAAGGAACAGCGATATTTTTCCAAGTCGGGATGGTGAGTGACTTGGAGGGGAACTTCCAGAAAGTGGTGTTACCATCAATCTGCTGCCCTTGTCCTTCTAGGTGGTAGTGGTCGTGGGTTTGGAAGGTGCTGTCTAAGGAACCTTGGTGAGTTTCTGCAGTGCATCTTGTAGATGGTACTCACTGTTGCTACTGTGCATCGGTGGTGAGGAAGTGAATGTTTGTGGATGTGGTGCCAGTCAAGCTAGTCCAGTTCAGTTTTTGGTCAATGCTAACCTCCAGGATGTTGATAGTGGGGGATTCAGCGATGGTAATGCTATTTGAATGTCAAGATGCGATGGTTAGATTCCCTCTTGTTGGAGATGGTCATTGCCTGGCACTTGTGTGATGCGAATGTGACTTGCCACTTGTCAGCCCAAGCCTGGATGTTGTCCAGGTCTTGCTGCATTTGGACATGGACTGCTTCGGTATCTGAGGAGTCGCAAATGGTGCTGAACATTGTGTAATGAGGTCAGGAATGGGGTGACCCTGGCAGAACCCAATCTGAGTGTCCGTGAGCAGGTTATATCTGAGTAAGTGCCGCTTGATAGCACTGTTGATGACCCCTTCCATCACTTTACTGATGATGGAGAGTAGACTGATGGGGCGGTAATTGGCCGGGTTGGATTTGTCCTGCTTTTTGTGTCCAGGACATACCTGGGCAATTTTCCACATAGCCGGGTAGATGCCAGTGTCGTACCTGTACTGGAACAGCTTGGCTAGAGGCGCGGCAAGTTCTGGAGCACTAGTCTTCAGTACTATTGCTGGAATATTGTCAGGGCCCATAACCTTCAGCCGTTTCTTGATATCACCTAGAGTGAATTAAATTGGTGAAGACTGGCATCTGTCCTGCTGGGGACCTCTGGAGGTCAAGGTGCTTAACACCATCCAGGACAAAGCAGCCCGCTTAATTGGCATCACATCCACAAACATTCACTCCCTCCACCACCGACACACAGTAGCAGCAGTGTGTACCATCTACAAGATGCACTGCAGGAATTCACCAAGACTCCTTTGACAGCACCTTCCAAACCCACGACCGCTACCATCTAGAAGGGCAAGGGCAGCAGATAGATGGGAACACCACCGCCTGGAGGTTCCCTCCAAGCCACTCACCACCCTGACTTGGAAATATATCCCTGTTCCTTCACTGTCGCTGGGTCAAAATCCTGGAACTCCCTTCCTAACAGCACTGTGGGTGTATCTACACCACGTGGACTGCAGCAGCTCAAGAAGGCAACTCACCACCACCTTTTCAAGGACAATTAGGGATGGGGAATAAATGCTGGCCCAGCCAGTGAAGCCCACATCCCATGAATGAATTAAAAAAAGAGGCAAAGATGGATCATCCACTCGGCACTTCTGGCTGAAGATTGTTTCGGCCTTGTCTTTTGCACTGATATACTGGGCTTCCCCATTATTGAGGGTGGGATATATGTGGAGCCTTCTCCTCCGGTGAGTTGTTTAATTGTCCACCACCATTCACGACTGGATATGGCAGGATTGCAGAGCTTAGACCTGTCCTTGCTTGTGGGATCGCTTAGCCCTGTCGATCTCTTGCTGCTTATGCTGTTTGGCACGCAAGTAGTCCTGTGTTGTAGTTTCACCAAGTTGACACCTCATTTTTAGGAATGCCTGGTGCTGCTCCTGGCATGCCCTCCTGCACTCTTCATTGAACCAGGGTTGATCCCCTGGCTTGATGGTAATGGTAGAGTGGTGGATATGCCGGGCCATGAGGTTACAGATTGTGTTTGAGTACAATTCTGCTGCTGCTGATGGCCCACAGCACCTCATGGATGCCCAGTCTTGAGTTGCTAGATCTGTTCAAAATCTATCCCACTTAGCACGGTGGTAGCGCCAAACAATATGATGGAGGGTATCCTCAATGTGAAGACGGGACTCTTCAATGACTGTGTGGTGGTCACTCCTACCGATACTGTCATGGACAGATGCATCTGAGGCAGGCAGGTTGGTGAGGATGAGGTCAAGTATGTTTTTCCCTCTTGTTGGTTCCCTCACCACCTGCTGCAGACCCACTCTAGCAGCTATGTCATTTAGGACTCGGCCAGCTCGGTCAGTAGTGGTGCTACTGAGCCACTCTTGGTGATGGACATTGAAGTCCCCCACCCAGAGTACATTCTGTGCCCTTGCCACCTTCAGTGCTTCCTCCAAGTGATGTTCAACATGGAGGAGCACTGATTCACCAGCTGAGGGAGGGCGGGACATGGTAATCAGCAGGAGCTTTCCCTTCCCATGTTCGACCTGATGCCATGAGACTTCATGGGGTCCGGAATCGATGTTGAGGACTCCCAGGGCAACTCCCTCCTGACTGTATACCACTGTGTCGTCACCTCTGCTGGGTCTGTCCTGCCGGTGGGATAGGACGTACCCAGGGATGGTGATCGTGGTGGTGGTAAAAACAAAAAACTGCGGATGCTGGAAATCCATAACAAAAACAGAAATACCTGGAAAAACTCAGCAGGTCTGGCAGCATCGGCGGAGAAGAGTACAGTTGACGTTTCAAGTCCTCATGACCCTTCAACAGAACTGTCTGGGACATTATCTGTAAGGTATGATTCCGTGAGGATGACAATGTCAGGCTGTTGCTCGACATGTCTGTGAGACAGCTCTCCCAATTTTGGCACTAGCCCCCAGATGTTAGTTAGAAGAATCTTGCAGGGTCGACAGGGCTGAGTTTGCTGTTGTCGTTTCCGATGCCTAGGTTGATGCCGGGTGGTCTGCCCGGTTTCATTCCATTTTGGATTTCGTAGCGCTTGATACAACTGAGTGTCTTGCTAGGTCATTTCAGAGTCAACCACATTGCTGTGGGACTGGAGTCACATGTAGGCCAGACCAGGTAAGGACAACAGATTTCCTTCCCGAAAGGACATTAGTGAACCTAATGGGTTTATGACAATTAACAATAGTTTCGTGGTCACAATTAGACTAGCTTTATATTCCAGCGATATTAATTGAATTTAAATTCCACCAACTGCCATGGTGGGAGTCATACTCGTGTCCCCAGACCATTTGCCTGGGCCTCTGGATTACTAGCCCAGTAACATTACCATAATGCTACTGCCTATGGAACATAAAAGGCTGAAATGGACCAGATGGGCCAAATGGCCTGTTTCTGCACTGTACACTTGACTGAGTGTGGCATCAAAGAGCCCTCCCAAAACTGAAGTCGATGGGAATCGGGGGAAAACTCCATTTGCTAGGTAGGATTGAAATCCTACCTAGCAAAGGAAGATGTTGTGGTTGTTGGAGGTCAGTAATCTCAACTCTAGGACATCACTGCAGGAGTTCCTCAGGTTAGTGTCCTCAGCCCAACCATCTTCAGCTGCTTCATCAATGACCTTCCTTCCATCATAAGGTCAGAAGTGGGGATGTTTGCTGATGATTGCACAATGTTCAGCACCATTCGCAACTCCTCAGATACTGAATCAGTCCATGTCCAAATGCAGCAAGTCCTGGACAATATCCAGGCTTGGGCTGACAAGTGGTAAGTAATATTCAAGTGCCAGGCAATGACCATAGAGTCATAGACGCCTACAACACAGAAAAAGGCCCTTCGGCCCATCGAGTCTGCGCCAGACAAACAAGTACCGAACTATTCTAATCCCATTTTCTAGCACTAAGCCCATAGCCTTGTATGCCATGGCATCGCAAGTGCACATCCAAATACTTCTTAAATGTTATGAGGGTTTTTGCCTCTACCACCCTTTCAGGCAGTGAGTTCCAGATTCCCACCACCCTCTGGATGAAAAAATTCTTCCTCACATCCCCTCTAAACCTCCTGCCCTTTCCCTTAAATCCAAGCCCCCTGGTTATTGATCCCTGCACCAAGGGGAAAAGTTCCTTCCTGTCTACCCTATCTATGCCCCTCATACACCTTTATATGCCTCAATCATGTCCCCCCTCAATCTCCGCTGCTCCAAGGAAAATAACCCCAGTCTATCCAGTCTCTCCTCATAACTAAAACGCTCCAGCCCAGGCAACATCCTGATAAATCTCCTCTGCACTCTCTCTAATGCAATCACATCCTTCCTATAATGCGGATTCCAGAACTGCACACTATACGCCAGCTGTGGCCTAACCAGCGTATTATACAGTTCCAGCATAACCTCCCTGCTCTTATATTCTATGCCTTGACTAATAAAGGCAAGTATCCCATAGGCCTTCTTAACCCCCTTATTTACCAGTCCCGCTACCTTAAGGGACCGATGGACATGCACACCAAGGTCCCTCTGATCCTCGGTACTTCCCAGGGTCCTACCATTCATCGTGTATCCCCGTGTCTTGTTTGTCCTGCCCAAGTACATCACCTCACACTTATCTGGATTAAATTCCATTTGCCACTGATCAGTCCATCTGACTAGCCTGTCTATATCCTCCTGTAATCTAAGGCTATCCTCCTCTCTGTTTACCACCCCACCAATTTTCGTGTCATCTGCGAACTTACTGATCAACCCTCCTATATTCAAGTCTAAATCGTTTATATATACGACAAACAGCAAGGGACCCAACACCGATCCCTGTGGAATCCCACTGGACACAGACATCCAGTCACAAAAACACCCCTCGGCCATCACCCTCTGCTTCCTGCCACTCAGCCAATTCTGGCTCCAATTTGCCAAATTGCCTTGAATCCCATGGGCTCTTATCTTCGTTATCAGTCTCCCATGCGGGACCTTATTCAAAGCCTTGCTGAAGTCCAAGTAGACCACCTCCAACAAGAGAGAATCCAACCATTTCCACATGTCATCGCTGAATGGGCAGATAAGTGTCAGATGAGATTTAATGCAGAGAGTGCAAAGTGGTTCATTTTGGTAGGAAGCCCAAGGTGTGGCAATATAAAATAAAGGGTACAATAATAAAAGGGCGCAGAAACAGAGAGACCTGGGGGTAATGTGCTCAAATCATTGAAGGTGACTGAACAGCTTGAGAGAGCAGCTAATAAATTAGATGGGATAAATACAGAAAATGCTGGAAAACTCAGCAGGTCTGGCAGCATCACAGAATCACAGAGTGCAGAAGAGGCATTTCGGCCCATTGAGTCTGCACCAACATGTGAGAAACACCTGACCTACCTAGCTAACCCCATTTACCAGCACTTGGTCCATAGCCTTGAATTTTATGACGTACCAAGTGCTCATCCAGGCACTTTTTAAAGGATGTGAGGCAACCCGCCTCCATCACCCTCCCAGGCAGCGCATTCCAGACCGTCACCACCCTCTGGGTAAAAACGTTTTTCCTCACATCCCCCCTAAACCTCCTGCTCCTCACCTTGAACTTATGACCCCTCGTGACTGACCCTTCAACGAAGGGGAACAGCTGCTCCCTATCCACCCTGTCCATGCCCCACATAATCTTGTACACCTCAATCAGATCGCCCCTCAGTCTTCTCTGCTCCAACAAAAACAACCCAAGTCTATCCAACCTCTCTTCATAACTTAAATGTTTCATCCCAGGCAACATCCTAGTGAATCTCCTCTGCACCCCCTCCAGTGCAATCACATCCTTCCTATAATGTGGTGGCCAAAACTGCACACATTACTCCAGCTGTGGCCTCACCAATGTTCTATACAACTCCAACATGACCTCCCTACTTTTGTAATTTATGCCTCGATTGATAAAGGCAAGTGCCCCATATGCCTCTTTCACCACTCCACCCCACTAACATGCCCCTCCGCCTTCAGAGATCTATGGACACACACACCAAGGTCCCTTTGTTCCTCAGAACTTCCTAGTATCATGCCATTCATTGAATACTTCTTTGTCAAATTACTCCTTCCAAAGTGTATCACCTCACACTTTTCAGGGTTAAATTCCATCTGCCACTTATCTGCCCATCTGACCATCCCGTCTATATCTTCCTGTAAACCAAGACACTCAACCTCACTATTAACCACTCGGCCAATCTTTGTGTTATCCGCAAACTTACTAATCCTACCCCTCACATAGTCATCTATGTCGTTTATATAAATGACAAATAATAGGGGACCCAGCACAGATCCCTGTGGTACGCCACTGGATACTGGCTTCCAGTCACTAAAGCATCCTTCTGTCATCACCCTCTGACTCCTACAACTAAGCCAATTTTGAATCTACCTTATCAAATTACCCTGTATCCCATGTGCATTTGCCTTCTTTATAAGTCTCCCATGTGGGACCTTGTCAAAGGCTTTGCTGAAATCCATATAAAGTACATCAACTGCACTACCCTCATCCACACACCTGGTCACCTCCTCAAAAAATTCAATCAAATTTGTTAGGCATGACCTCCCTCTGACAAAGTCATGCTGACTATCCTTGATCAAACCTTGCCTCTCCAAGTGGAGATAGATTCTCTCCTTCAGAATTTTCTCCAATAGTTTCCCTACCACTGACGTGAGCCTCACTGGCCTGTAGTTCCCTGGCTTATCTCTACAACCCTTCTTAAATAGCGGAACCACATTATCTGTTCTCCAGTCCTCTGGCACCTCCCCCGTGGCCAGAGAGGAATTAAAAATTTGGGCCAGAGCCCCTGCGATCTCCTCCCTTGCCTCCCTCAGCAGTCTGGGACTCAAATCATCTGGACCTGGAGATTTGTCCACTTTTAAGCCTGCCAACACCTCCAATACCTTGACACTCCCTATATCAATTTGCTCAAGAACCTCGCAGTCTATCTACCCGAGTTCGATGCCTTCATCCTCATTCTCTTGGGTCAAGACGGATGTGAAGTATTCATTCAACACTCTACCAATGTCCTCTGGCTCCACCCATAGATTGCCGCCTTGGTCCCTTATGGGCCCTACTCTTTTCCTGGTTATCCTCTTCCCATTGTTATGCTTAGAGAGTATCTTGGGATTTTCCCTACTTTTACCAGCCAGAGCTTTCTCATGTCCCCTCTTTGCTCTCCTAATTGCTTTCTTCAGCTCCACCCTGCACGTTCTGTACTCCACTAATACCTCCGCTGATTTGCTTCCTGCTAAAAGCCTCTCTTTTCCTTCTCATCATAACCTAAATATCTCTGGTCATCCATCTCTGGGCTTGTTATTCTTTCCTATCACCCTAGAGGGAACATGTTGAGCCCTGTACCCTCCCCATTTCCTTTTTGAATGCCCCCCCACTGTTCCTCTGTAGATTTCCCCACAAGTAGCTGTTCCCAATCTACCTTGGCCAGATGCTGCCTTATTTTACTAAAATCCACTCTCCCCCAATCCGGCTTCATTCCCCAGAATTGGGTCCAGCACTGCGCTGTCCCTTGTTGGACCCTCTACATATTGACCTAAAAAGTTCTCCTGTACACATTTCAAGAAATTCACTCAATCCAAGCCCTTAACACTATGTCTATCCCAATTAATGTTGGGAAAGTTGAAATCACCTAATATAATTACCCTATTGTTATTGTTTTTACACACCTCCACATCTGTGGAGAGAGGAACAGAGTTAACGTTTCGAGTCTGTATGATTCTTCTTCCGAGCTTCTTTGTCCTGGATGGTGTCAAGCTTCTCAAGTGTTGTAGGAGCTGCAGTCATCCAGGCAAGTGGAGAGTATTCCATTACACTCCTGACTTGTGCCTTGTAGATGTTGGACAGGATTTGGGGAGTCAGGAGGTGAGTTACTCACTGCAGGATTCCCAGCCTTTGACCTGCTCTTGTAGCCACAGTATTTATATGGCTAGTCCAGTTCAGACTCTGGCCAATGGTAACCCCCAGGATGTTGGTAGAAAAGATGTTGATCGCAAGAGTTGAGTATTGCAAAAAGCCTGGAGTAGTACAGAATTTGCAAGGATGAAATTAAAAAGGAAAATAGGAAAGCAAAGAGAAGGAATGAAAAATTATTGACAAGTACAATCAAGGAAAACCCAAAGAGCAAGAAAATAACCAAGAAAAGAGTCGAGCCAATTAGAGAGGAGAAAGGTGTTAGGAACTAGATAAAGTTTAAGTTGGTTGTGTTTGTATTTGTGGGTGTTAGGAATAAGCTATAGCTTTAAGTTTACTTGTGGGTTAAAAGGGTGAAACCTGGGTCTAGTTTCACTTTAAAGAGTGTTGCCTGCAGGTCTATGGGATTGTTTGAATACCTGCATTCTAATGAGGTTTTATGACTCTTTAAGTAGAAAAACTGGGCTGTTGCCTAGCAACAGGAGGCCCACAGACACAGAGAAACAGAACAGCAGTTTTTTTAGTTCAGTTGGAAACAGGAGCTTAGAGAAACTGGATAGGAGGGAACTGTAGGAAGCTGATTTCCCAAAAGAACAGAAGGGGATCCAAAGAAGACCTTCTAGTCAAAGGAAAAGAACAGGAACCTGGAAAAGGTCCTGTTAAGTGAAGTTAAGAGTGAGAAGCAGAGAAAGTTTCCAAGCTTAAAGGGAGAAAGCTGCAGGATGCAGACTTAAAGCAAAATAGGCTTGCGAGAAGCCAGAAGATCCAAGGAGACAGCCAAAGTTTACTATGGGCCTATGAAGCAGTTATGTCCTGTTGGCATGGTTGAGGATCTGAGAGAGAGTGCATGGAAGGCAAAGCTTGAGTGCACGTGTGATCCAGGGGAGAGGAACATCAGAAGGAAAGACCTAAACCCTGGAAGTAGACCCTTGTGGAAGGCGTCTGAGAGAAAGCGTCGTTTGGGAGAAGATGCCAAAGCGAGTTCTTCGAGAGTGGAGATTAGAAACCCTCGTGTGAAAGATGGAGTTCAGTGAGGACGGTCGGGTCACGGTGTGACAAGCGTCTGGGGGGAGTTGGTGAAGGATCCATAGCATCTGTTTGGGGTGGCATCTGTCACTTGGTTTCAGAGTGTGGTGTGTCTGACCACAGGGTGTCTATTGGTACATGGACTGTGTACTTACTGTGAATATTAGAGTATAAGGTAGCTTTTGTAACTTGTGTTATCCTTACGGATCTGTATATATCTGTAAAGATATGGTTGTGGGTGAAGGAATTTTGTAATATAGTTCATCTTTTCCTGTTTAATAAATGTTTTATTCTTATGTTAAAAGTTCATTAGCTGACCCCTGTGACTTTGTTCAGTAGCCGCCCTCCATTTTCTAAATATAAAATAAAAGTTAGGACTTATCAAGCTGGTTTTCATCCTGGGATCTGGCCTGTCCAGTAGTAATACTGGACAGGCATCGTAATAAAGGTAACCTGCGTGTGGAGGCGGAGAGATGGGCACAGTCCTTAAATGAATACTTCAGGTCTGTCTTTAGCAAAGAGAGGGAAGAAGCAGACATTGTAGTTAAGAAGGAGGAAAGTAAAATATTGGATGGGATAAACATAATGAGGGAGGAAATATTAAGGTATTTTGCATCCTTAAAATCACCTGTCCTGGATGAAATATATCCCAGGCTGCTAGGAGAAGAAATAACAAAGGCTCTGACCATTATTTTTCAATTCCCTCTGGCTACAGGTGTGCCAGAGGACTGGAGGAGAGCTAACATTTGTACCATTGTTTAAAAGGGGAGAAGTTTATAAACTTTGGTGGTGGACAAAGTTTGGATAAAAATCTGAGAGACGATGTAAATCGTCGTTTAGAGGGGCATGGATTAATCAAAGATAGCCAGCGTGCATTTGTTAAGGGAAGATCATGTCTGACTAACTAGAGTACTGCATACCGTTCTGATCACCACATCACAAAGGATGCGATTGCATTAGACAGGATACAAAACAGATTTCCAAGATGTTGCCAGGAATGGAGAATTTTATGTGGAAAAATTGGATAGGCTAAGGATGTTTTCTTTGGAACAGTGGAGGCTGAGGGGAGATTTAACTGAGATGTTTAAAATTATGATGGGCCTAGGTAGAGTGGATAGGAAGAAGATTTTCCATTAGTAGAGAGGTCAGTAGCCAGGGGGCAGAGATTTAAAGTCATTGGTAAAAGGATTAGAGGGGAGTTAAGGAGTATTTTTTTCATGCAGAGGGTGGTGAGTGTCTGGAACTCACTTCCTGAAAGGGTAGTAGAGGCAGAAATCCTCATCATATTTAAAAAATACTTGAATATGCACCTTAAGTGCTAGAACCTACATGGTTACCAGCAGAGATACAATGGGTCAAATGGCCTGCTTCTGTGGTGTAAATGTTTCGATGTTTCTATGAATGGAATTGTAGTTTCTGTTTCATTTTTCCCTTACAGCATTCAAGGCGAATGTAAAGACCGACGCAGCTGATGTCGATGAGCAGGTTGCTGATAATACAGAGGCCGCTGATGCCTCTGAAACTGACGGCCCTGATACAGACGCCCCTGATACAGATGCCCCTGATACAGACGCCGCTGAGACAGATCCCCCTGAGACAGGTGCCCTTGTGATCGATGCCCCTGTGACCGACGCCCCTGAGACAGATGTTCCTGCAGCAGACGCCACTGAGACAGATGTTCCTGCAGCAGATGCCGCTGAGACAGATGATTTTGAGATGGGTGCTCCTGGTATAGATTTTCCTGGTACAGAGGTCCTTCTCGGTACAACAGAAGGTGCTGAGGCTGAGAGAGACGTGATCGCAGAGTGAGGCTGTGGCAAGAGGACAGAACCCTGCACGAGTAGTTGGGTGGAGAGCACCACCAATTATAGAAAAACACATGGTTACAGGCTGAAAATACAGAATGTCTTAAAAATATACACAACACAAAAACAAGAAGTGACTGGGCCTGCTGACTGTTACTTTCTGGTGTTTTTTTATCAAGGAGAGCAAGCTTCCTTATTGGGGTGTGGACAGTAGTATGATTCATCATTCCATCAAAATTTATTTCCTTAAAAATAAATGTTGAATATAAAGGTTGTCAGAAATTGTTCATTGTCATTGCAAAAAATCCCACTCCTTTGTAAATGCTATTCATAATGACTAGACAGAGCTTGTTGCCTAGGCTCGTGGAAATGACTGGCAGTCATTGTAGCAGTCAGTCCATTATATGCCATTACGTTTGAACCAACTATATTTTAAGAACCATTCTCAGGTGAACATTAAGAGTTTCTGTACTCGGTCGCAACAAGGCAATGAGTTCAGCAGAGAACTTTATTCCTCCTCCCAACAAGCAGAAAACAAGAGATCACTGAGCCTAATATCAGCATCTCAGCCTCCTTTATTGTATGGGCTTAAATCCAGTTTAGATGGAGGGATTAAAGCCCATTGAGTCTGTGCCAGCTCTGTGAAAGAGCTATCCAATTTGTCGCACTCACCCTTTTTCCCTATATCCCTGCACAATTTTCCTCTTCAGATATTTATGCAATTTCCTTTCAAAAGTTACGATTGAATCTGTTTGCACTGCCCTTTCTGACATATGGTTCACCTGCTGATCTAGAAATATATTAATAATTTAGACTATACAGAGCACCATTTCAAAATTTGTAGATGACACAAAGCATAGGTGGAATGAGCAGTGAGGAGGATGGTGATAGACTTCAAGAGGACATAGACAAGCTGGTGGAATGGACAGACAAGTGGCAGATAAAATTTAATGCAGAAAAGTGTGAAATGATTCATTTTGTTAGGAAGAACAGGGAGAGACGATGTATAATAAATGGTACAATTTTAAAAAGGATGCAGGAGCAGAGGGACCTGGGGATATGGGTGTTGAAGGCAGCAGGGCCGGGTGAGAAAGCAATTGATAAAGCATATGGGAGTCTGGGCTTTATAGACACACAGCGGAGAATTTAATGCTCTCCCTTGTGGTGAGTTTGATGTTGGCGGGGGCACCATTTAATTAGGCAGGGGGGTGCTGGGTGGGGACCTCACCACCTTTCCCCCTCCACTCCAATAAAGTCTGTGGTGTGAAAGCCTGTGAATGGCCTTCCTGCCCTGCCACCAATTGAGGCTTTTCATTGGGAAATTAATGTTTACTAAAGGACACGATCCCGCGATCACTGTATTAACCCAGCAACGGGCAGGGGACTTGCCATCAGGAGTGCACAAGGAAACCCTGCCAAATTTGCTTGTGGGTTCCCAAGGTGGGTGCTGTCTTGTTCAAAGGTACTTGGTGACTGATTGCTGCTGAGAGACACCACCGTCCTTGCTGCTGAGCTCCCTCCCTATGACCCCCACTCCATCACCACCCTCCTGCCATCACTCATCTGTGCCTGGGTCTCTCAATGATCCTGGGCCTCAGGTGGTGCATTACTGGCAGCAGCCACTGCCTCCGCAGGGCTCCTTTGTCCCTGGGGAAGGCCTGCTACAGCCCTGTTAAATACCTGAGTGGCACTTAATTCAGCAAGCCTTCACTAATGGAAACAACGCAAAGCTATCACTGGCTCTCCAGCAATTGGGTGAGACACCCATCGTCTCGGTTAAATACCACCCGCTGTGTACAAAAGCAAGGAAGTTAAGGTAACAATTTATTAAGTACTGGTTTGGCCTGAACTGAAATATTGTGTCTGATTCTGGGCGTGGAACTTATAAGGAAGTGGAGGTTTTAGAGAGGATGCAGAAAAGACTGACAAGAGCAGTTCCAGGGATGTGAGGCTTCAGTTTTATGGATAGAATGAGAAGGTGGAGCTTTTTTTTATTCATACTCGAATGTGGGCGTCACTGAGTAGACTGACATTTATTACCCATCCCTATAGCCCTTGAGAAGGTGGTGGTGAGCTGCCTTCTTGAACCGCTGCAGTCCATGTGGTGTAGGTACACCCACAGTGCTGTTAGGAAGGGAGTTCCAGGATTTTGACCCAGCGACAGTGAAGGAACTGCGATATATTTCCAAGGCAGGATGGTGAGTGACTTGGAGGGGAACTTCCAGGTGGTGATGTTCCCATGCGTCTGCTGCCCTTGTCCTTCTAGATGGTAGCAGTCGAGTGTTTGGAAGGTGCTGCCGAAGGAGCCTTGGTGAGTTTTTTTATTATTTATTCATGTGATGTGGGTGTCACTGGCCAGGCCAGCATTTATTGCCCATCCATAATTGCCCTTGTTCAGAGGGCATTTAGGAGTCAACCACATTGCTGTGGGTCTGGATCACATATAAGCCAGACCAGGTAAGAAGGGCAGATTTCCTTCCCTAAAGGTCATTAGTGAACCAGATGGGTTTTTACAACAATCAATTTATGGTCATCATTAGACTTTTAATTTCAGGTTTTTATTGAATTCAAATTCCACCATCTGCTGTGGTGAGATTCGAACCTGGGTCCCCAGAGCATTACCCTGGGTCTCTGGATTACTAGCCCAGTGACAATACCATAATGTCCCCGCCTCCCCCTTCCTGCAATGTATCTTGTAGATGGTATGCACTGCTGCTACTGTGCTCCTGTGGTAGAGGGGGTGAATGTTTGCGGATGGGGTGCCAATCAAGCTTTGTCCCACTGATTCCCATTGACTCCAGTTTTGCTAGGACTCCTTGATGCCACACTCGGTCAAATGAGGTCAGGAGCTGAGTGGCCCTGGCGGAACCCAAACTGAGCATCAGTGAGCAGGTTATTGCTAAACAAGTGCCGCTTGATAGCACTGTTGATGACCTCTTCCGTCACTTTACTGATGATCGAGCGCAGACTGATGGGGCAGTAATTGGCCGGTTGGATTTGTCCTGCTTTTTGTGTACAGGACATACTTGGGCAATTTTCCACATAGCTGGGTAGATGCAAGTGTTGTAGCTGTACTGGAACAGATTGCCTAGAGGCGCAGCAAGTTCTGGAGCACAAGTCATCGTACTATTGCTGGGATATTGTCAGGGCCCAGAGCCTTTGCAGTATCCAGTGCCTTCAGCCGTTTCTTGACATCACGTAGAGTGAATCGAATTTGCTGAAGACTGGCATCTGTGATGCTGGGGTCCTCCAGAGGAGGCCGAGATGGATCATCCACTCGGCATTTCTGGCTGAAAATTGTTGCAAATATGTGGCATGGTGTCTAGTTTTGCTTTATGAAGCTCTTTGGGACATTTTATGACGTTAAAGATGCTATATACAATAAGTTGTTCTTGCTGTTAGCTCCTCACATGTCCTCTCTAACTTTATCTTGTCCATGAGGTCCACCTCCAGCTGCCTTGATGCTACTCCCATTAAACTGACCACCCAACTTCTCTTGGTTTCCATGTTAGCTGATATTGTTAATGCTTCTCTCTCTTCAGGTGCTGTTCCCCTCCCTTTCGAATCTGGCATCATCGCCCCCTCCTGAAAAATCCAACCCTTAACCTCCCTCTGTCCTGGCAAACTATTGCTGCATCTCTAACCTCCCTTTCCTCTACATTGTCATAGAATCATAGATCCTTAGGGTGAAGAAGGAGGCCATTTGGCCAATTGTGTCTATGCCAACTCTCTGCAAGAGCAAGTTAGCCAATCCCATTCCCCCAACCTTTCCTCTTGGCCCTGCAAAGATTTTTTCTTCAGATACATATGACATTCAAAAAGAATAGGAAGGTAGGTTAAGGTGAAGGGGTAGCACTGTTAATCAAGGATGGCATTGGTGCAATAGTTAGAGATGACCTTGGTTCAGGAGATCAGGATGTAGAATTGGTTTGGGTGAAGATAAGGAATAGTAGGGGAAAGAAATCGCTCGTGGGAGTTGTCTACAGGCCCCCTTAACAGTAACCACAATGTAGGACAAAGTATACAAGAAGAAATATTGGGTGTTTGTAATAAAGGGACAGCAGTAATCAGAGGTGATTTTAATCTAAGAATCACAGAATTTTTACAGTGCAGAAGGAGGCCATTCGGCCCTTTGAGTCTGCACTGGCTCTTTGAAAGAGCATTCTACCTAGCCCCACTCCCCTGCCTTATCCCCATAACCTTGCACATTTTCTCTTTTCAGGTAGCAGTCCAATTCCCTTTTGAAACCTTGATCGAATCTGCCTCCACCACCCTCTCAGGAAGTTTGTTCCAGACTCCAACCACCCTCTGGGTGAAAAAAGTTTTCCTCACATCACTTCTACTCCTTTTGCCAATTATTTTGAATCTGTGCCCTCTAGTTCTTGATGTTCTCATGAGTGGGAACAGTTTCTCACTAGTTACCCTGTCCATACCCCTCAGGATCTTCAATACCTCTATCAAGTCTCCTCTTGGCCTTCTTTTCCCCAAGGAAAACAATCCCAACCTCTCCAATCTATCCTCATATCTACAGTTCTTCATCCCGGGAATCATTCTTGTGAATCACCTCTACTCTCTCCAATGCCTTCACATCCTTCCTCAAGTATGACGCCCAGAACTGGATGCAGTGGACCAGATGAGGCCTGACTAGTGTCTTATATAAGTTCAACGTGATCTCCTTACTCTTGTACTCAATGCTCCTATTAATAAAACTTAGGATACCATGTGCTTTATTAACTGGACTCTTAAGATGCTCTGCCATCTTCAATAACCTTTTTTTTATTCATTCATGGGATGTGGGCTTCACTGGCTGGGCCAGCATTTATTGTTCATCCCTAATTGCCCTTGAGAAGGTGGTGATGAGCTGCCTTCTTGAGCCGCTGCAGTCCATGTGGTGTAGGTACACCCACTGTGCTGTTAGGAAGGGAGTTCCAGGATTTTGACCCAGCAACAGTGAAGAAACAGCGATATATTTCCATGTCAGGATGGTGAGTGACTTGGAGGGGAACTTCCAGGTGGTGTTCCCATCTATCTGCTGCCCTTGTCCTTCTAGATGCTAGTGGTCGTGGGTTTGGAAGGTGCTGTCTAAGCAGCCATGGTGAATTCCTGCAATGCATCTTGTAGATGGTACACACAGCTGCTACTGTGCATCGGTGGTGGAGGGAGTGAGGATCGAGAGTAGACTGATGGTGCAGTAATTGGCCGGGTTGGATTTGTCCTGCCTTTTGTGTACAGGACAAAGATGGGCAATTTTCCACATGGCCGGTTAGATGCCAGTGTTGTAGCTGTACTGGAACAGCTTGGCTAGGGGCACGGCATGTTCTGGAGCACAAGTCTTCAGTACTATTGCCAGAATATTATCAGGGCCCATAGCCTTTGCAGTATCTAGTACCTTCAGCCATTTCTTGATATCATATGGAGTGAATCAAATTGGCTGAAGACTGGCATCTGTGATGCTGGGGATCTCTGGAGGAGGCCGAGATGGACCATCCACTCGGCACTTCTGGCTGAAGATTGTAGCAAATGCTTCAGCCTTATCTTTTGCACTGATGTGTTGGGCTCCTCCATCATTGAGGATGGGGATATTTGTGGAGCTTCCTCTTCCAGTTGTTTAATTTTCCACCACCATTCATGACTGGATGTGGCAGGACTACAGAGCTTAGATCTGATCCGTTGGTTGTGGGATCGTTTAGCTCTGTCTAACACTTGCTGCTAATGCTGTTTGGCACGCAAGTAGTCCTGTGTTATAGTTTCACCAGGTTGACACCTCATTTTTAGGTATGCCTGGTGCTGCTCCTGGCATGCCCTCCTGTACTCTTCATTGAACCAGGGTTGACCCCCTGGCTTGATGGTAATGATAGAGTGGGGGATATGCTGGGCCATGAGGTTACAGATTGTGTTTGAGTACAATTCTGCTGCTGCTGATGGCCCACAGTGCCTCATGGATGCCCAGTCTTGAGTTGCTAGATCTGTTTGAAATCTATCCCATTTAGCACGGTGGTAGTGCCACACAACACGATGGAGGGTATCCTCAATGTGAAGGCGGGACTTCGTCTCCACAAAGACTATGCGGTGGTCACTCCTACCGATACTGTCACGGACAGATGCATCTGCGGCAGATAGATTGGTGAGGATAAGGTCAAGTACGTTTTTCCTTCTTGTTGGTTCCCTCACCACTTGCGCAGACCCAGTCTAGCAGCTATGTCATTTAGCACTCGGCCAGCTCAGTTAGTAGTGGTGCTACCGATCTACTCTTGGTGATGGACATTGAAGTCCCCCACCCAGAGTATATTCTGCACCCTTGCCATCCTCAGTGCTTCCTCCATGGTTCAATACTGATTCATCAGCTGAGGGAGGGCGGTACGTGGTAATCAACATTTCCTCTCCCTTGTTTAACCTGATGCCATGAGACTTCATGGGGTCTTTAGTCGATGTTGAGGATTCCCAGGGCAACTCCCTCTTGACTGTATACCACTGTGCCGCCATCTCTGCTGGGCCTGACCTGCCGGTGGGACAGGACATACCCAGTGATGGTGATGGTGATGTTGGTGCTTGGGACATTATCTGTAAAATATGATTATGTGAGGATATCTATGTCAGGCTGTTGCTTGAATAACCTGTGAGACAGCTCTCCCAATTTTGGCACTAGCCCCCAAATGTTAGTCAGGAGGACCTACATATACACCAAGGTCCCTTTATTCCTGCACCTCCTTTAGAGTTTCTCCTTTTATTTAATACTGTCTCTCCATATTCTTCCTGCCAAAATTAATCACCTCACACTTCTCTGCATTGAACTTCATCTGCCGCTTGTCTGCCCAATCCACCAACATGTCTATGTCCCTTTTGAAGTTCAAGACTATTCTCATCACAGTTGACAACATTTCCAATCTTCGTATCATTTGCAAATTTTGAAATCATGCCCGGCACACCACAGTCTAGTTCATTAACGTATATCAAGAAGACCAGGGGTCCCAACACTGATCCCTGGGAAATTCCACTACAGAACTTCCTCCAATCTGAAAAACAACCATTTATCACTACTCTCTGTTTCCTGTCACTCAGCCAATTTCTTATCCAAGTGCTTACTTTTATTCCATGAGCTAGAATTTTGCTCACAAGTCTGTTGTGTGGCACTGTATCAAATGCCTTTTGAAATTCCATATACACCACATCAACTATATTGCCCTTGTCAACCTTCTCTGTTACCTCCTCAAAAAACTCCAGCAGGTCAGTCAAACTTGATTTTCCCTTAATGAATCCATGCCGGCTTTCCTTAATTATCCCACACCTGTCTAAGTGATTATTGATTTTGTCCCAAACTATAGCTTCTAGAAGTTTCCCTACCACTGAAGTCAAACTGACTGGTTTGTAATTGCCAGCTTTATCCTTGCACCCCTTTTTGAGCAAGGGTGTAACATTCACAATTCTCCAGTCCTCTGGCACCTCCCCTGTGTCTAAGGAAGACTGAAAGATTATCACTAGTGCCTCTGGAATTTCCACTCTCACTTCCCTCAGTACCCTTGGATGCATCTCATCCGGTCCTGGTACCTTATCAATTTGAAGTAAAGATAGCCTTTCTAACACCTTCTCCTTCTCAATTGTAAATTCCTCAAGTATACCAGTTACCTCTTCCCTCACCTCAGCCTGGGTAGCAAGTTCTTCCTTTGTAAAGACAGATGCAAAGTATCGGCCCCACCCTTTCTTTTACCACCCTTTTATTATTTACATGCTTATAGAAAACCCTGAGATTCCCTTTCATGTTAGCTGCTTGTCTCTTTTCAAGCCCCTTCCTTGTTTTTCTGATTAGTTTTTTCACTTCCCCTCTGATCCTTCTATATTCAGCCTGATTCTCCATTGTATTTTCTACCTAACATCTGTCATACACATATTCCTTCCTTTTCATCTTTACTGCTATCTCTCTCGTCATCCCGGGTGCTCTGGATTTATTTGTCCTACCTTCAAGGGAATGTACCTTGATATTGACTGCAATGCCTCTTCTTTGAAGGTGGCCCATTGTTCAGCCACCGTCCTTCCTGCCAACATTTGATTCCAACTCACACAATTCAGATGCATTCTCATCCCATCGAAATTGGCTTTCCCCCAATTAATTACCCCTGCTCTGGATTGTGCCCTGTCCTTTTCCATGATTAACCTAACCCTTATGATATAATGGTCACTGTCCCCGAGATGCTCTCCCACTGATATTTGATTCACTTGGGCCAACTCATTCCCCAGAACCAGGTCCAAAAGTGCATGTCCCATCGCTGGACAGGAAACATACTGCTGTAGAAAATTATCTTAAACACATTCTAGGAACTCTCGTCCCTCTTGTCCCTTTGAACTATTCCTATCCAGTCTATATTTGGATAACTGACGACTGATATTATAATTACTCTATAATTCTTGCAGCTCTCTGTAATTTGTTTCTCTACATTCCTTCTGCTGTTATACTACACCAATCAATCTTATTGCACCTTTCCCATTCCTTATCTCTAGCCAGAGAGATTCCACCCTTGACCCCTCTGGAACATCTTCTCTCTCCAGCACTGTAATGTCATCTTTAACCAATATTGCCACTCCCCCCCCCCACATTGTTTTCTTTCTTTCCTGTCTCTCCTAAACACCTTGTACCCAGGAATATTTAATGCCCAGTCCTGCGCTGTTATAGCAATAATATCATAATTCCATTTGTCAACCTGTGCCTGCAGTTTACCAATCTTATTAACCATACTCCGTGCATTCACACACGGGCACGTTAATCCTGATTTAGGCTTTTTTTACTTTCCCCCTTATTCTGACCCCATCTAATGACTTACTGTTGCCTACTCTAATTCTATCAAACTCTCCAAGTATCCTATCTACCTTGATGCAACTCTCTGCTGTATCCTCGTTATCAGTTGTTACTTCTCTCCTTCCCACTGCCAGTTTTTCTCCTCTGCACTCTGGATTACCCCCAGGTTCCCATTGCCCCCCAGGTTCCCATCCCCCTGCCAATCTAGTTTAAACCCTCCTCAACAGCACTAGAAAACCTCCCCATGAGGACACTGGTCCCAGTCCTGTTAAGGTATAACCCATCTTTCTTGTACAGGTCCCACCTGCCCCAGAACCGATCCCAATGCCTCAGAAATCTGAAGCCCTCCCTCCTACTCTATTTCTCCAGCCTCAATCTTCCTGTTCTAATGCTCACTAGCACATGGAAATGGGAGTAATCCTGAGATTACTGCTCTGGAGGTCCTGCTTTTCAATTTCCTTCCTAACTCCCTAAAATCTGCTTTCAGGACCTCATCCCTTTTCCTGCCTATGTCATTGGTCCCAATATGGACCACGACCTCTGACCTTTCACCTTCCCCCAGAGGAATGTCCTGCAGCTGCTCTGTGACATCCTTGACCGTGGCACCAGGGAGGCAACATACCATCCTGGAGTCACGTCTACAGCCTGTCTGCTCCTCTAACTATGGAATCCCCTACCACTGCAGCACTTCCACTTTTCCTCCTCCCCTCCTGTGCAGCTGAGCCACCTGTGGTGTCAGGGACTTGGCTCTTGCTACAGTCCTCCTAGGAACCATCTCGCTCACCAGTATCCAAAATGGAAAAGTGGTTAGAGAGTGAGATAGCCTCAGGGGATTCCTGCACCACCTGCCTGTTTCTCTTCGATACCCTGGCAGTCACCCATTCCCTCTCTGCCTGTGTACTTCTTAGCTGCGGTGTGACCACCTCACTAAACTATCCACGTAATCTTCAGCCTTGCAGATGCACCACAGTGACTCCAGCCGCTACTCAAGCCCCGAAACTCGGAGCTCAGGTTTCTGCAGCTGGTGACAATTCCTGCAGATGTAGTCATCAAAGGCACTTTGTGCCTGTACAACTTCCCACATACTGCAAAATACACATTCCATATGGCCAAGCTGCACTGACATACCTTAAACTTCATATAAATTGTCAACTGCCACTCACGAATCATCGTCTCCTCTCCCTCTTGCGCCTCTTTATGAAGTCTCCCTCTTTTTATAATGAAGTCTCCTTGCTCTCTGTGCTCTTTTTAAAATGAAATCTCCCTGCTCTCCGCGTTCTTTTTAAAACAAATTCTCCTCGCTCTCCATGCTTTTTTTAAAATTAAGTCTCCCCACTCTGCGTGCTCTTTATAAATAAACTGTAAAAATCAGATTGGCAGCAGTAGCCTAGATGAGGAGTTCATAAAATTCTTTTGAGATAGATTTTTGGAGCAGCTCATTCTGGAACCAACCAGAGAGCAGGTTATATTACACTTGGTATTGTGTCATGTGACAGGATTAATTAATAACCTCAGAGTGAAGGTACCCCTAGGTAATAGCGACCACAATATGATTGAATTTTACATCCAGTTTGAAAGGGAGAAGAGTGGGTCTAAGACTAGTATTTTAAACTTAAATAAGGGCATGTGGGCATGAAAGCTGAGCTAGCTGAAGTGAACTGGGATACTAGGCTAAGGGATAGATCAATAGAGAAGCAGTAGCAGACATTTAAGGGGATATTTCAGAATATTCAGGATAAGTATGTTCCTACCATAAAGAAAAATTCTAAGGGAGGACCCATCATTCATGGTTAATTAAAGAAGTTAAGGAAAGCATCAAACTTAAGGAAAAAGCATATAATTGCACAAAAATGAGCAGCAGGTCAGATGATTGGTCAGAATATAAAGAACGGCAGAGAATGACTAAAAGGTTAATCAGGGGAAAGAAATTAGAGTGAGAGGAAGCTCGCTGGTAATGTAAAAACAGATAGCAAGAGTTTCCACAGGTATTTAAAAAGGAAAAGAGTAAGTAGAGTGTTGGTCCCCTACGGAGTGACAATGAGGAGTTAATAGTAGATGATAAGGAAATGGTGGATGAAATGAACAAATATTTTGCTTCTGTCTTCACTACAGAGGATACAAGAAACATTCCAGTAATAGCTGTAAATCAGGAGGTGGAAGTGAGAGGGCAACTTGGTGAAACTACAATCACTTGGGTAGTGGTACTGAGCAAACGATGAAGCTAGGGGCTGATAAGCCTCTCGGGTCCTGATGGACTTCATCCTAGGGTCATAAAAGAGGTGGCTAATGAGGTAGTAGATGCGTTGGTGTTAATTTCCAAAATTCACTAGATTCTGGAAAGGTTCCATCAGACTGGAAAGTAGCAAATATAACCCCTCTATTCAAGAAGGGAGGGAGACAGAAAGCTTTTACAATTGATATCCATGATGTAGGTGAGGGGAGCGAAAGCATAGTAGCTAACTTTGCAGATGATAAAAAGATAGATGATAAAGTATGTTTGTGAAGAGGACATAAGGAGGCTGCAGACGGATATAGATAGATAGAGTGAGTGGGGAAAAAATCTAACAGATGACGTATAACGTGAGAAAATATGAAGTTGTTCACTTTGGCAGAAAGAATAAAAGAGCAGAGTATTACTTAAACAGAGAACAGCTGCAGAATTCCGAGGTGCAGAGGGATCCAGGTGTTCTAGTGCATGAGACACAAAAAGTTAGTATGCAGGTACAGCGAATAATTAAGGCGGCTAATGGAATGTTATCCTTTATTATGAGAGGAATTGAACATAAAAGTAAGGATGTTATACTTCAGTTATACAGGGCATTGGTGAGACTGCACCTCGAATACTGTGTGCAGTTTTGGTCTCCTTATTTAAGGAACGACATAAATGTGTTGGAAGCAGTTCAGAGGAGGTTTACTAGATTGATACCTGGAATGAGTGGGTTGTCTTATGAGGAAAGGTTGGACAGACTGGGCTTGTTTTCACTGGAGTTTAGAAGAATGAGGGGTGACTTGATTGAAGTTTACAAGATCCTGAACGGCTTTGACAAGGAGGATGTAGAAAGAACGTTTCCCCTTGCGGGTGAGTCCAGAACTAGGGGGCACTGTTTTAAAATTATGGGTCACCCTTTTAGGACAGAGATGAGGAGAATTTTTTTCTCTCAGAAGGTTGTGTGACTTTGGAACTCTCTGCCTCAGAAGACAGTGGGGGCGGGGTCATTGAATATTTTTAAGGCGGACGTAGATAGATTTATATTAGGCAAGGAAACCAAAGGTTACTGGGGGTAGGTGGAAATGTGGAATTTGAAATGGAAACCGATCAGCCATGATCTTATTGAATGGCAGAGCAGGCTCGAGGGGCTGAATGGCCTACTCCTGTTCGTGTTTCATATGTTCGTATGTAAATAATTAGCCAAGTATCTTTTGAAAGTCACAATTGAACCTGCCTCACCGCACTCAAGCACTGCATGCCAGGTTCTGATCATTCATAGCGAAAACAATGTTTCTATATGCCATATTTGTTCTTTTGACAATCACCTTTAATCTGTGCCCTCTGGCTCTCGATCCTTCCACCACTGGGAACAGTTTCTCCCTATCTACTCCGTCCAGACCACTCATGATTTTGAATACCTCTATCAAATCTCCTCTTGACCTTCTCTTCTCCAAGGAGACTGCCCTTGACATCAAGGCAGCATTTGACTGAGTGTGGCATCAAGGAGCCCTAGCAAAACTGGAGTCAATGGGAATCAGGGGGAAAACTCTCCACTGGTTGGAGTCATACCTAGCACAAAGGAAGATGGTTGTGGTTGTTGGAGGTCAGTCATCTCAGCTCCAAATGCAGGGTTCCTCAGGGTAGTGTCCTAGGCCCAACCATCTTCAGCTGCTTCATCAATGACCTTCCTTCCATCATAAGGTCAGAAGTGGGGATGTTCGCTGATGATTGTACAATGTTCAGCACCATTCACGACTCCTCAGATACTGAAGCAGTCCATGTGCAAATGCAGCAAGACCTGGACAATATCTAGGCTTGGGCTGACAAGTGGCAAGTAACATTCGCACCACACAAGTGTCAGGCAATGACCATCTCCAACAAGAGAGAATCCAACCATCACCCCTTGACATTCAATGGCATTACCATCACTGAAGCCCCCACTATCAACAACCTGGGGGTTACCATTGACCAGAAACTGAACTGGGCTAGCCATATAAATACTGTGGCTACAAAAGCAGGTCAGAGGCTGGGAATTCAGCACGATCCTGGCTGATCATCCATTTCAATGCCTTTTTCCCACATTATCCCCATATCCTTTATATCATAAACGGAATGACCCATTTATTCTTACTCTCTCTTTACTGTTAGTCAATTCTTAATCTGTGCCAGTATATTACCTCCTATCCCATCTGCTTTAATTTTGCTAATCAACCTCCTGTGGGGGCCTTTATCAAAAGCCTTCTGAAAATCCAAGTATACTCCGTCCACCGACTCCCCTTTATCATTTCTGCTGGTTACACCCTCAAAAAACTCCCAACAGAATCATCAAACATGATTTCTCATTCATAAATCCATGTTGACTCTGCCCAATCAGATCATTATTATCCAAGTATCCATTTATCACATCCTTTGTAATATATTCTAGTATTTTCCCTGCTACTGATGTAAGGCTAACAGGTCTGTGGTTCCCTGTTTTCTCTCTCGCTCCCTCCATGAATAATGGGGTAACATTTGCTACCTTCCAATCTGCAGGAACCATTCTATAATCTATAGAACTTTGGAAGATGATCACCAATTTATCCACCATAGCAACCTCTTTCAACACTCTGGGCTGTAGGTCATCAGGTCCCAGGGCCTATCAACCTTCAGTCCCATTAATTTCTCCAATACAACCTTCTTACTAATACTAATTTCCTTCAATTCCTCATTTTTCCTAGTCCCTTGGATCTCTAATTCTGGGAGATTTCTTGTATCTTCCCCAGTGAAGAAGACAAAAAGTTTAGCTTCTCTGCCACTTCTCTATTCCCATTATAGATTCTCCTGACGCTGTCTGTTATGGACCCACATTTGTCTGGGCAAAACGCTTCCTTTTTTTGAACCTATAGAAGTTTTTACAGTCTGATTTTATGTTTTTTGCTAGTTTATATTCATGTGCTATTCTCCCTTTCTTTGTCAGTTTCTTGGTCCACCTTTGCTGTATTCTAAAATCCTCCAGTTTACTGCTATTTCTGGCAACTTTATAGGCCTTTTCATTTAATCTTATACAATAATTAACAGCGGAGACAATGGTGTAGTGGTAATGTCGCTGGACTACTAATCCCGAGGCCCAGGCTAATGCTCTGGGGATGTGCTTTCAAATCCCACCACAGCAGCTGATGGAATTTGAATTCAGTTAATAAATCTGGAATTGAAAGCTAGTGTTAATAACGGTGATCATGAAACCATTGTCGTAAAAACCCATCTGATTCACTAATGTTGTTTAGGGAAGGAAATCTGCCATCTTTACCGGGTCTGGCCTACACATGGCTCCAGAGACACAGCAATGAACCATAGAAAAGTTACAGTACAGAAAGGGGCTATTTAGCCCCTCGTGTCTGTGCCTGGAAAAAAGAAACTAGCCGCTCATTTTAATCCCACTTCCCAGCCCCTGGTCTGTGGCCTTGCAGGTTCCAGCGCTTCAGGTGCAGATCCAGGTACCTTTTAAATGAATTGAGCATTTCAGCCTCAACCACCAACTAAGACAGTGAACTCCAGACCCCCACCACCCTCTGGGTGAAAAAGCTTTTCATCATGTCCCCTCTAATCCTTCTACCAATCACCTTAAATCTATCCCCCTGGTAATTGACCCCTCAGCTAGGGGAAACAAGTCTTTCCTGTCTACCCTATCCAGGCCCCTCATAATTTTCTACACCTCAATTAAGTCACCCCTTAGCCTCCTCTATTCTAAGGAAAACAACCCTAGCCTATCCAATCTCTCCTCATAGTTGCTGGTTGACTCTTATCAGCTCCTTGAAATGGCATGGCAAGCCACTCAGTTCAAGGGCAATTAGGGATGAACAATAAACGCTGGCCTTGACATCAACGCCCACATCCCATGAAAGAATAAATAAAAAATAACTTCCTTTGCCAGCCACGGTTGACTGACATTTCTTTTTGGGTTTTTGTGCCTTGAAGAAATGTATAAATGTAAACTATGTAATAACTCTTTAAAGACTATTTTTAAAGGGACGCAGTTGTCGTCATCCACGTTGGTACCAATGACATTAATAGAACTAGGAAGGAGGTTCTGCTGAAAGAATTTGAACAATTAGGAGCTAAATTAAAAAGCAGAATCTCCAAGGTAATAATTTTGGAATCACTACCTGAGCCACGGACAAACTGACATAGGGTAAATAAAGTCAAGGAGTTAAATGTATGGCTCAAAGATTGGTGTGGGAGGAATGGGTTTCGGTTCATGGGGCACTGGCACCAGTACTGGGGTAGAAGGGAGCTGTTCCAGTAGGATGGGCTTCACTTGAACCATCTGGGACCAGTGTCTTGGCGAATCGAATAACTAGGGCTGTAGAGACAGCTTTAAACTAAATAGAGGGCGGGAGGGTTCTGGAGAGGGGATATGTAGGCTAACAAAACAAAAGGACATGGCAGCATTGCAGAGTACAAATCAGGAGATAATGAGGGCATGTAAATAAGACAGTACATTAATCATGGGTGACTTTAATCTTCATGTAGGTTGGGAAAATCAAATTGGCAGAGGTAACCACGAGCAAGAATTCATAGAGTGTATTCAGAACAGTTTCCTAGAACAATATGTTGTGGATCCAATCAGGGATCAGGCTATTTTGGATCTGGTAATGTGTAATGAGGCAGGTTTAATAAATGATCTCAGAGTAAAAGATCCCCTCGGAAACAGAAACGATGGTAGAATTTAGCATTCAGTTTGTGAGTGAGAAACTTGGGTAGGAAAACAACTGTGCTAAACTTAAATAAGGGTAATTACAAAGGAATGAGGGCAGAGTTGGCTGGAGGGGACTGGGAAAGGAGTTTAGCAGAAAAGACAGTTGATCCACAATGGCAGATGTTTAAGAAAATAGTTCATGACTCACAATAAAGATATATCCCAGTGAGAAAGAAGGATTCAAGGAAGGGGATAAACCAACCATGGTTAACCAAGGAAGCGAAGGATAGTATCAAATTGAAATAAAAATCATATAATGTGGCAAAGATTAGTGGTAAGCCAGAGGATTGGGAAAGTTTTTAAAAGCAACAGAAGATGACCAAAAAATTAATAGAGAGAAATAAACTTTGAGGGAAAACTAGTAAGTAATATAACCACAGACAGTAAGAGCTCCTTTAAATATATAAAAAGGAAGAGAGAGGCCAAAGTGAACGTAGGCCCCTTAGAGAATGAGGCTGGGAATTATGGGGAATCGGGAAATGGCAGAGGAGTTGAATAAATACTTTGCATCAGTCTTCACTGTAGAAGACTCTAATAGCAACCCAAAAATACCAAATAATCAAGGGGCAAAAGTGTGGGAGGAAATAATTACAGACTGCAGAAAGCTGCAGCACAGAGGGATTTGGGGGTCCTCGTGCATGAATCCCAAAAAGCTAACATACAAGTTCAGCAGGTAATAGGGAAGGCAAATGGAATGTTGGCCTTTATTGCAGAGGGAATGGAGTATAAAAATAGGGAAGTCTTGCTAAAATTACACAAATCACTAGTTAGACCACACCTAGAATACTGTGAACAGTTTTGGTCCCCTTATCTAAGGAAAGATATACTGGTATTGGAGGCAGTCCAAAGAAGGTTCACTAGGTTAATCCCAGGTATGGAGGGATTTTCTTATGGGGAGAGATTGAGTAAGTTGGGTCTGTACTCATTGGAGTTTAGAAGGATGAGAGGCGACCTTATTGAAACATATAAGATTCTTAGGGGGCTTGACAGGGTAGATGCTGAGAGGTTGTTTCCCCTGTGGGAGAATCTAGGACCAGAGGGCATAATCTCAGAGTAAGGGGTCGCCCATTTAAAACAGAGATGAAGAGGAATTTCTTCTCTCAGAGGGTAGTGAATCTGTGGAATTCTTTACCGCAGAGGGCTGTAGAGGCTGGGCCGTTAAGTATATTCAAGGCTGAGATAGACAGGTTTTTAATCGGTAAGGGAATCAAAGGTTATGGGGACAAGGCAGGAAAGTGGAGTTGAGGATTATCAGATCAGCCATGATCTCATTGAATGGCGGAGCAGACTCGATGGGTCGAATGGCCTACTTCTGCTCCTACCATAAGACAGAGTCACACGAGGGAACATGTTTTATTACATTTTTATTCTTTTCATTTCCCTTTTTTAACAATGTTTCATCTCCCTGAGGCAGCTCCGTGCCTCAGGCTTTTCAAGCGCTCACTCATGCGCATGTGTGAAGTTTGCGCTCGGCCCGCTCTCCCTCCTACTGCCATCACCCCCCCACCTCACCCCTGCCCCAAAACCACCCCTGCCCCCAAGGGTGTAGAGGGGCATGAGTTCCTACATTGTGGTCAGGAGAATTTTCTACAGCAGTATGTGTCCAACCCAACGTGAAAAGACGCACTGTTGGAAATGAGGTGGGCCAAGTAGATCAAGTGTCAGTGGGGGAACATTTAGGAAACAGTGATCATTGTATCGTAAGGTTTAGGATGACGGTAGAAATGGACAATGGGCAATCCACAGTAAGAATAGTTAACTTGGGGAGAGCCAACTTCAATGGGGCAAGAACAGAGCTGGGCTGGATAGACTGGAACCAAAGGTTGGCAGGAGAAACTGTAGCTGAACAATGAGCTACCTTCAAAGAAATGCTTTGGGCACAGTCAAGGTATAATCCATCGAAAGGGAAAGAAAGGGCAAACAAATCCTGAGCTCCCTGGATGAAAAAGGAGATTGAAATTAAGATCAAGAAGAAAAAGTGTGTTTATGGCAGGTGTCAGGTAGACAATACAATTGAGAACCAAGTTAAATACTGAAGGTTCAGAGGGGGGGTGAAAAAGCATATTAGAGGAGTGAAGAGGGATTATGAGAAAAGACTGGCAGCCAATATAAAGAGGAATCTCAAAGTCTTCTATCGGCACAGAAATAGTATGGTGGTGGTAAAAGGAGTAGCACCGATTAGGGGCCAAAAAGGGGATTTACATGGAGGCAGGGGGCATGGCTAAGGTGTTAAATGAATACTTTACATTTGTCTTTACCAAGGAAGCAGAAGCCAACCAGGCCATGGTGACAGAGGAGGAAACTCTGGACAGAATCTCCTGGTCGGCAGAACGCACGTAACATGGCGGTGTGCAGCTACACGCCCGCCCACGCCCACTCCTGCTCCTGCTCAGCTCCCCCCCACCCCTGATGGGGAGAAAATTCTCCGTCTCTAGAAGGGTGCAGAATTCATAAGGAGGAAGTGTGAGACTTGTGAGAAAAGTTCTTGCTCATGGAATAAAAGGGACAGTAGCAATGTGGTTACAAATTTGGCTGAGTAATAAGAAGCAATGGATATTTTTCTGGCTGGAGGAAGGTTTGTAGTGGAGTTCCCCAGGGGTCGGTATTGGGACCCTTGCTGTTCCTGATATATATTAATGATCTAAATCTAGGTGTGCAGGAGAGAATTTCAAAGTTGTGGATGATATGAAGCTTGGGAGTGTTGTGAACTCCGAGGAGGATGGTGTGGAACTTCAAGAGGACATAGACAAGTTGGTGGAGTGAGCAGATAGGTGGCAGATGAAGTTCAATGTGGAAAAGTGTGAGGTGATGTATTTTGGTAGGAAGAACATGGACAGACAATATAAAATAAGGGGTACAATTCTCAAGGGTGTGCAGGAGCAGAGGGACTTGGGTGTATTTGTATATAATCATTGAAGGTGCAGGTGGAGAAAGCAGCTAATAAAGCATATAGTATCCTGGGCTTTATTAATAGGGGCATAGAGTTCAAGAGCAGGGAGGTTATGCTGAGTTTATATAAGACACTCGTTAGACCTCAGCTGGAATATTATGTACAGTTCTGGGAGCCACATTATAGGAAGGATGTGAACACATTTGAGAAATTGCAGAAGAGATTTACAAGAATGGTTCCAGGGATGAGAAACTTCAGTTATGAGGATAGAATGGGGAGGTTGGGAATGTTCTCCTTGGAGACAAGAAGGCTAAGAGGAGATTTGATAGAGATGTTCAAAATCATGAGGGGGCTGGACAGAGTAGATAGGAAGAAGCTGGTCCCACTCGTAAAAGGATCAAGAACGAGAGGGCACAGATTTAAAGTGATTAGCAAAAGAAGCAAATGTGATGTGAGAAAAAACTTTTTCACACAACGAGTGGTTGGGGTCTGGAATGCACTGCCTGGAAGTGTGGTGGAGGCAGGTTCAATCGAGGCACTAAAGAGGGCATTAGATGATTATTTGAATAGAAACAATGTGCAGGTACAGGGCAAAGGCAGGAGAATGGCATTAAGTCACATTGCTCATTCGGAGAGTCGGTACAGACATGAGGGGCCGAATGGGATGGTTCTGCACCGTAACATTCTGTGATTAGATTTACCCAGTCTATATGCAGATTGAAGTCACCCATGATTACTGTATTATCAATGCTACATACTTCTCTAATCTCCTGATTAATACCATGCACCACGCTACCTCTACTGTTTGGTGGCCTATAAACAACTCCTATCAATGTTTGCTGCCCCTTGCTATTTCTTAGCTCCAACCAAACAGATTCCACACATTGTTCTTCAGATCTGAGACCCTCCTTTACTAATGTACTGATCCCATCCCTTATTATCAGCGCAACCTCACCTCCTTTTCCTTTTCGCCTGTCCTTCCTAAATGTTGAATATCTTTGAATATTCAGTTCCCAGTCTTGGTCATTCTATAGCCATGTTTCTGTAATGGCAATTAGATTATACCCACTTTACCTCTATTTGTGCCTGAAATCATCTATCTTGTTGCGAATGTTGCATGCCCTTAACTTTGTCTTTTCAACATTATTCCGCATTCTAAGCCTAGTTGATGCTTGCCTGCTTTCTAATTTTGCTTATTACTTTTCTACTTCCTTTTACCAACTTCACTTCCTTCCAATTTGAGCTACCCCTCAGGTTCCCATCACCTTGCCAAGCTAGTTTAAATCCTCTCCAACAGCACTGGCAAATCGCTCTGCGAGGATATTAGTCCCGGCCCTGTTAAAGTGTAACCCGTCCATTTTGTACGTCCCACCTGCCCTAGAACTGGTCCCAATGCCTCAAATCTGATGCCCTCCTTCCTACACCAATTCTCCAGCCACGTGTTCAATCACTCAATCCTCTTATTCCTGTGATAAAAGCAAAATACTGCAGATGCAGTATTATCAATGGTACCAATGTGGACCAATGTGGGCAACTTTTATTCCTGTGTTGACTAGCATCTGACACTGGGAGTAATCCTGAGATTACTGCTGTCGAGGTCTGGCTTTTCAATTTCCTGCCTAACTCCCTAAAATCTGCTTTCAGGACCTCATCCCTCTTCCTACGTATGTCATTCGTACCAACGAGGACCACGACCTCTGGCTGTTCACTCTCCTCCAGGAGGAAGTCCTGCAGCAGCTCCATGCCATCCTTGACCCTGTGTTTAAGTTGTTGTTGTTTAGTGTCCTCTTTTATGTTACCCATTCACCTACTCTTATACACTCTCTTTTCCCCTCTTAATTCCTTTTACAGTTTTCCTTTGCACATAGGAGTAAATGAACAGGAACAGGACATCCAGCCCCTCAAGCCAGTTCCACTATTCAATTAGATCATGATCTGTATCTTAATAAATACGACCTTAGTACAGAAAAAATAATTAAAATCTTATAGACTATAGGCTACAGAGTCCTGTCTTCACACTGAGGATACAGTCCATCATGTTGACTAGAACTACCGCTCTACTAAATTGGTTCGACTCAGAAAAGATCTAACAGCTCAAAACTGAGAATCCAGAGGTACTGTGGGCTACCATCATGATGTAGTGTGACTGGAATGTGGGAGCTTCTGGAAGCCAGTGTGATCCAGGGAAAACACGTCTGCGGCTTGACAAGCTTCAACTCTGTGTCTTTGAGCTGGAGGGCTGATCTACAGACACTGATGCATCAAGGAGGGGGAACATTACATGAACACTTTGTTCCAGAAAGGAGTCATACTTCTTAGACTAGGGTCATCTGATTTGGTCAGTGGTCAGGGACAGGTGAGTGTGTGATGATGAGTGAGGCAGGTATGGGGATTTAGGCGCCTCAGCCTTTTCAATTGCCCAACAGGTTTGAGGTTCTTGCAACCTGTATGGATGAAAGTGGTGGCTGCAGGGTGGATGAGCACCATGGTACAGGAAGCCATTCAAGTGGGGAGAGTTGATCGGAATGCAGTGGTAGAAAGGAACAGTATAGTTAGAGGGATAGAGACAGCTCTCTTCAGCCAAGAGCATGAGTCCAGATGGCTGTGTTTCCTGCCTGGTGTCAGGGTTTGGGATGTCTGCTCGGGGTTGGAGAGGAACTTGCAGTGGGAGGGGGATGTGATCCAGTTGTCGTGGCCGGCATTGGTACCACTGACATAGATAGGACTTGGAAAAAGTTCTGCTTGGGAAGTATGTGCAACTAGAGGTTAAATTAAAAAGCAGAACTTCAAAGGTAGTAATCTCTGGATTATTACCTGAGCCACGAGCAAATTGGCATAGGACAAATAAAATTAGGGAGACGTTGCTCAAAGACTGGTGTGGGAGAAGTGGGTTTTGATTCTTGGGGCCCTGGCAACAGTACTGGGAAAAGTGGGAGCTATACCATTGAGACCATCTTCACCTGAATCGTGCTGGGGCCTTGTGTTCTGGCGAGTCATATAATTAGGGTGGTAGAGAGGCTTTAAAATAAATAGTTGGGTGAAGGGACCATGCCAGGAGAGATGTAGTAAATCAAAGGGAAACAACAAAGTAATAGAGAGGTGTAGAAATTTGGGTAAAGATACCCAGACTGTGATAGACAGGGACAGAGAGTACAAACTTAAGCAGATAAGGCCAGAGATTGCAAAAATGGTAAAAAGACATAGTTAAAGGCTCTGTATTGGAATGTGTGCAGCATTTGTAACAAAATGGATGAATTGTTAGCACAGATAGAAATAAATATGTATGACCTGATAGCCATCACAGAGATGGTTGCAGGGTGACCAAGGCTGGGAGCTGAATATTTAAGGGTTTTTAATATTTCAAAAAACATAGGAAGCCAGGAAAATGTAGCTCTGTTAATTAAGGATGTCATTAGTACAGTAGTGTGAGATGACATTAGTACAGTAGTGTGAGATGACATTAGTACAGTAGTGTGAGATGACATTAGTACAGTAGTGTGAGATGTCATTAGTACAGTAGTGTGAGATGACATTAGTACAGTAGTGTGAGATGACATTAGTACAGTAGTGTGAGATGACATTAGTACAGTAGTGTGAGATGACATTAGTACAGTAGTGTGAGATGACATTAGTACAGTAGTGTGAGATGACATTAGTACAGTAGTGTGAGATGTTATTAGTACAGTAGTGTGAGATGACATTAGTACAGTAGTGTGAGATGACATTAGTACAGTAGTGTGAGATGACATTAGTACAGTAGTGTGAGATATCATTAGTACAGTAGTGGGAGATGACATTAGTACAGTAGTGTGAGATGACATTAGTACAGTAATGTGAGATGTCATTAGTACAGTAGTGTGAGATGTCATTAGTACAGTAGTGGGAGATGACATTAGTACAGTAGTGTGAGATGACATTAGTACAGTAGTGTGAGATGACATTAGTACAGTAATGTGAGATGTCATTAGTACAGTAGTGTGAGATGTCATTAGTACAGTAGTGTGAGATGACATTAGTACAATAGTGTGAGATGTTATTAGTACAGTAGTGTGAGATGACATTAGTACAGTAGTGTGAGATGACATTAGTACAGTAGTGTGAGATGTCATTAGTACAGTAGTGTGAGATGTCATTAGTACAGTAGTGTGAGATGACATTAGTACAGTAGTGTGAGATGACATTAGTACAATAGTGGGAGATGTCATTAGTACAGTAGTGTGAGATGACATTAGTACAGTAGTGTGAGATGTCATTAGTACAGTAGTGTGAGATGACCTTAGCTCAAAAGAGCAAGATATAGAAACAATTTTGGTAGAGATAAGAAATAGGAAAGAGGTCACTTGTGGGAGTAGCTAACAGTAGTTACACGGTAGGACAGGGTACACTGGAAGAAATAAATGGTGCATATAACCATGGGTGACTTTAATCTACATAACCAGGCAAATCAGATTCGCAAAGATAGCCTGAAAAATGAATTCATAGAGTGTATTTGGGACAATTTCTTAGAGTATTACGTTCTAGAGTCAATCAGGGAGCAGATCTGGTAATGTGCAATGAGACAGGATTAATCAATAAGCTCGAGGTAAAGGAACCTTTAGGCGACAGCGATCATAACATGATAGAATTTCATGTTCAGTTTGAAGAGGAACAGTGTGGGTCTAAGATTAGTGTTTTAAACCTGAATAAAGTTAATTATAAGGGTATGAAAGCAGATCCAGTGAAAGTGAATTGGGAAACGAGGTTAAAAGGTATGACAGTAGCGATGCAATGGCAGACTTTTAAGGAGATATTTAATAACTCTCAGCAAAGCTTTATCTCAGTGAGAAAGGCTCTTTGAGAAGGATGCATCATCTGTGGCTAAATAAGGAAGTTAAGGATAGTATCAAATTGAAAGAAACATTGTACAAGTCTGTGAAGATTAGTGGCAGGTCAGAACACTTGCCAGATTTTAAGAACCAGCAAAAAATTACTAAAAACAATAATCAAAAGGGAGACAGTCTGAGAGAAAGCTAACTCGTAATATAGAAGCAGATAGTGAGAGTTTCTACAAGTATTTAAATAGGAAAAGAGTAACTAAAGCCCTGAGGAAGAGTCATACAGACTTGAAAAGTTAACTCCGTTCTTCTCTCCACAGATGCTGCCAGACCTGCTAAGTTTTTCCAGCATTTTCTGTTTTTATTTCAGATTTCCAGCATCTGCAGTATATTGCTTTTAACTAAAGCTTGTGTTGGTCCTCTAGAGAGTGAGTCTGGGGAATTGATCATGGAAAACAAGGAGGTGTTGAACAGGTATTGTGTGTCTGTCTTCACCGTGAAAGACTTAGAGAACTTCCCAAAGATTCTTGAAAATCAAGAGGTGAAAAGGAGGAAGGAACTTAAGACAATCACCATCACTAGGCAAAAGGAGTTGAGAAAACTGAGACCTACAAGAAGACAAGTCCCCAGAACCAGATGGCCTGCATCCTTGGCTCTTAAAAGAAGTGGCTGCGGAGATAGTAGATGCATTGGTTATAATCTTCCAAAATTCCTTAGATTCTGGAATGGTTCCATTGGATTAAAAAATGTTGCAGGCTGTTGGTTACAGTTTTGTAGGTCTGAAGAGGTTTTTGTAGTCATTTGTAGGTTATCTGTAAGTCTTTGTTGACTCTTAGAACTATTTACAAATATGCAGTAATGGGTACAAGCTAGGAGTTGTCTCCATGCTTGCTGGTACACACAGCTCTGTCCCACACGAGACTGACCCTGGGTGCGGGTCATGTGCTCTCTTACATCACTGTGGGGCGGTGCTGTACTCAGTCCCACATTAACCCTATATGTGCCAGACCCTCATACTACATCTCCTGTCAAGTCTTTATCCAGTGTATCAAATGATACAGTCTTACATTGTTATTACTATTGTACATTTACATTGTCAGTACTACATTATCACTACCCCATCTCCCCCCTTCAAGTGCTTGAATTCAAAGGGTCAGGCGGTCTGGAGGCCTTATAACCCATCCATATCACATTTGCACCACTGTTTGAGGAGTGGTAGGCTCTGTCGCTGCTGGTTCTTCCTGTAGGTTTGGAGGTTGTTCTGACGTCTGGGTATGTTTTCATCCTTTGTTCCACTTGGTCGGTTCAGCTGTTGCACTGCTCGGTGGTTGCTACCCTAATCTGTTTCTGCGGGGTGGACGAACATTGTATTCATTTCTTTGTTGTTTTTTTTTTGCTTCTTCCACTGCCAGGGTTCTGGACATCTGCTCAGGGTTGGAGAGGGACTTGCAGTGGGAGGGGGAAGATCCAGTTGTCGTGGTCCATGTAGGTACTAATGACATAGGCAGAACTGGCAAAGAGGTTCTGAAAAGAGAGTACGAAGAGTTAGGCACCAAATTAAGAAGCAGAACCTCAAAGGTAATAATCTCGGGCTCAAAGACTGGTGTGAAAGAAGTGGGTACCAGTTCATGGGGCACTAGCATCAGTACTGGGGAAAGTAGGGGCTGTACTGTTGAGATGGTCTACACCTGAACCAGTGTTCTTGCACACTGCTCAACTAGGGTGGTAGAGAGGGCTTTAAATTAAACAAGGGGGGTGAGGGATCAAGCTTGGGCAGATGTTGCAAATCATTGGGTAGAGTCAAATAGTAATATGGGAAATGAGGATCAGAGAATGGCAAGAAGGGAAGGAGAGAAAAAAACCTAAGAATGCACCAACAGTCAAGACTAGATTTTACAAAGATAACAAAAAGGCAAAACTAAAGAATCTGTATCTGAATGTGCGTAGCACTCATGACAAAGTAAATGAATTGATGGCACACATTGAAGTAAATAAATATGATCTGTTAGCCATTACGAAGACATGGCTGCAGGATGAGAAGGTTTGGGTCCTGAATATTGAGGGGTATTTGACATTCAAGAAAATAGGAAAGCAGATAAAGGTGGAGGGGTTGCACTGTTAATCAAAGATGACATTTGTGCAATAGTTAGAGATGACCTTGGTTCAGGAGATGAAGATGTGGCATTGGTTTGGGTGGAGATGAGGAATAGTAGGGGATAGAAGACAGCAGTGGGAGTGGTCTACAGGCCCCCTAACATATCCATAATGTAAAACAAAGTATACAAGAAGAAATATTGTGTGCTTGTGATAAAGGGATGGCAATAATCATGGATCATTTTAATCTATATATAGACTGGAAAAATCAGATTGGCAATAGTAGCCTGGATGAGGAGTTCATTGAATGCTTTCAAGATAGTTTCTTAGAGTAGCATGTCCTGAAGCAACCAGAGAGCAGGTTATATTAGATTTGGTATTGTGTAATGTGACAGGATTAATTAATGACCTCAGTGTAAAGGCACCCCTAGGTAGCAGTGACCACAATGTGATTGAATTTTACATCCAATTTAAAAGAGAGAAGAGTGGGTCTAAGACTAGTATCTTAAACTTAAATAAGGGCAACTATATGGGCATGAGAGCTGAGCTAGATGGAGTGAACTGGGATACTAGGCTAGAGGATAGATCAACAAAGAAGCAGTGGCAGACATTTAAGGGGATATTTCAGAATATTCAGAATATGTATATTCCTACTTTAAAGAAATATTCTAAGGGAGGACCCACCATCCTTGGTTAACCAAAGCAGTTAAGGAAAGCATCAAACTTAAGGAAAAAACATATAACTGTGCAAAAATGAGTGGCAGGACAGATGATTAGTCAGAATATAAATAATGGCAGAGAATGACTAAAAGGCTAATCAGGAGAAAGCAATTGAGGGGAAGATAGCTAAAAATGTAAAAATAGATAGCAAGAGTTTCTACAGGTATTTAAAAGGTAAGTAAGTGAGTGTTGCTCCTTTAGAGAGTGAGAATAGGGAGTTAATAGTAGATAATAAGGAAATGGTGGATGAAATGAACAAATATTTTGCTTCTGTCTTCACTACAGAGGATACAAAAATCATTCCAGTAATAGCTGTAAATCAGGAGTTGGAGGGGAGAGGGGAACTTGGTGAAATTACAATCACTAGGGAAGGGGTACTGAGCAAACTGATGGAGCTGCGGGCTGACAAGGCTCCGGGTCCTGGTGGACTTCATCCTAGGATCTAAAAGAGGTGCCTGGTGAGGTAGTAGATGCGTTGGTGTTAATTTTCCAAAATTCGCTAGATTCTGGAAAGGTTCCATCAGACTGGAAAGTAGCAAATATAAGCCCTCTATTCAAGAAGGGAGGGAAGCAGAAAACAGGAAAATAAAGGCCAGTAGCTTATCATCTGTCATGGGGAAGGTGTTAGAGTTAATCATTAAAGAGGTTTTGGTTGGGCACTTGGAGAAACTTAAGGTAATGGGGAAGAGTCAGCATGGTTTTATGAAAGGGAAATCATGTTCAACCAATTTATTGGAGTTCTTTGAAGGAGTAACTTGCGCCATGGATAAAGGGGAGCCTGTAGATGTGCTGTACTTGGATTTTCAGAAGGCATTTGATCAGGTGCCACATCAAAGGTTATTGTGGAAAATAAAAGCTCATGGTGCAGGAGGTAATTGTTATGACACAGCAGTTTTTAAAGGCTGAGTTATTTAAAATCCCAAAGGGAAACTTTAAACAACAGTCATAAATTATAATTTCAATTGATATGTTTGAGATGCAGCTCTAAATTCAGGAATAAGATCACCAGTTCTCAAGAGGTTTTTATATCAAACTAAATGAGACATTTATTAATTTACAATAAATTAGACATATACACATGGCTACAAATTACTACGATCATAACTTTTAACAAATTCCCAAATTAATCTCCACTAAGGCAACAACAACCCATAGACTTAACAAGACACCAGGCAAAGCATTTTCACCTTACAAATTCAAAATGAGGTTCCTTTCACTTTGGTTGCTTTGCAGGTTTTTGGGTTTTGATATTACACGCCTCTGCTCTGCACACACAAAACTGCTGAAGTTATACCCAGCACTTCTCTTTGAATTTACATTTTCATTCTATCACCAGGCCCTTTGAACTCCACCTCCTCTAACAATAAAGCCCCTTTTACAGTACCAATTTTATTAGTAATATGAACATATTGTTTGGTCTCTGCTAGCTAGGTGCAAGATTTCACTCCTACTCTTGAATGCTCTGTCCAACAACATGCAAATGTGCCTCTACCTCTGTTTACATCTCAAAACTATTATACATCAAAGCACCCAGACTAGCTGTCTTTAATCCAATTAAGATACACACAGACACACCCACAGACTAAATCTCTATTTTAGAAATAATTTTCAATAACATTATACACATTAATAGCTTCACGACAGTGACATATTAACATGATTAGAAAATTGGCTGGCTGGCATAAAACAGACAGTATGCATAAATGGGTCTTTTTCTGATTTGTAGGATGTAATGAGTGGTGTCCTTCAGGAGTCTGTGCTGGGGTCTCAACTTTTTACAATTTATATCAATGGGCAGAATTTTACCCTTGGTGTGGGCGATCGGTGGGCGCAGATGGGGGCAGTCGGGAATCCGATCGCCACCTGTGATTGGCAGCACTCCACAATTTTACATGGGTGGGCAAATTAAGCCCCGCTCAGTGTGATACGCAGCCTGGAATATGCGTGAAGGGGTGGGCAGGGCGGGGGCATGATGTCCGCAGCCCCTGGACGGCTGTCACCTAGGGCCGCGGGAGTGTTGCGAATGGAAACCACAGCAAGTGGACACGGCAGGCGGGAGGGGCAGGTCGGTGGGGCAGTCGGACCCACGTTTTTCAGACCTGGGGGAGGTGGCAGCGAGAAGAGAAACACTTGCCCCCAGGGACGGGAGGAGGAGGCACCCGCACCTCACCAAAAAGGCCTGGGAGGAGGTGGCATCCAGGGTCAGCAGCCACGACGTGATAAGGCGCACACGGGTCCAGTGCCGGGAGCACTTTAACCATCGGCTGCGATCAGGGATGGTGAGTACCGCGTTGGCATGGGTCACTTTGCAGAACAGGTAAGAGCTGCCCATCCCCCTGTGGACCTCAGAGGTTTTAGAGTGTGAGTGGCAAATGTCAATGAGGCAGGATCTGGGTAAGGGGGTGAGCCCTGGCTGCTTGGACTGAGTGCCTTGTGGCTCCAGGGCCATGAATGGGCTGAGCCCTGCGAGGTGTTCCTCAGGTGGGGTTGGCCAGGCTGCGATGGTGGTGCAGGTAGGGAGTGGACTAATCAATGCTCTTCTGTCCTTTCAGGAGAAAACAACCCATAACAATGCAGAGAGGTTGCGGACTGGCGAGGGACCCCACACCTCCTCATCCTCTCATGGTACAAGCAGGAGGCCCTGGAGCTGAAGAGGCTCCATGCACCTCAGTCAAGCGGCCGCGGTGAGGTTGGGATGCCACAGAGAGGTAAGAGTGCAGTGCATTGAGGTCAGAATGTCGGTTATTGCTACCATTCCAGTGTTGTCTTTATATTGATGTGAGCCTGGAACCTGAAATCTCCATTGATAATGGAAAGACGATGGCACCATGATGCATATCTCTGTCTCAGCGTGCACAGTGGCAGTGTCATGACTTAAACTAATGACATGTCCTTCTTCTCCCTTTCAGGCTCACCAGCAGCCATTTGTTATGAGGAGCCTGAAGGCCCACCCCTGACCCCTGAGGACCACCATGCTCACCATGCACCTGCATCACACCCTCTCTGTCAAGCAGACCCCAGCGCAGATACCAGCACCTCGGTGGGAATAACATCGCCGTGTAGTCTATCGGTGCACATTGGTGAGGGCACTTTACACTCACTCGAGATACAGGCGGAGGCAGAGAGTGCCCAGGGCGTCAGCAGCTGGAGAACTACTGGAGACCAGGACAATGCTCAGTCGGTGGCTGATGATGAGCCTCTGGAGTCGTCCATGAGGCAGCAGATGCTGGATGTCCAGCGGGATGTGCGGGAGGACCTAGCGGAGATACTTGAGGGGCTGTGTGCCATGGTCTCTGTTGTGGAGGAGTCCATGCGGAGCACAAGGACTGCGTTGACCCTCATGGCCGAGCGCACTGCCCCCTCCATTGAGAGAGTGGTGACTCTCATGGAGAGGCAGCTCCAGGGACAGAATCAGGGGTTCCTGGAATTGTGCTCAGACCTGCAGCCCTCACACAGGCAATGACCTCAGGTGGTCAGTGTCCGTGTGGGAGATGGATGGGCCACCCAGTATCCCAGCTAGGTGCCCATCCATCCGTGATGAACAGGGAGATCCAAAGCGACCTGGCATTGGCACACGAGCTGCCTATCATCTTTGCGGGCTCCTCTCACAGCACCCCGGATGAAAGCAGCAGCTCCTCCACCCCTCTGCCAGTAACCATGGCATCCAATGAGGCTGCAGCGACTGGGGAGATGCCAGCCACAGCACTGGCCGCTCCCTCCCAGCCGGGGCCAGCACAGGCTCCATGGGCCAGAGGACAACTGCCAAGGTCATCAAGGCCAACTGGACAGCAGAGTGAGATGGCTGTCTCCAATACCGGTGCCAGCGAGGGGGGAGCACCTAGACATAGCACCCGCAAATGAAAACTTAAAGCACCTTAAGCACAACACAGGCTTAGCACGGGTGATATTTGGTTCCCCTGTTTTTCTTTTCTTTTTTTAATGGTGTGATGGAAAACACTGGTTCATGTTAATTTCTGCGATGTTTCACATTCACAAGTAAATGAGGTGTTATTTTGTGCAGCTGGCCTCTGTATGCTTCATTTGTTCTGTAGGTGCTGGGTAGGCCATGATGTTATGATGGACGTGTGTCTCCTGAAACTTTATTGCAAAGGCACATAGTGTATGTTGTTGACTAAGGAGCTGGTCCTGTCAGGGATTGAGTATGGAGCCTGCAGCCCTGGCGTGTGGTGGTGGTTCTTATTTGGTAGCCTAGCTGAAGGAGCGTTGGATCAAAGCCTCCCGGGTGTCCCTGCCTCCCTGGAGGTTACCCAGGTCAGCGTCTATCCCCTCAACGTTCTCCTCACCGTGCTCATCCTCGGACTCACTACTGGATTCATCCTCTGTGGCCTGTGCAGCTGCGTCAACATCCTCTTCCTCCTGTGGGTCCCCCCTTGCCAGTGCCAGATTGTGGAGAGCGCAGCAGGCAACCACTATCAGTGACACCCGCTCTGGGGAAGATTGTAGTGCACCCCCTGAATGATCCAGGCACTGGAAGCAAATTTTCAGAATACCTATGGTTCTCTCTGCCACTGCCCTTGTGGAGGCACGGCCCCTGTTGTACCGCTGCTCTGCTCTCTTTTGGTGGCGGAGAGGTGTCATAAGCCACCTTTTCAACGGATAGCCCTTGTCACCCGGCAGCCATCCATCCAGCCGGGCTGGAGCACTGAAGAGCCCCGGCACCTGGGAGTGTCTGAGGATGCAGGCATCGTGGGAGCTGCCTGGGTACCTTGCACAGACTTGTAGAATCAGCATCCCGTGATCACACACTATCTGCACGTTCATGGAGTGGAAGCCCTTCCTGTTGACGAAGGCACCGGGCTGACCCGCTGGCGCCTTGATGGCCACATGTGTACAGTTTATAGCACCCTGGACGCGGGGGAAGCCAGCAATGGCCGCGAAGCCTCTGGCTCGCTCAGCCTTTCTGGCCTTGTCCGTGCGGAAATTAATGAAAGTCAATACCTGCCTGAACAGAGCATCTGTCACCAGTTTGATGCAACTGTGGACAGCTGACTAGAACACTCCACAAAGATTCCCCACTGAGCCCTGGAAAGAGCCGGAGGCATAGAAGTTGAGGGCCACTGTGACCTTCAGAGCCACTGGCATGGGGTGTCCACCCACACAGTCAGAGCTGATCTCAGGCCCGATCATCTGACAGACGGAGGTCACTGTCTCCCTTGAGATGTGGAACCTCCTTCAGCATTGCTCAGACATATTGAGGTAGCTGCATCACCACCTCTAAACTCTGGCAGCAGGATAGTGGCATCTTCTGTGGCCCTTTCCGCCTTGGACTACCTTCTGGTCCTGTGCCCCTTGTGCCTGCACCTCTCCTCCCACAGGACCCTCCCCTGGAAGCTGCATTGAGACACCCAGCCTCCTGCCTCTTCTCTCCCTCTCTCCCTCGTCAGAGGAGGTGCCTCCAGCGGAGACCACAATCCCCATTCCCAGGGTAAGGGAAGGCTGTCTGATACCGGGAAGGCCCCACATGGTGTGAATCCTCTGGGGGAGGATTGGAAAACAATCAACTGGAAATCAACAGTTGAGTCCTGAACTGAAGCCTCGAAATTCTCTGAATGCAGCTGTAAAGTGAGATGAAGCCGTCCTGTCCACAGAAGCAACCAACA